>NC_037687.1:35358372-35393966 GCF_003255815.1 Theropithecus gelada | reverse complement strand
AAAAAAAAAAAAAAAAAAAAAAAAAAAAGAAACTAACACAGAAGAGAGCTTCCCTAGTTGGTACCACCACTGTGGAGTACCCAAGGATAGAAGGGGATGATGGTTCTCCATACCAGATCAAGCATGATTCAGTGAACCTAAGTCAGATCCTGACCTCTGCTGCAGCCCTCCCAGGCCTTCAAGTAAAAGCCACAGTCCTCACTGGTTCCCTTGTAAGACTCAAAGCCTCCTCCTCTACTCTGCTCACTCCTGACCACATTCTCCAGACAGAGCAAAGGGGCTTTTTTTGTTTTGATTGTTTGCTGAGATAGAATCTCGTTCTGCCCCCTAGGCTGGAATGCAATGGCGCAGTCTTGGCTCACTGCAACTTCTGCCTCCCAGGTTCAAGCAATTCTCCTGCCTCAGCTTCCCAAGTAGGTGGGACTACTGGTGTGTGCCACCATGCCCAGCTGATTTTTGTATTTTCAGTAGAGACAGGGTTTCACCATGTTGGCCAGGCTGGTCTCAAACTCCTGACCTCAAGTGATCCACCCGCCTCGGCCTCCCAAAGTTTGGGATTACAGGCGTGAGCCACTGTGCCAGCTACAAAGGGGCTTTTGTTCCTGTGGTTCCTTTGGCCCAAAGCAGGTGCTCTTCCCTGTTATCTGCATGGCTTTTCCCCTCACCTTCTGCAGTTCTTTTCAAACACAACCTTATGAGAGAGGGCCATCCCCCGCCATATTTATTTATTTATTGTGTGTCTGTCTCACCTTATCTCTTTTACATTTTGAACCATGTGAATGTAATACCTGGTCAAAACAGATTTTTTTTTTTAATCGTGCGTGTGAAAAACAGAAACAGGCCAGGCACGGTGGCTCATGCCTGTAATCCCAGCACTTGGGAGGCTGAGGCGGGCAGATCACGAGGTCGGAAGTTCGAGACCAGCCTGGCCAACATGGCGAAACCATGTCTCTACTAAAAATACAAAAATTAGCCGGGCGTGGTTGTGGGTGCCTGTAATCCCAGCTACTCGGGAGACTGAGGCAGGAGAATAGCTTGAACCAGGGAGGCGAGGCAGAGGTTGCAGTGAGCCAAGATCCTGCCATTGCACTCCAGCCTGGGTGACAAGAGCAAGACTCAGTCTCAAAAAAAAAAAAAAAAAAAAAAGTTAGCCCGGCATAGTGGCGTGTGCCTGTAATCCCAGCTACTTGGGGGGCTGACACGGGAGAACTGGTTGAATCCGGGAGGCGGACGTTGCAGTGAGCCGAGATCGCGCCACTGCACTCCAGCCTGGGCGACAGAGCAAGACTCCGTCTCAAAAAAAAAAAAAAAAAGAGAGAGAAGAAAGGAAGGAAAGGAGGGAGGGAGGGAGGGAAGGAAGGAAGGAAAGAAGGAAGGAAGAAAAAAAAAAAAGACATGAACAAATGCGGCCTGACCGTTCTGTTTGTGGAGTGACTACACCTATGATGAGTACCTCCATGGACCACGCACCTGCCTTGAAACAAGGAGGCACAGCCCACAGGGCCTTCAGGTAGGGAGACAGGGAAAGGCGGGTGGACTGGGGAAGGGTCAAGCCTGGGGAAAGCACCGAAATCTGAACCACTCTTGGGCCCATCCTTCTCTCTCCCACATTCATACCTTTGCCTGCTCTCCCATAATTGTAAATTAATTCACCCACACATTCACTCACTCTCTCCCTCCCACTCTCAACAGGCAGCCCCAAGCTCGGGGGCCTCACGAAGTCTGGGTGGATGACCAAGCTCCTCCCTCAAGACTACATTTCCAAAACAGAGGAGGGAAGGGGTACGAACAGCGGACAAGCGCTGTAAGGCCGAGGAGGCCCGCAAGGGACCTTAGGGCCGGGCGAACACGCCTCCACGAAGATCTGGGTCAAAGAACTCCTCGACCCAGGAGGGACCCAGACTCAGATCAGCACCTGCGCAGTATGGCCTGAGGCGGGTACCGTCCCGCCTACCGGGTCTACATTTCCCAGACAACCGCGGGGCCAACGATGGCTCCCACTGACCCACTCGGGTGCGTGCCAGCTGTGCACGCAGTGGCCTCATATCCCAGTTCCCGGACCGAACCAAGCGGAAGGGCCGCAACTCCTGCCCCGGAAGCCGGGCCCCAGCGCGGCCGATCACCCTCACCTTCGGGTCGCAGTGCGAGCCGTCTGCTTTAGCTGGGCCTGAGGGGCTTCGGCCCTTCTCCATCGCCCCGCCTCACAGCGCAGTTCAGCGCAGTTTCCCGGAGGAGGCCGAGCCCAGGCTCAGTCTCGGCCGCGAGGGGGGAAGGTTGCCTGGCGACGGCCGGGCACCGAGGAGGCTGCGTCAGGCCCGCCCCTTGCGATGCTCTCCGCTCGGCGCCCGGCGCCCCGGGGCCTGCCGGAAAACGTAGTTTGGCAACGAGGCTGCACCGTACAGAGTCCAGGCAGGGGCGCCAGAAACTGTTTCGCACCAAAGGCTGACTTTCTCGCCGCCTAATGTCTTTGTCTTACATCACCCTCCCTTCCTCCCTTTCCTGGGTATGTGTCACTATTTTCTTTTTCCCTGTTTGTCCCCTAGCCCGGAGAACAGGTTCCCTTCAGACTGCCAAACATAATTTCAAAACGGTTAAAAACATGACTCTCAGTGAGCATGTGTCAAAGATTTATTTATCGTACTGAGGGAACCAGCAAGATGATTCTAGGAAGATAGGAAAGAAAGAATGAACACTGGCCGGCCGCGGTGGCTCACACCTGTAATTCCAGCAATTTGGGAGGCCGAGGCAGGCGGATCGCCCGAGGTCTGGAGTTCTAGACCAGTCTGGCCAACATGGTAAAACCCCATCTCTACTAAAAGTACAAAAATCAGCCGGGTGTGATGGAGCAGCCTGTAGTCCCAGCTACTCGGGAGGCTGAGGCAGGAGAATCGCTTGAACCTGGGAGAGGGAGGTTGCAGTGAGCCGAGACTGCACCACTGCACTCCAGCCTGGGCGACAGAGTGAGACTGCCAAAAAAAAAAAAAAAAAAAAGAAAGTCGGTGGGGCGCGGTGGCTCACTCCTGTAATCCCAGCACTTTGGGAGGCCGAGACGGGCGGATTACGAGGTCAAGAGATCGAGACCATCGTGGCCAACATGATGCCATCCCGTCTCTACTAAAAATACAAAAATTAGCTGGGTGTAGTGGTGCGCGCCCGTAGTCCCAGATACTCGGAAGGCTGAGGCAGGAGAATCACTTGACCCCGGGAGGTGGAGTTGCAGTAAGCCGAGATCTGGCGACAGCGAGGCTCCGTCAAAAAACAAAACAAAAAAAAAGAAATAAAAGCACGAAGTCGGATACAAAACTGCTTAGTGGGCTACAAAGCGATACAATGGGCAGAAAGCATTTGCAATCTATCAGCCTTTACAAGGTAGCATCTAACTGGACAGCATCTGGACTCCTAAGTTTTCCTAACAGTTCTACTTCTGATTCTCCCTCTCTTGGTGCTGTCATCTTTCTCTAGGTCTTTGAAAATTGTCAGTCCATCTTCCTGTATCTCTAATATCTATCCCTTTTCTCCCTTCTTGTCTCTGTCCCTCTCCCTTCTTGTCTGCCTCGTGAGTCTGGATATCTGCATTTCTTGTCTCTGTGAACCCATTCTGCGTTTCTTTGTGTGTCTTTCATCTGCATCCCTTTCTGATCTGCCTCTCTCTTGCTAACTGTTCTGACACCAGTTTGCCCGGTCCTAACCCTCTGATCCACTCAGCCCTCTTATAACTTGGACCCGTGTTTCTATGTTTGTTCACTTATTTTCACTGTCTCTCCTCGCGTCGAGTCTCCGGCCCTCCCAGTCTGTGGGTCTGTCTCTGTCTCTCTTCCTCCCGCCTGTCCTTCGTCTCTCCTTGCCCTTGAGTCTCTGGTCTCTCTGTCTCTGTCTTTCCTCGCTGTTTCTATCGATCGGCATCTCTCTGACCCAGTACCCCTCCCCACCTCCTCATCCCACATGTCCCATTGCATTTCCAACGCCCGCCACGTCTCCGGCTTGCCCAGGCGATGTCGGGTCGGGTCCCCAGGTTACCATGGAGACGTTCAGGGCCCGCCCCTCGCCCATGATCACGGAGGAACGTAATCGCGCCGCGCACGCACGTGCACACGAAGGACCCTGCCGACTACATCTCCCGGAAAGCATCGGGCCAAGCCTTTCTCCATTTTGCGGCCTAGGAAGTAGCAGAGGCCCCTTCCTGCAGGGAGTTGCCATGGAGACGCGGTGGGGCGCCAACGGCGTTCCAATGACGGCCGTGATTGGTGCAGGACCCTGCTAATCTCAGGAAGGCCCGTAGAGAATTGCGGAAAATGTGGTGGGGGGCATGCGCGATCTGGAAGGCGGTACTGCAGTCTGTTTTCCCCGAGAGGCTTGCGCATGTCGACGCACGGATTCGAGGCGGGGAGCATGGGAAGAAGCGGCCAGGAGCGTGACCTGATGATTGCGACCACCGCTAGGGGACGGGAGGAGAGGGTGTAGAAACCGAGGCGAGGGTAGGGGAAGGGCAAGGAGGCGCTCGAGCTGGTGCGCGGAGCATCCTGGGAGACGTAGTCCAGCGGGTGGGGAAGTCGAAGACTGCGCGTGCTCAGGAGCGCGGAGCGGCTCGCTGAGCGCCGAGGTGAGGGCGGGGGTCCTCTTAACCGGGAGGGGTAGGGTGGGGACCGGGGTGGTGGCTGCAGACTCAGGGATTCCGGCTGCCCAGCGAGACCGGGAGCGCAGGGAAGGAATCCGGGCACTCCTTACGGGAGCGCCCAGTGCTAGAGCGAGAGGCTTGTCAATCACTACTGGTTGCCACGACGACAGGCTTTGGGAGCCCCGCCCCCGGCTGCCTAGGCGTCTTCACGACCTACCTTGGCACGCTGGAGCGGAAGTTGCCGCCTGGACTTCTGGGAAGTGTATTTCGGACCCCTCCGTAGGGACCTACCATCTTGGCTATGACCCAAGTTTCTCCCAGGGTTTCAGGTTGACTTGGCACCTTGAAGAGTGGAGGCTTGGCCCCCAGGATCAGGCGACCCTCGAAATCAATGCCACCCACGGAGGGATGATTCTGCGGCGCCATCCCCTTCATAAACGCAGATTCCTTCACAAAGCCGCAGCTGCAGAAGGAACAGCGCGAGGAGGGAGGTCAGCCCCACTTGCAGATGCGGAAACAAGTTCTCAAAGGCAGTGACCTGAAGATGGGCGGAATCAGAATCTCGGGACTTCCTTGGAGGCTCCTATTCCAGCGGTCTTGGAGCCTTTGCCGACCCCCACCCCCACCCCTTGCGAAGCTCCCCCATCCTCTTCCAACCCCACCTAAATCATGAAGCTGAGATGGGGCATTGTGTAGTGTGATGTTGGGCTCAGAAGATGAGACTGAGTAGGGAGAGAGGGTGCTGCCTTGGGGCTGAGCCATACAGGTGACTGCACAGGTTGACATGAAGGATTAGGTGGAGCGAGGCTTCCAGGCTGGGAGGGGAATGATGGTGAGGCCCAAGTGAGGAGCAAAATCTAAGTAAATGAGCGAGTAGAAGGTGAAGTGAGGGCTGCTGTTGGGTGGGGGGAGATGCCATCAGTGATGCTGATGCCCAGGCTGTAGGTGTATAGATGCCATCCACCTGGTAAAAGAGAGAGCTGCAGCGCAGGAATGAGGTTGCACATGTAGAAGGGAAGGATGCAGGGGAGAGAAGTGTCTTCTAGACCTAAAAAACAGCCTGTGGGCCAGCATGGTGGAACACACCTGTAAGGCCCAGCACTTTGGGAGGTCAGGGCAAGAGGATCATCTGCTTCAGCCCAGGAGTTCAAGAACAGCCTGGCCAACATAGTAAGATCCCATCCCTACAGAAAAATTAAGAAATTAGCCGGATGTCGTGGCACACACCTGTTGTCTCAGCTACTTGGGAGGCTGAGGTGGGATGATCTCTGGAGCCTGGGAGGTCAAGGCTGCAGTGACGCATGATCTCACCACAGCACTTCAGCCTGGGCGACAGAGTGACACCCTGTCACAAAGGAAAAAAAAAGAAAAAAGCCTGTGTTTGGAGCACGGAGACTATCAGAGACTTTGCACAGGCCCAAGTGGAGAGAAGACCAGGGATACAGGTGGCTAAGGGAGGGCTTCCAGCTGCGTAAGTCTGTGGGGTGTGAATGGCCTTTCTTTGCTTCTTTCCTCATCTGTCTTCCACATGGGGTAGGTCTGAGGATCAAACAGTACAGGATAGACTAGGTAGTGAAGCATTCACTGTCTACTCCTGTTGCAACAGCCTCATCCTATTTCTTCACCAGGGGCAGACACTGGCCTCAGATACCTGACCTGGTACCCTCTATGAGGCCTGTGGTGCTGGGCTCCCCAGACCGAGCACCCCCAGAAGAGGAGAGGCCTGTCATGGTGAAGCTAGAGGACTCTGAGGAGGAGGGTGAGGCTGCCCTATGGGACCCAGGCCCTGAAGCTGCACGCCTGCGTTTCCGGTGCTTCCGCTATGAGGAGGCCACAGGGCCCCAAGAGGCCCTGGCCCAGCTCCGAGAGCTGTGTCGCCAGTGGCTGCGTCCAGAGGTACGCTCCAAGGAGCAAATGCTGGAGCTGTTGGTGCTGGAGCAGTTCCTGGGCGCGCTGCCCCCTGAGATCCAGGCCCGTATGCAGGGGCAGCGGCCAGGCAGCCCTGAGGAGGCTGCTGCCCTAGTAGATGGGCTGCGCCGGGAGCCGGGCGAACCCCGGAGATGGGTGAGTGACCATGAATGGGGTTCAGGACTGAAGCATCATCCAGCTCTGCCTCACCCTGGGTAGCACCATGCTTTGCCAGACACACATTCTCCCTTGTGGTACAGAAGTGGCCACCTGCAACAGAGACCCTGTGCAAGGCTGCCCAGGGCAAAGGGATTCCAGGGCCAGACTCTGCAGCCCATTCCTGCATCACCTGCAGTCACATGGACATAGGAGCTGCAGGCTAGGGGGATATGGGGAAGGTACTGCAAGGCTCTGGGTGTCACAGCAGGGGAGGGACTGCAGGTGGTCCCTTCGTTCTTTGCTCAGGGACTAGGGGAGGTGGGTCCTTGGAGGACCTAGTCAGTAGGTTATTTACAAGGCGGGCCCCTGGGATCCTACAGTGAGATTTGTGGCCAGCCTTACTCTCTGGTAGGACCTCTGATGGTGGGGGCATCTCCCCAGGTCACAGTCCAGGTGCAGGGCCAGGAGGTCCTATCAGAGAAGATGGAGCCCTCCAGTTTCCAGCCCCTACCTCAAACTGAGCCTCCAACTCCAGAGCCTGTGCCCAAGACACCTCCTAGGACTATGCAGGAAGCACCACTGGGCCTGCAGGTGAAAGAGGAACCAGAGGTTACAGAGGACTCAGGTGAGAGCATGCAGTGTGGGCAGCACCTAAGGTCAGGTTGGGTGGGCCAGGGAGCCTGGCCTGAGCAGTCAGTCTGAAGTCCACTGGGCCAGGTTTGTCATAAATGGAATGGTTTCCATGTGCCAGTAGCCTCCACATTCCACCCAGTAATGTCTCCCCTCCACTGCAGCCAGCACTGTCACTACCCCTCACAAACCAAGCCTGACTGCCACAGCCCTGTACCCATGAACCCCCTGGCATGGAGCAGGCTGTTGGGGTTTCCCAGCACTGATGGCATGTGGTATTCAGTCCCCAAGGAGATCCATTAGGCAATATCTGCTTTTCACTGGGGAACAGACAGCAGGCCTTGGTATAATTAGGAGCTGCTGAGGGATGACCTCGTAGTGTTAGGGGTATGACCCCTTTCACCTCCCAGGCAGGGCACCTGAACTAGCTGCTCACACCTTGCCATTCCTGTGTGGACCCCTGTACAATACCTCTGATCCCCGCTGACCATCTTGCCGCATGGTTCACGTAAGGCTACAGGGGCACAGACCTAAGCCCATCTCATCCCACTGCAGCTCAACCCCTGGCCTTCCAGGGTACTCTGCTTCACCCAGCCCCTAAGCTGGGCCCTCAGCTACCCTGCACTGCCCTCCCCAACCCAAGCCCACAACCAGGAATCCCACCTCTCTGCATCCCAGCACCTGGCACACCACTAAGAAGGGCAGTGGGGTGGAAACTCGCTCAGGCTGCCTGATCTCAGTTTTCCTCTCTAGATTTCCTGGAGTCTGGGCCTCTAGCTGCCACCCAGGAGTCTGTACCCACCCTCCTGCCTGAGGAGGCCCAGGTAAGTCCTGCCCAGGTCCACGTTCTCCTCCTTTCCCTGGGGGTTGCTCCCTGAGCCCAGCCAGGCACAGATGAGCAGTGACCACTGTGATTTCAGGGATGTGGGACAGTGCTGGACCAGGACTTTCCCCACAGTAACACTGGGCCTGAGGGTCCCCCATGGAGGGAGCACCCCAGGGCCCTGTGGCATGAGGAAGCTGGGGACATCTTCTCCCCAGGTAAGTGAGATGGGGTGTGGTGGGACTAGGCCCTCTGCATGGACAGCACGATCTCTGCTGACCCCACTCCTCGCCCTATGCAGGCAGCCCTCTCACTCCAGTATCTCCAAGTTTCCCCGTTCCCTAGATCATCCCATGTAAGGTTCAACCTCCTCTAGCATCTTCTGTCCTCAAAAAAAGCCACCCACCACTACCACTGATCCCACAGTCCCTCTACTTTCTAGAAACTCCCCACCCCAGTAAAATCTTTTGCAAGTAGGGCCTGTATTCCCCGTACCCATATTCTCTCCCAGTCCTGGTATCTTGGATGGCCTCCTGGGCTTGCATCCTGCTGATCAGGCATCAGGACAGGTAGGGTTGGGACCTGACAAGGACAGCAGGTTAGTAGACAGAGCAGGTGGGCAGGAGGGACCTTGACACAGGATAGGAATCCTGCCCAGTCATGCGGGCATTACAGGCCAGAGGCCCCCTGCCATCTACCTCTTAGCCACCACCTTTGTCTGGCATCATCCAGGTTCCCCCACATCCTATCTTCTGTTCTGTTCCTTCCTGTTCCTGAGACCCAGGGTCTCCTCTTTCTTAGTTCACACCTTTGTTTTGGTGCAGCTTTCTGGGTGTTCTGGTGTGGGAGATAAAATTCTGAGATGTCCCATATCTGAAACACATCGTCTAACCCTCAACATTAGATTGAAGTTTGGCTGGAAGAATTCTTTTTATTAATAGTCACAAACCTTTTTGATTACTATTGTTGGTGAGCCTTTTCAGTTTGAAATTCACATCTCTCAGTTCTGAGAAACTGCCTTGAAATGTTTATTTCCTTCCATTCTATTGCTCTGTTCCCTGTTTCTCAGATGCCTGTTACTTGGCTGTTGGCCTCTAGGATTAATCCTTTTATGTTCTTTTCACTCCAATTTTCCATTCCTTCGTCTTCCTACTCTATTTCCCAGGAAATTTCCTCACTTGTATCTTTCAGACCTTCTTAACATTTTCATTTCTGGTAGCTTTTTTTTTTTTTTTTTAGGGTCTACTCTTTCACACAGACTAGAGCACAGTGGTGCCATCATAACTCACTGTAACCTGGAACTCCTGGGTTCAAGTGATCCTCTTGCCTCAGCCTCCCAAGTAGCTGGGACTGCAGGCATGTGTCACTGTACTTGCCTCATTTTTAATTTTTTTATTTTTTGGTAGAAACAGGTTCTCACTATGTTTCCAGGGCTGGTCTTAAATTCCTGGCCTCAAGTGATTGTCTCACCTCAGCCTCCCAGAGTGCTGGGATTACAGGCATAAGCTACTTCATCTGGCCTCTTCTAGCATATCTTTCATTTCCAAGAGTGTTTTCATTCTCTGAATGTTCATCTTTTTAGCTGCCTCCTGTTCTTTCACTTGTAATGTCTATCCTTATTTCTCTGAGAACAGCAGTAACTTTTTAAAAAAATAGTGTGGTCTCTATTCTTTCCTAGTTGTTGGCTTATATGCAAGAGAGGGGCACCACAAATCTGGCTGACAGCTCTGAGCAGGTAGATGTGGGGATTACTGGCTGGAAGGGACATGGGGGAACCCCACTCCCCAAGGAGACCCTTTTCTTAGGGAATGTGAGCAAACAGCTTGAGTATGAGTGCATACTGCAAACAGATCCATAGGGCAATGTGGCTAGGCCAGTTTGGGGGCACTCTCCACTGTAAGCATGTTTCATTCCATTGTCTGAATCCTACAGGAAGGTACCTTCAGCCTCCTGTCAGCATCCTTGGGAGAGAGATTGACATCTCAGCGTCCAATGGGACTGTTTACCTAACAACCCTGACTTTCTCAGTATGGTTTCTCACCCTTAACATAGCCTTCTGCCAGGATGGGAGAAGAAATCCAGAAGTCAATCATGGCAGTACATACTGTTGGCTCAGAATTCTGTGCGGACAGAGCCCACAGCAGCAGCCCTGCCCAGCATCTGCTTCTGAAACAGCCTCTCCAGCCTGGCTGGTGCCCTGCCCATTCACCTACATGGCCAGAGGTACCAGGTGCCTCCAACTCCTGAGTTTGTAGAATCTTCTTAGCCAGGTGCAGTCTCTCATGCCTGTACTCCAAGCACTTTGGGAGGCCGAGGCAGGTGGATTTTTTGAGTCCAAGAGTTCAAGACCATCCTGGGCAACATGGCAAAACCCCATCTCTACTAAAAAATAATACAAAAAACTAGCTTGGCATGGTGGCGCGTACCTGTAGCCCCAGCTACTTGGGAGGCTGAGGTGGAAGAATCACCCAAGCCAGGGAAGTCAAGGCTGCAGTGAACTGAGATCATGCCACTGCACACCAGTCTGGGCAATGGGGGTGAGACCCAGTCTCAAAAAAAGAAAAGGAATCTTGGGAATAAAACTGTGCCTTTTCTTTGCAGTAAGAGAGGTTTATCTATTTATTTATGAAATGGAGTCTTGCTTTATTTAAAGAGACGGGGTTTTGCTATTTTGCCCAGGCTGTTCTCAAACTCCTGAGCTCAAGTGATCCTCCTGCTTCAGCTTTCCAAGTAGCTGCGATTACAGGTTTAAGCCACCACACCTGGCTCAGAGAGGTCTTTTTTATGTCTTCTTCAGAACATTCTGAATAGCTAATACATTCATATGTTAGGATTTCAAAAGGCACAAGACAGTATACAGTGGAATGCCCCTTCCTTGCCTGTGCCACACAGTCCTACTCTCCAGCAGCCAACATTGCTTGTTTCTTATGTGTCTTTCTGAAAAGATTCTGTACATACAGAAGCAAAGACATTTACAGACACAGATTCATTCCTTTTTTTTATTTTTATTTTTATTTTTATTTTTATTTTTTTTTTTTGAGACGGAGTCTTGCTCTGTCACCCAGGCTGGAATGCAGTGGCGCGATCTCGGCTCACTGCAAGCTCCGCCTCCCGGGTTCACGCCATTCTCCTGCCTCAGCCTCCTGAGTAGCTGGGACTACAGGCGCCCGCCACCGCGCCCGGCTAATTTTTTTTTGTATTTTTAGTAGAGACGGGGTTTCACCGTGGTCTCGATCTCCTGACCTTGTGATCTGCCCGCCTCGGCCTCCCAAAGTGCTAGGATTACAGGCGTGAGCCACCGCGGCCGGCCCATTCCTTTTCTTTAAGATGGAGTTTCGCTCTTGCTGCCCAGGCTGGAGTGCAATGGCACAATCTCGGCTCACTGCAACCTCTGCCTCCCAGTTCAAGCAATTCTCCTGCCTTAGCCTCCCAAGTAGCTGGGATTACAGTCATGCACCACCACACCTGGCTAATTTTGTATTTTTTTCAATAGAGACGGGGTTTCTCCATCTTGGTCAGGCTGGTCTCGAACTCCCGACCTCAGGCGATCCACCCACCTTGGCCTCCCAAAGTGCTGGGATCACAGGTGTGAGCCACTGCGCCTGGCCCATTCCTTTTTTTTTTTTTTTTTTTTTTTGAGTCTCCCTCTGTCGCCCAGGCTGGAGTGCAGTGGCGCCATCTCGGCCCACTGCAAGCTCCGCCTCCCGGGTTCACGCCATTCTCCCGCCTCAGCCTCCTGAGTAGCTGGGACTACAGGCGCCAGCCACCAGGCCCAGCTAATTTTTTGTATTTTTAGTAGAGACGGGATTTCACGTGTCAGCCAGGATGGTCTCCATCTCCTGACCTCGTGATCCGCCCGCCTCCGCCTCCCAAAGTGCTAGGATTACAGGCGTAAGCCACCGCGCCCAGCCCCATTCCTCTTCTATAAAACATACATGGGCTGGGTGCGGTGACTCACACCTGTAATCTTTAGTACAAGGAGGAGCACAACTGTTGAAGAAGTACCTAAAAATGGAATTACTTGATCAAACTGTGGGATATTTGCTGTTTTGATGGATTTTGCCACACTGTCTTCCCATTTATGCTCACCAGCAATACATAGGAACACTTGGGTCCCTGCAGTCAGGGTGTGGAAATGGCAGATGATTTCAGCCCTAGGGTGCATTTTTCTTACTAGGAGGAGATGGAGTATATTTTATGGGATATAAGCATTACTTACATTTCCTGTCTTGTTCACATCCTTTGCCCGTGTGTCTATGAGGTTATTGATCTTCCTTATTGATTTATTGTAGCTGTTTACTCAGGAGGTTAGTTAGCCCTTTGCCTGTGGAGAGTTTATTAGTTTGCCATTTGCCCTTTTTTTAATTTAATTTTTTTTATTTTTTAGCCATTTGTCTTTTGACTCTGATGTGGTTTTTGCTGATTTCCTTTGATGTATTCTAATTATCTGACTTTTCTTTGGCAGCTTATAGATTTTCTCTCACCCACTAAAAGCCCTCACTGCTCTCTCAGTCTTCTTAATTTAACCTCCTCCAGGTTTTCCACCCTCTCCAGGCCCTGATTATCAGTTGCAGTTGCTGATACCTCGTCCTTCTCCCAGCGTCAGACGCTAGAGTGCTCACAGTGTGGCTGGGACCGACTTCTCTCCTCTGTAGACACCCACCCCTGTGTTGATCACTAGCAGGCCCTGGGTTCTGTGTGCCATGTGTATGCCCCAGAGCCCTTGCTCAGGTTTCCCCACAGCCTGCACGAAATCTGTGTTCCTCAGATGCCCCCACAGACATCACAAGCAAGGCACATCCAAACCCTAGACCACCATCCAGGAGCCCGCACCCTCTTACTGTTGTTGGCTCTACCTCCAGCCTTCGAGACCCACTCACTTCCCTGCATTTGCAGAGACCATCATTTTCCACCTAGACAGTGCCCCCACGCTTGCCCTACAGCCCTTCCAAAAATGATTTTTTCCAACTTAAATCAGACCTGGAAAGCTTTTTCACAAAGCCCAGTCTTCCTCCTTGCACTGGGTTCTGTCTCATTATCACCTCATCAGGGAAGGCTGTACAGCTGGAATCCCTACCCCTGCCTTTGTCACCTCCGTCTGCCTCATTGGTCAGTTTCAGGTCCCTGTAGTTCACACTGTGTCCCCAGGGCTGACGTGGGTCCGGGCACGGTGGGCATTTTGTCATGAATGAATGGTCCCCTTGTGCACACAGGGTTTGCGCTGCAGCTGAACAGCGGCTCTGCAGGTCCAGGTAGTGTAAGCCCTCACCTCCACGTCCCCTGGGACCTCGGTATGGCTGGCCTTTCGGGCCAGATCCAATCACCCTCCCGCGAAGGTGGCTTTGCGCATGCGCTTGTGCTCCCCAGCGATCTGAGGAGTGAGCAGGACCCCACGGAGGAGGATCCCTGCCGCGGTGTGGGCCCTGCCCTGGTCACCACCCGCTGGCGCTCCCCCAGGGGCCGCAGCCGGGGCCGCCCCAGCACTGGGGGTGGGGTGGTTAGGGGCGGCCGTTGCGACGTGTGTGGTAAGGTGTTCAGCCAACGCAGCAACCTGCTGAGGCACCAGAAGATCCACACGGGTGAGCGACCATTCGTGTGCAGCGAGTGCGGCCGCAGCTTCAGCCGCAGCTCGCACCTGCTGCGCCACCAGCTTACGCACACCGAGGAGCGGCCGTTCGTGTGCGGCGACTGTGGCCAGGGGTTCGTGCGCAGCGCGCGCCTGGAAGAGCATCGGAGAGTGCACACGGGCGAACAGCCTTTCCGTTGCGCTGAGTGCGGCCAGAGCTTCCGGCAGCGCTCCAACTTGCTGCAGCACCAGCGGATCCACGGCGATCCTCCGGGCCCTGGCGCTACGCCCTCGGCCCCTCCTGGTGCGCCCGAGCCTCCCGGCCCCTTTCCGTGCAGCGAGTGCCGCGAGAGCTTCCCGCGGCGCTCCGTGCTACTGGAGCACCAGGCAGTACACACGGGCGATAAGTCCTTCGGCTGCGTCGAGTGCGGCGAGCGCTTCGGCCGCCGCTCAGTGCTGCTGCAGCACCGGCGCGTGCACAGTGGCGAGCGGCCGTTCGCCTGTGCCGAGTGCGGCCAGAGCTTCCGGCAGCGCTCCAACCTCACGCAGCACAGGCGCATCCACACCGGGGAGCGACCCTTCGCCTGTGCCGAGTGTGGCAAGGCCTTCCGCCAGCGGCCCACGCTCACGCAGCACCTCCGCGTACACACAGGCGAGAAACCCTTTGCCTGCCCCGAGTGTGGCCAGCGCTTCAGCCAGCGCCTCAAGCTCACGCGTCATCAGAGGACACACACGGGCGAGAAGCCCTACCACTGCGGCGAGTGCGGCCTGGGCTTCACGCAGGTCTCGCGGCTCACAGAGCACCAGCGCATCCACACGGGCGAACGGCCCTTCGCCTGCCCCGAGTGCGGCCAGAGCTTTCGGCAGCACGCCAACCTCACCCAACACCGGCGCATCCACACGGGCGAACGGCCCTATGCATGCCCTGAGTGTGGCAAGGCCTTCCGCCAGCGGCCCACACTCACGCAGCATCTGCGCACCCACCGACGAGAGAAGCCCTTCGCCTGCCAGGACTGTGGCCGCCGCTTCCACCAGAGCACCAAGCTCATTCAGCACCAGCGCATCCACAGCGCCGAGTAGTTCCAGTCGGGACGCAGTCTCAGCCCTGGTCAGAACACCTACCTCACCTGGTTGTTGTGAGGCTGGCGATTACATAAGTATAAGCAGGTCCGCCCAGGGCTTGGCCACTGTAGGTGTCCAATAAACAGTACGTGGAAACTGGGTCTCCACCCACTCAGTGCCTCCCCACCTGTGCGTCCTTCACTCCTCACCCTCCAACCCCCACAGTGCTGGGCTGGTGTGCTCCCTCTGCAACCACATGGTTCCTGTGCGAGTTCCCCTCCACAACACCCCTCTTCACCCTGACAGAGGTGGCTCCTAGCATGACCTACCGTGTACCGCGTGTGGGACCGCCGCTATACCAAGCTTCCGGTTTACACTGAGGGAATGGACCAGCAGCAGGTGGGGCAGAACTGCCCTGGGCAGTCCAGCCTCAGCTCTCCCTGGGCAATGGACCTCGGTTTCCCAAACCCAGAGAGGAAGAAATGTTCTCTGTGAGCATCTACCACGAGTCCATATGTGTGTAGCATGGTGCCATGCCTGATCAATCAGGGTCAAGAGACAGAGCACAGCTAACTAGGTGTTAGGTGACTAATGGGGGACTGAGATGGTTAAGTCAATCTAGCTTAGAAATGGGAAAGTTCCTGCAGGAAGCAGCTAGACCCTTAGGCCTAGAGGAACAAAGGGAAGCATTGCAACTTACAAGCTCCAGTGAGTTTCCCATGGAGCTGAAACTCAGTCCCCTGAGAAGGGGGCACTGCTGAGCCGGTCCTGGGGTCTCTTAGCTGGCAGGAAAGCCCTGTGGGCCTGAGGGGGTACTGCTCAGCTGGTCTGGAGGTCTCTGTTCTCAGGAGGGTGCCCCAAAGGCCTAGGAGACTCCTGAGGAGGGGGCACTGGTGTGGGTGTCTCCAAGGGGCCCAGTGAGCCTGGTTCTGGGAGGTATGTAAAAACTGTTGCTCCTGGAAGGACCTGCTGTTGCCAGGGGGAAGAGATGCTGCTGCCCTAGTCTTTTCTCCCTTTCCAACCCCTGTTCCGGCCTGCCCCTAACACAGCTGCAGGTGAAGAGGGGTGTTTGTAGTCTCTGCCCTGCACAGTGATGCCTAGGTGGGCAGATCTGGAGCCCAGCCCTTGTCTGGCAATGACATCCCATAGGATTTTCCCTTGACACTGAGACCAGGGCCTCCAAGGGTTGGGAGAACACTCAATCCTCAGAGAGGTTACCAGCCTCCTGAGCCCACCAGTCCTCCTTGCTCCAAGTCAGCGCTGATGATTCCCATGATACTACCTCTCCCACCCTAGCTCAGCTGTCCAGTCACCCTTACCCTAACAGCACCCTACTCCCTGAAGTGGTCATGAGCAGCCAAGGCTTTCTACCTATATCCACCTATCAGTGGGAGTACCTGCTGAAGAGCTGTACTCACGGGGAGATTCAGCATCTCACCCTTAGTACAAGAGGAACAAAGGGAACCAGTGGGATCACAGCACTTCGTACAGCTGGGAGCCAAGGATCCAACTTGGATCTGCCAACCCCCAGGTTTGTGGGTGGTACTGTGCCTAAACTTGATGCCTGAAACCTGCATGCTCCCCTCCACACCCTGTCATGGCTGTCCCCTGGGCCATGGGCCAAGCCAAACCCCAGGAGAGGACCCAGACAGGCCAGATTCTCCCTAGCCAACCAAGATCATGCGATCCAGCAGGAGCAAACTGACACCTGGTGATCCAGATTCTGCCTCAGGATGTCTTTGTAAAACTCCTTTACACCTAGGAAACCATTTCCTGGTTTTAAAACTGGAGGATTTTGGCCGGGTGCGGTGGCTCAAGCCTGTAATCCCAGCACTTTGTGAGGCCAAGGCGGGTGGATCACGAGGTCAGGAGATCGAGACCATCCTGGCTAACATGGTGAAACCCCGTCTTTACTAAAAATACAAAAAACTAGCCGGGCGTGGTGGCGGGCGCCTGTAGTCCCAGCTACTCGGAGGCTGAGGCAGGAGAATGGCGTGAACCTGGGAGGCGGAGCTTGCAGTGAGCCGAGATCGCGTCACTGCACTCCAGCCTGGGTGACACAGCACGAGACTCCGTCTCAAAAAAAATAAAAATAAAAAAATAAAACTGGAGGATTTTACCTGGAAATTCAGATTTTTCGGGACTTTCCTGTTCTCATGTTTACAAGTAGCAGGTGATGAGGGTATAGGACCCTGCAGATGGATCCCCAACCAGTCTGAGAAGCAAAGACTGCAGGCCCTGGGCCAGTTTCCCTGCCCTGTGGTGATCATTCCCATCACTAGAGCTGAAGACTTCTCCCACCCTGGCCCCAGGCACATTGGAAGGATTCAGTCAGGAGTAGATCCAGCAGCAAACCAGTGGAAACGCAGCTTAGGTGAAAGTGGACAGACGCTGAGAGCGCAACTTCAGCATACTGCAGGCTTCAGGGCAGCATCTCCAGGACCCAGTGCCATTGACTATTTTGCCCTAGCCATCTTCCCCTTCCATCCCATTGTCCAGGTCCTTCACACAGCCCCTCTCCCCCACCCCTCCAATGGATGACTTGGGTGCAGGTAACAGGATGAAAGGCAGTTTCAAAGAAGTGGTCTGTGTGCAGCAGGGTACAGCTTGAGCCTTAAACCCCACTGAAGGTCTCGCTCTGGGCCCGTGTCAGGCTAGTCTTGGCCTGGGCATTTCCAGTAACAGAGACTTGAAGTTTGTGTGTCCAAGCTTCTTTCGGGGTGCAGCCGGACTTCCCCCTGCTGCTTCAAGTCACCCTAACCCCCAAGACTAGGGGCCTGGCCTCGGGGGAAGCAGACAAGCCAGCCTTGGCCAGAGGCCACTCCTGGGGGAGGATCTGCAGAATCAGAGGAGTGGCGCCTGGGGCCCTCCGCAGGGAAAGGCCACCACACCACGCGCTCACGGGGCCGGCAGTTTCCGTGGTGACGGCCGGAAGTCGCAGACCCGCAGAGTTCTGTTTCCTCCCGCCCTCCGAGGCACGCTGAGCTGTGATTGGATGGGAAGTTGACCCCGCCTCCATCCCTTTTTCCAGCTAGCAGGGGAAGCGCAGAGACTCCAGTGCGTCTCCGCTGGCACTCGGGGCCCATGCCAATAGCGCCCACGCTCCACCCGCACGTCACGTTCCCCAAGTGTCCACCCCGACAGGTCTTCCCCTACACCACTGTAACCCTCCACAGTGCTTACCATTCTCTGGCACAATACATGTTTTGTTAGTTTACCTCAATCAGAATCTCCAAGAACGGGGATCTTTGGGTTTGCGATAGGACAGTGAGGGTGCTCGACCTCGCACCCTCTGGGTAACGCCTCTAGTCTCACTCAGGGTCTTGCCGCGATCACCCTGCCTTGTCTGTGACCTATGGGGTCAAAGGCAGGCCGTGTGGGTGGCGGCAGCAGCGGAGACGACCACCCCCGCCGCGCTCTGCACATACACAACACAGGATGAAGTGACCGCGAGCAAACTGGCCCATGTCTGCCCCACTAAAAGATGGCGGCTAACCCCGCTTCCTGCCCGGCCCCGCGAGAGTCGCCGGAAGTGACCCGCAGGGCCGCCGAAGCGTCATCTCCATGAACGGAAATACCCGAGTCCAGCCGAAGGAGGCCGAACCCCACACTCCATCGCTGAGCAACGCGGGTTTGCGGCGGCTGCGCAGGCGCACAACGCAGGCCGGGCGGGAAGAGCCAAAGCGGGCAGGCGGCGGAAATATCCGAAGCCGCGGGGCGCCCGAGGCCGTTGCAGACCTCCGCGCTAAAGCCGCTGCTGCCGCGGAAGACGACCCTCCAATACCCACCCGCCGTCACCGCGGCTGCCGCGTCCTCCTTCCACCCCTAGCCGCAGCCCCTTCGCGGAGGGATCAGCTGAGCGGCAAACGGCACGGTCCGGGGAGCCCCGAGTCCGCAGCTGCAGCGGGGCCTGAGACCAGAGTGGGCGAGGGCAAGGAAGGAGCGGCCCGGGGCAGTGGGGGCGGGGCCGGGCGGGCCCGAGAACAGCCGAATTTGGCCGAGAGCTGCCGAGCGAGCCCGAGGCGCTGGGCCAGGCCGGGGCCGGACTACGGGAGCCGAGGCGGGCCGCGCGGTGGGCGCGGAGCGGCGCGGCAGGCCGGGCGGGTGGCGGCAGCAGCGGAGGAGGCCGCAGCGGCGGGTCCGAGGAGCGGAGGCGACGCGGGCGGCGGCGGGGGGCCGGGTGGCCGGGGTCCCGGGCCCCGCGGCGGCGGCAGCGGCGGCGGCGGCGGCAGGATGATCAAGCTGTTCTCGCTGAAGCAGCAGAAGAAGGAGGAGGAGTCGGCGGGCGGCACCAAGGGCAGCAGCAAGAAGGCGTCGGCGGCGCAGCTGCGGATCCAGAAGGGTAGGGGGTCAGGGGATGGGGTTGGAGCTGGAGGTCGGAGGTCAGGGCCTGAGGCAGGGTGATGTTGAGAGTCAGGAGGGGGTAATGCTGTTGCCGAGGGTCAGAGGTGGAGGGCCCCGAGTGGGGGGGGGTCGGAGTTCAGGTCTTGAGGATTGGGATCATGCAGTCACGGGGTGGGGGTCAGAGATGGGGCCCGGTATGTGGTGGTTTAGGATATTAGGAAGGCCTGGCGTCTGGTACTAGGGACTCGGAGTCTCAGAGTCAGGCAGTGGAGTGGAGGAGCTGGGAACTGGAGAGGATGGGGGTTAGACGGGAACTTGGGTTTGGGGTGACAGGCGAAAAAGAGACAGATAGTAGAAGCTAAAGGTTGGGGATATGAGTGGGAGAGGATTTAGTGTATTATGCTGGGGTCTCTGGGAATCTCAGAGTCAAACGGGTAAAGTAAGTTGGAGGATTAGGGACTCATGGGCCTACCTGAGAGTCACAGCAATTTGGATTTGGGCTTTGGGGTAACAGGTGGAGGAAGGAAGGTTAGTGAGTACCAGGGATTGGAGACAGGGGTGAGGGGAAATTTAGGCTATTGTGCTGTGAACCTCAGAGTCAAAGGGGGTGGGGCAGGGTGGTGGGGGTTGGGGACTTGAGATTGTGGGGGTCAGATGGGAAGCTGGGTCTGAGAGACAGAGAAGAGGAAGGACAGTGAGGACTGAGGGTTGGTGGGGGTGGGCAGGATCTTTGAGTTTTTGGGTGAACAGGTAGATGCTGGGGAGTGGAGGTCATGGATGGGGAGCCTGGAGTTTAGGGCAGTCAGAGGATGTTTGGGAGTGGGGGCATTTGGCAGCTGTGGATACAGAAAAGTTGGGGGTTACCCTGGGCCAGGAGTTGAGACACGCATACACAACTAAACATACATGTTTGGGGTATGATGTGTATCCACAAGAGCCAAGCTAGGGAACAGGGAGAGGGCTGGAGGTGTGGAGCACAGCCCAGGACAGAGGCCTAGGGGTCTAGGAGGAGACCATGGGGGTTCTGCTAACAAACACCTGCCCTAAGTGTCCTGCTGGCTCCCTCTCTCTCTCTCTTCCCCTCCCTCTTTCTGACCCCCACTCTCTGCTGCCCAAACCCAGACATAAACGAGCTGAACCTGCCCAAGACGTGTGATATCAGCTTCTCAGATCCAGACGACCTCCTCAACTTCAAGCTGGTCATCTGTCCTGATGAGGTGAGGGTGCATATGGCTGAATTCCCAGGAGCAGACCAAGGGTGTCCCCACTGAGAGGAGGGAGACATATTCTGCCCATCAGGCCCCACAGGATGGAACCCTAAAATTTTCTTCTCCCCCTTTCCCTCCCAGGGCTTCTACAAGAGTGGGAAGTTTGTGTTCAGTTTTAAGGTGAGTCCCAGGCAGGCAGGGATGGCTCCCTGGACTGAGGAGGCAGCAGCTGAGGCCCTTCCAGGGACCTACCCATCTCTCCTTTCTTTTCCTGGAGCCAGGTGGGCCAGGGGTACCCACATGATCCCCCCAAGGTGAAGTGTGAGACAATGGTCTATCACCCCAACATTGACCTCGAGGGCAACGTCTGCCTCAACATCCTCAGGTGAAGGCACGGGCCCTCTACTGCCCTCCCCAGCCCTGCCTGCCAGGTCCCCCTCATGGTCTTGTGGGCACTACGTCAGACTCTGTCCCTTCCCACCCCTTTGTTGTTTGTGATTTCTTCATTTCCCAGTCATCTTCCTCATGGCCTGACCTTGGTTTTCTCCCTGGCCTAGCCTGTTCCACACCCTCCTTCCCAGCCTCTCACATGCTCACTCTCCTATGCCCTGGATCTGACCTGCCCAATACCAGAGGGGCCTCTGGCAGTCTCCCACTCACCAAGCTCTGACCCTGATGCTCTCTGTCCACAGAGAGGACTGGAAGCCAGTCCTTACGATAAACTCCATAATTTATGGCCTGCAGTATCTCTTCTTGGTGAGTAGGAATAGGTGGTTGGGTCTGGGGAGACTGGCCTTCTGTCCCTCTGGCCTGTTGACCCCCCTACCTGTACTGGCTACAGGAGCCCAACCCCGAGGACCCACTGAACAAGGAGGCCGCAGAGGTCCTGCAGAACAACCGGCGGCTGTTTGAGCAGAACGTGCAGCGCTCCATGCGGGGTGGCTACATCGGCTCCACCTACTTCGAGCGCTGCCTGAAATAGGGTTGGCGCATACCCACCCCCGCCACGGCCACAAGCCCTGGCATCCCCTGCAAATATTTATTGGGGGCCATCGGTAGGGGTTTGGGGGGCGGCCCGTGGGGGAATTCCCTGCCTTGGCCTTACCTCCCCTTCCTGCCACTTGCCCCTAGTTATTTTTTTTTTTTTTTTTTTTTTACCACCATGTGATTAAGGTCGGCGCTGCCTCCCCCGACCCACTCAGCGATGGGAAATGAATTGGCTTGTCTAGCCCCCCTGCTGGGTGCTTGTTCAGCCCCCACTCTGGGCTGTGGAGTGGGTGGGCAAGGGGCCTGGGTAGCTGGGCCCAGGCAACCCACCCCTCCACCTCTGGAGGTCGCACCAGGCTATTAAAGGGGAATGTTACTGCATGGCCTCTGCTTCTTACTTCTATGGGGTGGGTGGGGCAGCTGAGGTCCATTAGGGCCTGCAAAGCTGGGGTGGTGGAACATCTGGGCACAGGTGGCATTGGAGCACCCTACAACAGGCTGCCCAGTGCCTGGGGCAGCTCTCGAGTTGGTGGGGATACCAGGCCAGAGCCTGGGGTTGGTTGGGATGAAGCCTGCTCTAGGATGAGAAGCGTAGGCAGGATCCAGTGACCTCTGGGTTCCTGGCCAAGAGGGCAGCACAGTGGAAGAAACAAGCCATCTCTAGCTTTGCCCCTTTCTTGTGTGGGTGGGCCCACCGAGGAGGAGGAGCCTCCTGAGGCTCCTTCTATCTGAGGCCTCAGGCAGAAGTCAGGGTCTCACGGACAAGCTGGGCCCTCAAGTGGAGGTTGGGTGGAAAGCGCCCACCCCGGTACTGGCTTGGTGGGGTCACTCGGGCGGGACTCAAACATGAAACACTGACGCGCAAAGGAAACGGGAGCTATTGCGCATGCGCTCGAACGCTGGCCCATTCCAGGGCACGTACGCACGCGCGCTCCTGGGAGCCTCCCAACCTTCCGGGTGCGGGCGGGGCATATTACGTCACGTCGTTTAATCCGGAAACGGCGGCGGAGGCGACAGGATCGAGGGGCCTTGGTAGGTGGGCAAGTCGGGGAACCCAGAAAGAAGCGTGACCCGGAAGCGGAAGCGGGTGCCCGTCCCAGCTCCGGTGAGTGGCCCCTGCTGGACCGCGGATACCGGGCGGGCGTGCGGGCGTGCGGGCGGCAGCGTACGAGGCTTCTACTCGCCCGGGTGTCCGGCCCCTCGCTTCTCCCTGGGACCCTGTCGTCAACATCGAGGTCTCCAACACCACCTTGCTTTGGTGCCGGGCCCACTGACTCTCTGTCCTCGGTGTATAGTGCGACCCAACCTGCATCATCCCGTCCTCGGTGTACAGGATGCCCCAGCGCTCCCAACCGTCTCCCTCAGCATTCAGGGTTCCCAGATTCTAATGCCTTGTCCTCAGCTTCACAGCCCCACATTCACCTTTCTTGGTTCTTAGGGTCTCCGCCCATCCTGTCCTTCTCTATCAGAACCCCCACAATTGCCCTGTGCTCGGTGCCCACGGTCCCTAAAACACTAGTGCGCCAACTCTCGTCGCCCCCCGCTTTCAGTCGTATCAAGGACTCCAGGGCCTCACCCATGGGTCTGGAGAGAAAAGCTAAACTTGGAAGCCGTAACTTCTGTGGGGGCATGGCGATGGAGGGGCTCGGGCCAGCGCTTGGATAATTTTCAGGTCTACCTGTCCCCCTTATGTGTCCCCGGGACAATCCCAGTGTTCTCAGCTGCTCCCTTTTGGCCCCTCATTCCTGTCTCCAGTCTCAGCCCCTTCCCGTTTGGCAAGGCTCCCGTGACCCTGTTCTGCTTCTTGCCCTCCTTCTGGGCCCCCTGCCCTACAACTGGGCCTCACATCTGTCTCAGGCCTGCCAGTGAGCTTCTACCACCATGGACCTGTTGTTCGGGCGCCGGAAGACGCCAGAGGAGCTACTGCGGCAGAACCAGAGGGCCCTGAACCGTGCCATGCGGGAGCTGGACCGCGAGCGACAGAAACTAGAGACCCAGGAGAAGAAAATCATTGCAGACATTAAGAAGATGGCCAAGCAAGGCCAGATGGTGAGTGTGGGTGGTCAGGGGCAGGTTGCTGTCAATCAGGCACGGCTGTAACAGCAGTGAACAAGAGAGACCAGACACCAAACACAGGTGCTTTCAGCAAAATGAGTGGAGTGAAAGGTCAGCAGGGCTTCCCTAGTTTGAGGGTCTGGAAGGCTGCCTCCAAGGAACTGGTATGAGAGCCAAGGCTTGAGTTATGACAGTGAGCCTACAGATCTGGGCAGGGAATGTGTCAAGCAGACAGAGCAGCAAATGTTAAAAGAGAGCCTCGACAGGCCGGGCGCGGTGGCTCAAGCCTGTAATCCCAGCACTTTGGGAGGCCGAGACGGGCGGATCACGAGGTCAGGAGATGGAGACCATCCTGGCTAACACGGTGAAACCCCGTCTCTACTAAAAAATACAAAAAAACTAGCCGGGCGAGGTGGCGGGCGCCTGTAGTCCCAGCTACTCGGGAGGCTGAGGCAGGAGAATGGCGGGAACCCGGGAGGCGGAGCTTGCAGTGAGCTGAGATCCGGCCACTGCACTCCAGCCTGGGTGACAGAGCAAGACTCAGCCTCAAAAAAAAAAAAAAAAAAAAAAGAGAGCCTCGACAAAACGGGAGATGACAGGTGAGCTTCAAGAGTTGGGCATGGACCAGACAATTCAGAATTGTGGGCCAAAGTGGGAGCTAAGTTGAAAGGTTAGGGATTACAGGGCTGGGCGCGGTAGCTCACACCTGTAATTCCAGCACTTTGGGAGGCCAAGGTGGTTGGATCACCTGAGGTCAGGACTTCGAGACCAGCCTGACCAGCGTGGTGAAACCCCAGCTCTACTGAAAATACAAAAAACTAGCTGGGCGTGGTGGTGCACACCTGTAATCCCAGCTACTCCGGAGGCTGAGGCAGGACAATCACTTGAACCCAGGAGGCGGAGGTTACAATGAGCTGACATTGTGCCACTGCACTCCAGCCTGGGCAACAGAGCAAGACTCTGTCTCAAAAAAAAAGAAAAGAAAAAAAGATAACTATAAGGATAAGCTGGCCAGGCATGGTGGCTCACGCCTGTAATCCCAGCACTTTGGGAGGCTGCGGTGGATGCATCACCCGAAGTCAGGAGTTCAAGACCAGCCTGGCCAACACAGCAGAAGCCCGCTCTACCAAACATTAGCCGGACATGGTGGTGCATGCTTGTTATCCCAGCTATTCGAGAGGCTGAGGCAGGAAAATCATTTGAACCCGGGAGGCATAGGTTTCAGTGAGCCAAGATTGTGCCACAGCACTCCAGCCTAGGCAACAAAGCAAGACTCCATCTCAAAAAAAGAAAAAAAAAAAAGGATAAGGATAAGCTATGGCAGAGGCTGCCAAAACCAGTAAGGAGACATGAAGGAGGAACACAGCCTTTGATGGGTGAGAGGGTTTTGGCCTGAACAGGTAGGTAGAGAAGATAGCATTTCTTGGGATGGGCAAGAAAGATGTTTGGAGAGGAAATCAAAAGCTGAGCCTCAGGTTTGTATGTGATTCTGGATAGTTTGAGGTGTGGGTTTGTATCAAGTGGAAGAAGGGGCAGATTCTTCTTCTAGATTCTTCTAGGCTGGGAATAGAAATTGAGCAATAGCTGTTGTTAAGTCAAAAGAATGACTGAAAACATGGAGAGAAAAGGAACCCTAAGGAGTGAGCCTGGGGCCTTTCTTTTACCATTTACGAATCAAGAGAGGTGAGGAGGACCTTACAAAGGAGCCCAGGGAGTTGGTGGCCCAAGAGGCAGAGAAGGGTTAGGTCAGGAGGGAGGGACCAGTGACCATTGGGTTAGCCACAAAGTCTCTGTAAACTTCAAGTGGAATTGCGAATTGGGGTGGTGGGGAGGAACACCTAACTAATGGGGTGTCAAGAAGTATAGGATAATCTCATTCCTGTGTCCTTGATACCCGTCTACTCTGCAGGATGCCGTTCGCATCATGGCAAAAGACTTGGTGCGCACCCGGCGCTATGTGCGCAAGTTTGTATTGATGAGGGCCAACATCCAGGCTGTGTCCCTCAAGATTCAGACACTCAAGTCCAACAACTCGATGGCACAAGCCATGAAGGGTGTCACCAAGGCCATGGGCACCATGAACAGACAGGTGCGCTTTTCCCAATCCCCCTTCCCACTCCCACGACCCATGGGGACCACACTCACACTCCTACCACTTCCAGCTGAAGTTGCCCCAGATCCAGAAGATCATGATGGAGTTTGAACGGCAGGCAGAGATCATGGATATGAAGGAGGAGATGATGAATGATGCTATTGATGATGCCATGGGTGATGAGGAAGACGAAGAGGAGAGGTATGGGGAAACTGGATGGGAGGGTAGAGATGTTTGCCTGGCCCTCATGGAGTACATAGCCCTCATTGAGTTCTCTCTCTTCCCTAGTGATGCTGTTGTGTCCCAGGTCCTGGATGAGCTGGGACTTAGCCTAACAGATGAGCTGTCAAGTGAGTGCTCCAAAACCTGGGCCCCATTTCCCACCCAAGGCCCAGCCACAGCCCCAAGCCCTCCCTTTGCCTGCGTTACTCCCCTCCCCTGCTCAAACCCCTACTTTCTCTGCAGACCTCCCCTCAACTGGGGGCTCGCTCAGTGTGGCTGCTGGTGGGAAAAAAGCAGAGGCCGCAGCCTCAGCCCTAGCTGATGCTGATGCAGACCTGGAGGAACGGCTCAAGAACCTGCGGAGGGACTGAGTGCCCCTGCCACTCCAAGATAACCAGTGGATGCCCAGGATCTTTTACCCTAACCCCTCTGTAATAAAAGAGATTGGACACTAGTCTCTAGGCCCATGTGACTTTTGGCCTGATGTGGGACCAGGCTGGGGTCCCTGGGAGGACAAGTATCACCTAACACAAGAGGCACTTGGTACAAAGCTAAGGGTGGGAGTTTGGGGCAGGGGTGGACAAGCAAAGTCCACCTGGGGTTTTTCAGGGGTTGGGAGCTTGAGGTGAGCTGTGGGCCCTGCTCCATCCCCTCTCAAGATACTGGACTCCCCCAAACACCCTGGTAGGATCTTGAGAGGCCAGTCCTCCATCTGCCAGGCTGTAGTGCCCAACACTGTTTGGTCCAGTGATGATTTAATGACAACATTCGAGGACAGTCCAGACCAACCAACAGAGGCAAGGGGGTGACCTTGAGATTCACACGGGCTCAACTGTAGAGTGAGTAAATCATAACACAGGGATGAATGATAACGTTAAGTGGACTCAGCAAAGGGAGACGGAAAAAACCATATTTGGAAAGTCTCAGTTCACCGTGGTACCATCTGAAGATGAGAAACAGCTACGGCACCAAAGTTTACGAAGTATTCAATAGAGTGGGGCTAACCCTGCCTACACAGGGCTGCAGGTCACACCCACCCAGTATCGCAAAGCGTACCAAACAAGCCTGTAGCGTGTACATCCTTTGCCCTGGGTGCCCTCCCCATATCCAGAAAGGGCAAGGAGGCAGTCTTCCCCACTCCCTAGGCATCCATACACATGGGCTTGGGTAGGCTGGGGACAAGACCCCCCTCCCTTGTGCCACCAGTGCTTGATAAGGCTGAATAGCAGATACAGTCAATAAACCAGGCCCTAGGACCACAGCCCCCCAACCAGCCAAGGCCTGAGGAACTGGTGAAGTTTTTATTAAATCCACAGAAGTAAAAACCATATCGTGAGGAACTGGGGGATGGGGCCACCAGGGAGTGGGAGTCAGGCCACCAGGGGAGTGGGGATAGGGTGACAAGACAGAGAACAGAGCCAGGCTGGGCTGGCCATGGGGGGCTCCAGCCTCAGGGGCCATCACCAGGGCCACCAGACAGCTCCTGGGAACTCAGGCCAGCACCAGGCAGGCTCATCGGCGGGGGCTCCACCAGCACAGCAGAGAACTTGGTGTCACCGAAGGCCTCGTTCATGCGCGTCTCGAAGAAGCGCTGCAGGCCGATGATGGACTGCACGTCTGCCTTGTCCTGGACCAAGCAGGAATGCAGTGGATGAATGGGTCCTAGCTCTTTCCTTCACATCTCTCCCTGCCCACAGCCCCTCCATTCCACTGGCTTACCTCAGTTAACTTGTTGAATTGCTTGAACATGCGGCCCACATCCTGGGCAAACTCCTGTGGGGAGCTGTAGGGAGGTGACAACTTCTCCTGCAGGCGGGCGCGGATCAGGGTCAGATCCAGGGTGCCACCGGGCTGGTCCTACAGGCAGAGATCACACATACACAAAGACACACATATACATACATAGGTTGAGGGTGAGACCCGGCAGCCACCACCGCCCCACCGCCCGACTTTCCCGTCCTAGGACTCACCAGGGAGAAGGTGGAGTCGGTAGCCAACTGATGCAGGGGGCGGCAGGGTTCATGACAGAAGAGAGCCAGCAGAACACGCTCACATTTCTACAAACAGTGTACTGGATGTCACAGCTCTGGGTAGCACCTATAAAGCCTCTCTGGGCAACCCCACCTAAGTAACCCCAGCCCTCACCCGCTGGTTGGCTGGCGAGAGCTTGGCCACCACACCAGTGCTGTCTGCACCATCCAGGCTGAGGCTGCCATCCTCCTCCTTCAGGTCAGGGAGCACATGGCAGAGTGAGCAGCTCCACTCCTCCCTAGGGTGAAGAGAATAAGGGTCTGCACATGATCCTGTCCAGACAGCCCAACACCCAGACTAGACCCACACCAGCCTCACACTCACCCTGGTACATCCTGCAGGGCTGGCAGGTGACAGTCCAGGTGGAAACAAAACTCACACTGGTTGCACATGACCAGATCACCTGGCTTCTGGCAGACACGGCAAATGGTGGCACTGTCATCCAGGGTTCCCGGGCCACCACCTGGGGCTGAGGTACCCTCAGGAGCCACCACCTCCAGCCCTGAGCTGGTGCTGCCACTAGGTGAGGCCAGGCGGGGACCCTCAGCACCAGGACCCTCCGCAAGAGCCATAAGCACAGGTTTGGTTTCAGGGCCCTCAGTGGCAGTAGGAGGGGCTCCAATGGCAGCCTCCGTCTCCTCCTCCTGCAAGGTGGTGATGAGGGGTGTTCAACAGGGTCCAGACCTGGACTACAGGCTTCATCCTACAGCTATAGTTCCTTGGGACAGACTTACCTTGACAATGGCCATACCAGCCAGGGGTGGGGCACCAGGGGTTCCTGCAGGTGCAGTCCCTGGCTGGCCAGTAGCAGCAGCAGCGGCGCCACGTTCAATAACAATAAGGTTGTAGTCCTCAGTGGTACTGCCTGGGAAGACTTTGAAGACGGGTGGCTGGCTGTCAGCTGTGAGGTCCAGGTCCAGGCGTTCCAGGCTCACTCGTGGCACCTTGCGCATAAGGCCGCTCACCTCGCCCTCACCTGAGCGGGACCTGTAGATGCAGCAACCTGGCATGAGCACACCCCTACCCTCCATCCACCTCCACCGCCAGGGGAGGTGCCACACTTACCGTTTCACACCTGACACATGAGGCTCTGCACTTGAGTAGGGATCATCTACTTAGAAAATGGAGAAAGAAGACTGGCAGGTCGGGGTAGAAGCAGCACTGGGGCCCTTCCCCACCCACTAGGCAGACCCACTCACCTGACCCGAAGCCATAGCCTTCCTGTACCTCCATGGGCTGTGAACAAAGCAGAGCCCTCTGCTTCAGTGGGACAGGAACCCTGTTGGACCCCATTCCCTGCCCACCCCTTCCTGGGTCCTCTCTCCTGCTCACCTGGCTGCTGCCAGAGCCCTGCTTGCTCAGGGGCCCTGGGGCTCTTGGAGGGGCCATGGGTGCAGGGCCTGTTGAGTTAGTGCCAGGACGCTCTGCCACAATCTTGCCTGCACAAAAAAAAGAGAAACATAAGCAGGTACGGCACATGGGGTAATAACAAAGTAGAGCAAGGTAGAGCTGGGACCCACCGAAGGCCTCGGCACTCTTGGTCCAGGCATTGAGGTCCCACTGAAACTTCATCTCGCCATGTGGCTCCACGGGATCCACAATCATCTTGAGGGCCCGGTGCAGCTGGAAGTAGATCTGGTTGGGAGTAAGAGGGAAGAAAGAATGAGCACACCAACAACAAATAGGGATTTGAGATACTGGGAGCCACCTGCCTGGAACCCACCAGCTGGAAGCCCACCAGTACACACCAACTTCTTAGAAAGCAGAAGGGCTGTGTTGTTGTCACTCTCCAGAGCCCAAGAGGCAAAGCGCAGAATGTGCTCCTGGTGCTTCTGGATCTTGGTCATGGTCCAGTGCTGCCGCTCCAGGCGCTCCTGCTGCCCCTCAGTAACCTTCTGCAAATGGAAGATGTATGGGGTAAGCAAAGAAGGCAGAGAACACTAGGATCACTCCTTACCCGGGAAAGCATTATCAATCAGCAGAGGGGGCTCAGGGACCCTCTCACTGGCACAAGGATTACCTGGGCATCGTTGACCAGCACACGGCCCCGCTTATTCAGTTCCTTCATGATCTGCAGGATGGCCATCTTGACATCCACTTGCACACGCTTCTGTACGTCAGACACCTGGCGAATCCTAGGGGACAGAGCAGGTCAGGCTAGGTAGGGTCTTGCTGCCCTGGGCCACTCCACAGCCCCAGAACCCACACTTACGAGCTGCGAACCTCCTTGGTGCTCTTCTGCAATGTGGCATGTTTGTCCCCAAGGCGCTTCACCAGTGAGGCCAGGAGCTTGCGCTGGTTCCTCACTGCATCCTCTAAGAACTGGTACCTGAGAGCAGACAAATGTGTTCCTGAGCACTAAGCTAGGGAAGGGGTGGCACCCACCCAACCACTATGCCTTGGGACTCACTGGTGGTCCTTGTGGGCATTGAGCTGGCAGTCTCGGCAGGTGAGAGTATCACAGCTCTCACAAAACAGCACAAGGGGTTCATGCTTGTGTACGTTGCAATAGACGGTACGTTCACCATCCCGAGACTTGGCTGGCCCTGGGGAGTCGGAATCATAAGGCTGGACCCTGCCCTTCACCACCCCCAACTCAGGAAGCAGACTAAGTTGGGGCCTCATTTCCTGCCCGTTCTGTGACACTGGGCCATTTATTGGGAAGATGTAGAGGGTGTGGCCAGCGAAGAACACAGGCCTGCAGGCCCAATTCCTTGCTCCCAGAAACCTCTACCCCAACATAGCTGAGAACCACATCCCTTTCTTCTAGCTTCTAGAGGTGACACAAAGGTAAAGGTAAGGACAGCCTCCGGAAAAAGAGGACTACCCCCCCACACACACTGTTCCCTTTATTCTCCAAGTGGACATACTCAGAATTCTGCCTACAAACCACCCTGGACTCCTTTTCTTCTCCTTTCATGGTTAACTTCCTCCCTCTTTCATGACAAGAGAACACCAAGGTCTCTTACAACCCAAGAGCCCAGAGAAAACCTGTAGAGGTTCTCATACTGGGAGAGATGAAATGTCAAACTAGGACCCTCAAAATGGTGGTCACACTCCCTCTAGACCAGGAGCTTGGTGCTCAGCATAATTCCACCCCAAGACCAACACATTAATAACCTTGAAAGCCTGCTTCCCCATTAGAAAACCAATTAAGCATAGTGGTCCAACATACCAACCAAATCCAAAATACGTAGCATCAGGGCTCACTGGGGAAACTGACTTCCCCAGTGCCACCCATTCCTGCACCCTGACCTTTGCTTGGGACGTCTGGAATGTAGGACACCCTGCAGCCCCTGCCTATCCCTCCTGGCTCCTCAGGCCCCACAGCCGCCACTTTCCCACTATCTTCCACCAATGCTGGCCTCTGGGATGGGAAGAATCACGGTATGGCTACCAAAAGGCCCCTCATGGGAGGATTTTGGCCCAAAAACTGGGCTAGACTCAAAAGACTCTCAAGCTCCTTTCCAAATCAAAGTTGGCGAGTGTCTGCGAAAAGCTGGAAATGCCAAACCAAACTCTGGGTAAGTCTCTGCCAACTCAAAAGCTAAAACGTTTCCAGAAATCACCATCACTTATAACCCATGGACCCACAAAGTCTCATTTTCCCTAACAGCATCTTATACCAGATATGTGCCAGGGAACCACAAACCCAGTAAGCCCTTCACACCATGCCTTTCCCTGTTTGCATATTCTGAGCCCTTCAACACCAGGACTGAGAACTCCCCGATAAGCTTCCTCAAACCCTCTGTACCTCCCTGCAGCACATTAAGGTCTCCCCGTCTCCCCTTCCCACCCCTCCCACCTAAGCCCTAGAGACTACACACCACAACCCCAATTTTCCTGCTTTTGGAGTTCTGCTCTCCGGCCCTTCGGGCGGCACCCCCTGGACAACTCTAGGACCCATCCACCAAATGCAACCAACATTATAAAAGCAACTGAGGGCACACACGGGAGAGCAACAGCCCCCTCAGCCTCACGTACCAGTAGAGCGCACAGTGTGGTCCTTGGTGTACTTCACCCGCTGGTGCGCCTCTACACAGGTCTCACACAGAGGCTCCGAGCACTCCACACAGTAGCTGGTAGCTGGGGCATTATCCTCACAGCTAGTGCAGCACTGCCAGACAAAGGCAGGGTCAGAGAAAGCAAGACAACTTGCTAGATCCACATCTACACCCCAGAAAATACAACCCAAGATTAAGATTGGTCCCTTGACCCAGCCTAGACAGCCCACCCAGAGCCTTGGGAAAGTCGAGTAACAGCCTGGGAGCTGGTGTCAAGCTCCTCCTGGGCAGATGCCCCCTCCCCAGAAACCTCCCTGTGGTTGCTGCGGTTGGACGCACCTGGTTAGCATCCTGGGCGTCGGTGGCAGCCTTGCTGCCACTATCACGCATGAAATAATTCTCCACGATGTCTTTGGAGAAGCACTGTTGCTTGCACACGGGACAGTCCACCACTTCAAGAGGCAGGGATGTGGGAGACTGTTACAAGTTCCCACCCAAGTTATGGCCCCCCGCATCCCCGTGCTGGGTGGGCCCCCGATCATTACCCCGCAGCGAGCCAGCCCCTCCCCTCCCCTCCCTGAGCCCTTTCTCCAACTTTAGTCAGATGTCTCATCTCAGCGGCCAGCTCAAACCCACGTTCCTACGCAGGACCCAGAAAGTACTCCCCGTGCACTGTCCGGGCCCCCATCCTCTTGCCCAGGTAGCATCCTCATCTCTGCACCCAGTCGGAATCAAAGGCAGAGAGCAGGGGGAGGGGTGGCCCCGATCACTTCGTACTTACCGGCGCCGTCGCCCGCAGCCCCGCCGTCCCCGGAGCTGTTGGCGGCGGCGGGCGCCGCGGGCCCTAGGCAGGCACTACAGGCCGAGTGCAAACAGGGCAGCAGGCGGGGCTCCCTCTCGGGTCGCAGGCGCTCTCTGCACACGCCGCAGTGCTCCAGCAGCTCCAGCGCCTCGGCGCCGCCCCCCGCGGGCGACGACACCGAGGCCGAGGCCGAGGCCGAGGCCGCGGTCGAAGAAGCGGTGGAGCGCTTTTCGCCGCCAGCGGAGCTCTCGCCCGGGCCCGGGCTGCCAGAGGCGGCCGAGGCCGCTGCTGCCGAGGCTGCCGCCGCCGAGGCCGCCATTCACACGCCGCCGGGGGCGCCCAGGGGGGAGGAGGGGCGCGGGGCCCGCCGCGCAGGCGCAGACGCGCTCGCCGCCAACTGCTGGGCCGCCGCCGCCGCCGCCGCCGCCGCGAGGCCGAGCACCGCCACGCGCCTCCTGGGCCGCTGCCCGCCGCGCGCGGGACGCTGCTGCGGCACCGCCAACTGCTGTCTGCTCGCCTCCCGAAGGCGCCGCCCGCGCTTCTTCCTCAGCCGCCGCCGAAACCCTCACCACGCGCCACAAGCACAAGCACAACCGCTCGCCCGCGCGCCCGCTCGCAGAAAGAGCCGAGGCCGGGGGGCGGGACAGAAATAACTGGCGCCGACGCCGCCGCGCACGCGCATTGGGCGCCGCACGCCCGGGGGCGGGGCCCAGGCCGGTCGGGGCGGGAGAGGCTGCCAGTACGCACGCGCCCACTCCGGGTCCTTCCACCACGGCCAACCCCACGTCGGTGGGGTCTTGTGGGGGCGGGGCGGTCCCTCTGTGACGTCACTGCCGCAATTTAATCCGCCAGTGGGGTGTGCGCACCTTTATAGAGTGTGATTCCCCTCTCAGCTCCACCTCCAGACCACACCGAAGCGGGCCGCTGTGCGCCCAAGCGCATGGGCAGTCCGTAACTCTTCCTCAACCCGCGTCTTTTCGCTCGCGTAGAGTCGTCTCCAGCCTCTGCGTCACTAAGCGGTCGGGATAGGGGCGGGGCCAATGGAGAAGTAAGCGGGGCCAAGACGGAGTAAAGGGCTGTGCCCCGGGAGAGGGGAGGACAGTCTCCATCCCAGGAGGGAGGAAGCGCCTGTGTGAGAGCAGGGGCTGACTTTTGAATTTTAACCACGTTATAGTTAAACTTGAGAAACACAGAAAGTTGCCTAAATCAAATGTAGATCACAGACGGGCGCCGTGGCTCATACCTGTAATCCCACCATTTTCTTAGGCGAATCGGGAGGCTCCGTTTAGCCCAGGAGGCCGGGGCAGCAGTGAGCCGGGATTGTGCCACTGCACGCCAGCCTAGACAACAGATCGAAAAAAATGTGGCCGGGCGCGGCGGCTCACGCCTTTAATCCCAGCACTTTGGGAGGTCGAGGCGGGTCGATCACCTGAGGTCGGGAGTTCGAGACCAGCCTGGGCAACGTGGTGAAACCCCGTCTCTACTAAAAATACAAAAATTAGCCGGGCGTGGTGGCGGGCGCCTGTACTCCCAGCTACTCGGGAGGCTGAGGCAGGAGAATCGCTTGAACCCGGAAGGCGAAGGTTATAGTGAGCCGAGATCATGCCATTGCACTACAGCCTGGGAGAAAAGAGCGAAACTCCATCTCAAAAGAAGAAATCTTTTTGTGTTTGTTTTGAGACGGAGTTTTGCTCTGTTGCCCAGGCTGGAGTGCAGTGGCGCGATCTCGGCTCACTGCAACCTCTGCCTCCCGGGTTCAAGCAATTATCCCGCCTCAGCCTCCTGAGTAGCTGGGATTACAGACATCCGCCTCCACATGCCCGACTATTTTTTGTATTTTTAGTAGAGACTGACTTTCACCACTTTGGCCAGGCTGGTCTCCAACTCCCCACCTCAGGTGATCAACCCGCCTCGACCTCCCAAAGAGCTGGAATTACAGGTGTGAGCCACCACGCCGGCCCCCCTACCGCCCCCCACAAAAACACACACACAAACTATAAATCACAAGAGGCTACAGAGCAATGAGTCTATGAAATCCCATCCAGCCCCCCAGGCGTCCCGTCCGCATGATTTAGTCAGTGGCTACCCTGACTTTGATGCTTTTCCAGATGGGGAAACTGCACCTCAACAGTGGGGAATCCCCAGGAGGGAAGGAAGCGGCTCAGTGTGGGGAGAATCCTGTCTGAGGCAAACAGGGTCTGTGTGGGGAGGGGAACCCTGTCTGAGGAGGGAAGCGGGTCTGTGTGGGAAGAATCCTATCTGAGGAGGGCAGCAGGGTCCGTGTGGGGAAAATCCTTTCTGAGGAGGGAAGTAGGGTCTGTGTGAGGAGAATCCTGTCAGTAGGGTCTGTGTGGGGAGGGGAACCTTGTCTGAGTGAGGAGGGAAACAGGGTCTGTGTGGAGAGAATTCTGTCTGAGGAGGGAAACAGAGTCTGTGTGGGGAGACTCCTGTCTGAGGAGGGAAGTAGGGTCTGTGTGAGGAGAATCCTGTCAGCAGGGTCTGTGTGGGGAGGGGAACCTTGTCTGAATAAGGAGGGAAGGGGGGTGTGTGGGGGGAGAATCCTGTCTGAGGAGGGAAGCGGGGTGTGTGGGGGGAGAATCCTGTCTGAGGAGGGAAGCGGGGTGTGTCGGGGGGAGAATCCTGTCTGAGGAGGGAAGCGGGGTGTGTGGGGGGAGAATCCTGTCTGAGGAGGGAAGCGGGATCTGTGTGGGGAGAATCCTGTCTGAGGAGGGAAGCGGGATCTGTGTGGGGAGAATCCTGTCTGAGGAGGGAAGCGGGGTGTGTGGGGGGAGAATCCTGTCTGAGGAGGGAAGCGGGGTTTGTGTGGGGAGAATCCTGTCTGAGGAGGGAAGCAGAGTGTGTGGGGGGAGAATCCTGTCTGAGGAGGGAAGCGGGGTGTGTGGGGGAGAATCCTGTCTGAGGGAAGCAGTGTCTGTGTGGGAAGAATCATGTCTGAGGAGGGAAGCGGGGTCTGTGGGGGGAGAATCCTGTCTGAGGAGGGAAGCGGGGTGTGTGTGGGGAGAATCCTGTCTGAGGAGGGAAGTGGGGTGTGTGGGGGGAGAATCCTGTCTGAGGAGGGAAGCGGG
>NC_037687.1:35272847-35353376 GCF_003255815.1 Theropithecus gelada | reverse complement strand
TGTGGGGGGAGAATCCCGTCTGAGGGAAGCGGGGTCTGTGGGGGGAGAATCCCGTCTGAGGGAAGCGGGGTGTGTGGGGCGAGAATCCCGTCTGAGGGAAGCGGGGTGTGTGGGGGGAGAATCCTGTCTGAGGAGGGAAGCGGGGTGTGTCGGGGCGAGAATCCTGTCTGAGGAGGGAAGCGGGGTGTGTGAGAGAACTCTGAGGGACGCAGGATCTGGGGGAGAGGAATCATGTCTATGGGGTGAGCAGGGTCTGAAGGTAGAGGCCAACCCGCCTAGGGACTGTCAGCGCGTTGAAAACCGGGGTGGGTGCATTGAGGCTGCCCCCGGGGAGGGGGTGGGCCTCAGCCCCTTGTGCAGTGCCCCTGGGGCCCTGAGGTCTCCGGTCCAGGTGACAACGGCTGGGGGCGGGGTAGGTGACAGCTTCCGGAGGATGTTTGGAGGCCGCGAGGACTGGCGCGAACCACCGTGAAACCCATTCGCCACTCCCAAGGCGCGCACAGGTAAAGTGGGCAGCCGGGCGGGGCGTGAGGGTAACGGGGCACAGCCTCCCCAGGCCCCGCTCCCAGGTGTCCGCACGTGGCTGCAGCACGGGTGCGTCGGCGGCTGGGCCGGGTGTGGCCTTTGTTCCTGATGGGGACTGGGGGCCGCGGGGCTTTGTCCCCGCCTCTGCCTTTGTTCCATCTCTGGCGCGCGGCCCCCCAAATCTGGGCCCGCCCCCTCCGCGGCATAGTCACCGCCTCCGCGCCCAGCCTGCCCCTTCATAGGGCCACGCCTCGCGAGCCGGCCCGCCCCCTCCAGCCCCCAACCCTGAAGAGGCCCTGGCCTCTGGCTTCCTTCCTCTGATAACAGGGAAAGTTGATGCCACGGCTGACACCTTAAGACCGCTTGAGCCCAGGAGTTGGCTGCAGTGAGCTATGATCGCGCCCCTGCACTCCTGCCTGGGACGGCAGAGCGAGGCCCTGTCTTTAAAATAAAATTTAAAAAGAAAGAAAAAACAAAGTTGGTGCTGGCAGTGCACAGGGCGAGGTGTGGGCGTCCTTTAGGAATATTTGCTGTGGCCAGGCACGGTGGCTCACGCCTGTAATCCCAGCACTTTGGGAGGCCGAGGTGGGCGGATCACCTGAGGTCGGGAGTTGGCCACCAGCCTGACCAATATGATGAAATCCTGTCTCTACTAAAAATACAAAAATTAGATGGGCATGGTGGCACATGCCTGTAATCCCAGCTACTCTGGAGGCTGAGACAGGAGAATCGCTTGAACCTGGGAGGCAGATGTTGCAGTGAGCTGAGATCGCCCCATTGAACTCCAGCCTGGGCAACAAGAGCAAAACTCTGTCTCAAAAAAAAAAAAACAAAAGGAATATTTGGTGAGCATTTTCCACGGCCCTATCCTGCATTTGTCCCCAGAATCACCTGAGAGGGGGATATGTGACCCACACCTACCTCTGGCCTCTAGGGCAGACAAGGGTACCAGGGCCAGGTCAAAATATTAATACTATGGTACAAAGTGTGGAAATGTCTCTCCTAGGAGCTGCCCCAAACACTTGCAGGAAGGCAGTTGAGCAGAAACAAGTCCAAGGTCCCTGAGGCAATAGGGAGGCAATAGTGAGGAGTAGTGGGAGGTGCTCAGAGAGGTTACTATACAGCTAGCAGGGTCTGGGATAGGTTGGATCCCCTGCCACCCTATCATCGGCTGCCCCTCATAACAGGCCCTCCCCTAGGCCCTGGCAACACGCCTTGGGGTTTCAGTGGCCCATCAAGGTCCATGCTCTTCTCTCTGCACAATAGAGAGGAACTGTAAGAGTACCCCTTTTCCTCCCCCTGGGCCCAGGACCTTCATCCCCAGTATGAGGCTGCCCCACAAGCAGCAGGTGTTACCCAACGCCAGCAGCAGACCTTGGCACATCACTTCTCCACCAGGTGCCACACCACTGTGGAGCCCCATTGTCCACATGGAGAATCTGAGGCTTCAGGAAGTACCAGGACACCAGTGGGGGAAGGGAGATTAACTAGAAAACAGGCTCAGGCTGACTCAGGGACAGCAGAGTGGGGCTTCTTACGATTGGCCAAGCCAGGGTGGGTATATAGGAGAATAAGACTAGGGACCTCACTCAGAGGTCCATAAGTATATGGCAGGACACTAGTGCACCTTGGTTGGCTCTGCTTCCCAGTTGGACCGGCAGAGAGGTCAGTGTCGCCTTATACTTCTGTCTTCCATGCTCCTTGCCAACCCTTTACCACATCTCTCCCTTCCCAGTCCTGGATCATTGGGAACTGTCAATATTTTGGTTTTGCAGACAGGGCGTAAGACAGGTGTAGCAATATGCAGTGGTCAGGTCACTCAGACTGCACCCAGGCCAGCTGAGGACTGCCTACTGCCTGGTTGTGCCGCCTACCTGAATATAGCCATCGTTACCCTCTCTTTCTTCCTCAAACCCCACACCTGTGTGTGCTCTCCTTCCCACCCTTAGGTGTCACCCCCAAAGCCACTTTCTGAGGAGGCATTGTGGCTACATCACTCAAATTTATTTTTTCTTCTTTTTTCTTTTTTTTGAGATGGAATCTTGCTCTGTCGCCCAGGCTGGAATGCAGTGGTGTGATCTTGGCTCACTGCAACCTCTGCCTTCTGAGTTCAAGTGATTCTCCTGCCTCAGCCTCCTGAGTAGCTGGGATTACAGGCGCCCACTACCACACCTGGATAATTTTTGTATACTTTTTTTTTTTTTTTTTTTTTTGAGATGGCGTCTTGCTCTGTCTCCCAGGCTGGAGTGCAGTGGCGCAATCTTGGCTCACTGCAAACTCCACCTCCCAGGTTCACGCCATTCTCCTGCCTTAGTCTCCTGAGTAGCTGGGACTACAGGTGCCTACTACCATGCCCGGCTACTTTACTTGTATTTTCAGTAGAGACGAGTTTCACCATGTTAGCCAGGATGGTCTCGATCTCCTGAACTCGTGATCCGCCCATCTCGGCCTCTCAAAGTGCTGGGATTACAGGTGTGCCCCATCATACCTGGCCAACTTTTGTATTCTTAGTAGAGAGGGGGTTTCACCATGTTGGCCAGGCTGGTCTGGAACTCCTGACCTCAGGTGATCTGCCTGCCTACCTAGGATTACAGGCATGAGCATGAGCCACCATGCCTTGCCTTTTTTTTTTTTTTTTGAGATGGAGTTTCACTCTTGTTGCCTAGGATGGAGTGCAATGGCATGATCTCTGCTCACTGCAACTTCTGCCTCCCAAGTTCAAGAGAGTCTTCTGCCCCAGCCTCCCAAGTAGCTGGAATTACAGGTGTCCACCACCACACCTGACTTATTTTTTGTATTTTTTTTTTTTTTTTTTTTGAGACGGAGTCTCGCTCTGTCGCCCAGGCTGGAGTACAGTGGCCGGATCTCAGCTCACTGCAAGCTCCGCCTCCCGGGTTTATGCCATTCTCCTGCCTCAGCCTCCCGAGTAGCTGGGACTACAGGCGCCCGCCACCTCACCCGGCTAGTTTTTTGTATTTTTCAGTAGAGACAGGGTTTCACCGTGTTAGCCAGGATGGTCTCGATCTCCTGACCTCGTGATCCGCCCGTCTCGGCCTCCCAAAGTGCTGGGATTACAGGCTTGAGCCACCGCGCCCGGCCTATTTTTTGTATTTTTAGTAGAGACAGGGTTTCACCATGTTGGCCAGTCTGGTCTCGAACTTCTGACCTCAGGTGATCCACCCGCCTCAGCCTCACAGAGTGGTGAGATTATAGGCGTGAGCTATCACGCCGGGACTTCTTTTTTATTTTATATTTATTTATTTATTTATTTATTTTAGAGACGGAGGCTCACTCTGTGACCCAGGCTGGAGTGCAGTAGTATGATTTCGGCTTGCTGCAAACTCCGCCTCCCGGGTTCACATCATTCTCTTGCCTCAGCCTCCCGAGTAGCTGGGACTACAGGTGCCCGCCACCACGCTCGGCTAATTTTTTGTATTTTTAGTAGAGACAGGGTTTCACTGTGTTAGCCAGGATGGTCTCTATCTCCTGACCTTGTGATCCACCTGCCTCGGCCTCCCGAAGTGCTGGGATTATAGTTGTGAGCCACCGCACCTGGCCTATTTATTTATTTTTTAAACGGAGTCTCATTCGGTCACCCAGGCTGCAGTGCAGTAATGTGAACTTGGCTCACTGCGACCTCCTCCTCCCAGGTTCAAGCAATTCTCATGCCTCAGCCTTCTGAGTAGCTGGGACTACAGGCACGCACCACCATGCCCAGCTAATTTTTGTATTTTTAGTAGAGACGGGGTTTCACCATTTGGGCCAAACTTGTCTCAAACTCCTGACCTGAGGTGATCTGCCCACCTCAGCCTCCCAAAGTGCTGGGATTACAGGTGTGAGCCACCATACCTGCCCTCAAATTTCTGTCTCTGTCTTCACATGACTTTCTTTGTGTCCTCTCTTCCTATTTATATATTAAATTTATAGAGACCATTTTGCTCTGTCACCTAGGTTGAGTGCAGTGGTGCCTCGAACTCCTCACCTCAAGGGATTATCCAATCTCAGCCTCCCAAGTACCTAGGTCTACACCATGTCCAGCTTTTTTTTTTTTTTTTTTTTTTTGTTAGTAGAGATGGGGTCTTGTTATATTGCCCAGGCTGGTATCAAAATCCTGCTCTCAAGCAATCCTCCTGCCTTGGCCTCCCAAAGCACTGGGATCACAAGCAAGAGCCACTGCACCTGGCCCCTCTTCTGTCTTTTCTGTCTTTTTTTTTCCTTTTTTTGAGATGGAGTCTCACACTGTTGCCCAGGCTGAAGTACAATGGCGCAATCTCAGCTCACTGCAACGGAGATTGCGGTGAGCCAAGGTTGTGCCACTGCACTCCAACCTGGGCAACAAGAGCGAAACTCCATCTTAAAAAATAAAAATAAAAAATCCGATTCTGGTGACAACTCTAGGGTATGGCCCTGCTGACCTCTGACTTCTGACCTCATCACTCTTCCAGCCACATAGGAGACCTGTTGTCCTCAACTCAGGGCCTTTGTACTTGCTGTTGCCTCTACTCAGAATGTTATTCTCTGGGCTCTCTTCCTTCCCATTTCAGCTAAAGAGAATCACAAGGATATTAGCTCCAAATCGTACTCACTGCTGCATCCACTGTGTTTAGCCCAGAGCCTACTTCACGGTGGATAAGTCATTAGCAAATGTGTGAAAGGACATGCAAATGGATGAAGATGATGACCATCTTGAGCCAGTTTTGTAGACCATAACATGAGGTTTGGTTTCTATCACTTTAAATTTTTGTTTGTTTGTTTCTGGTAATTGAGTTAAAATGTATGGCCAGGCATGGTGGCTCTTGCGTGTAATCCTAGCACTTTGAGAGACCAAGGTAGGAAGATAGCTTGAGCCCAGGTGTGATCTCTGCTCACTGCAACCTCTGCCTCCTGGGCTCAAGTGATTCTCCTGCCTCAGCCTCCTGAGTAGCTGGGATTACAGGCACACACCACCATGCCCAGATAATTTTTGTATATTTAGCAGAGACAAGGTTTCTCTGTGTTGACCAGGCTGGTCTCAAACTCCTGATCTCAGGTGATCCGCCGGCCTTGGCCTCCCAAAGTGCTGGGATTACCAGCATGAGCCACTGTGCCCGACCCCGTCTCTATTATTAAAGTATATATTTTTAAATGTAAAAAAAAAAAACAGGCTGGGTATAGTGGCTCATGCCTATAATCCCAGCACTTTGGGAGGCTGAAGCAGGCGGATCACAGGATCAGAAGATCAAGATCATCCTGGCCAACATGGTGAAACCCCATCTCTACTAAAAGTACAAAAATTAAGGCTGGGCATAGTGGCTCACGCCTGTAATCCCAACATTTTGGGAGGCCAATGGTGTGAACCTGAGCTGAGATTGCGCCACTGCACTCCAGCCTGGGTGACAGAGCGAGACTCCATCTCAAAAAAAAAAAAAAAAAATTAGCTGGGTGTGGTGGCACGTGCCTATAATCCCAGCTACTTGGGAGGCTGAAGCAGGAGAATTGCTTGAACCAAGGAGTCAGAGGTTGCAGTGAGCTGAGATCGTGCCACTGCACTCCAGCCTGGAGACCTGGAGACAGAGATTCTGTCTCAAAATAATAATAATAATAACAATAATAATAATAATAAAATTCGGCCAGGCGCGGTGGCTCACGCCTGTAATCCCAGCACTTTGGGAGGCCAAGGCGGGCAGATCACGAGGATAGGTACCATAGAGACCAGATAGAGACCATACTGGCTAACATGGCGAAACCCCGTGTCTACTAAAAATGCAAGAAAATTAGCCGGGCATGGTGGTGGGCACCTGTAGTCCCAGCTACTCCCGAGGCTGAGGTAGGAAAATGGCATGGACGTGGGAGGCAGAGCTTGCAGTGAGCCGAGATCGTGCCACTGCACTCCAGCCTGTACAACAGAGTGAGACTCCGTCTCAAAAAAATAAATAAATAAAATAAAATAAAATTCACATAACATGAAATTTATTATTTTAACCAGTTTAAAAGTGTACATTCTGTGGCATTTCATGCATTCACAATGTTGTGCAACCACCACCTCTATCTATTTCCAAGTCATTATCATTACTCCAAAAGGAATCCCCATAACCATTAGCACTCACTCCACAGTCTGCCTCCAACCAGCCCCTGGCAACCACTAATCTACTTTCTGTCTCTAGGGACTTTTTAACTCTTTGGTGGAGGCTTATGATATGTAGAGATGCATGCAGGGAGCACCTCAGATAACCAGCTGTGATAGCAAAGAACAGAACATCTCCGGCTCCCAGAAGTCCATGTCCCTCGTAGCTGACACCCTAACTTCACAGACAAGCTTTGCCTACCCACAAAACACATGGGGCTTTACTTCTCTGTCTGGCTTCTCAGTGCACATTTATACAGCCTTGTATGACCTTAGTTCCTCCCTGGCCCTTGTTGTGTAGGGTCAATGCTATAATATCCTTCAGTTTGCTTACATGTTCTCTTGACTGCATTCTCCCTCCGGCTTGGGCTGTTATTAACACAGCTGCTACAGTGGGCAATACCGTATGGGGTTTTTGGCTGGGTGCTTCTTTAACTGTAATGAGGAGCTAACAGAAGGTTTTAGCAGAAGGTGGCATGATCTGATTCCCATTTCAAGGGTTCCAGTTGGGTAATGGGTGGGAGCAAAATGGAAAACAAAAGATGAGTGTTCAACTAGATCTTCTCAATTGCTCTTTGGAATCACTAGGATTCCTCTGTTAGTTTCCTGTGGATTTTGTAACATATTGCCACAAACATGGCAGCTTAAAAAAAAACTTTATTCTCTCAAAGTTCTGACGGCCATGAGAGGATCCTTCTTTGCTTCCTCCAGTTTCTAGTGGTCTGGGCTTGTCACCACATCACTCCAATCTTGAAGGCTAACAGCTTCAAAGATCTCTGTTCTCACTTCATATTGTCTTGTCTTCTATGCATCATTGCTATGGACTGAATTGCGTCCCCTAAAATTCATATGTTGAAGCCCTAATCTCCACTGTGATGATATTCGGAAATGGGGCCTATGGGAAATAATTAGGGTTAGATGATATCCTGATAGTGGGGCTCCATAATGGGACTAATGCCCCATAAGAAAAAATGCCTTGGCTGGGCGCGGTGGCTCAAGCCTGTAATCCCAGCACTTTGGGAGGCCGAGACGGGTGGATCACGAGGTCAGGAGATGGAGACCATCCTGGCTAACACAGTGAAACCCCGTCACTACTAAAAAATACAAAAAACTAACCGGGCGAGGTGGTGGGCGACTGTAGTCCCAGCTACTCGGGAGGCTGAGGCAGGAGAATGGCGTAAACCCGGGAGGCGGAGCTTGCAGTGAGCCGAGATCCGGCCACTGCACTCCAGCCTGGGCGACAGAGCGAGAGTTCTGTCTCAAAAAAAAAAAAGAAAAAGAAAAAGAAAAAATGCCTTTGGGAGGCCAAGGCGGGAGGCTTGCCTGAGGTCAGGAGTTCAAGACCAGCCTGGCCAACGTGGTGAAACCCTGTCTCTACTAAATATATAAAAATTAGGCCAGACGCGGTGGCTCACGCCTGTAATCCCAGCACTTTGGGAGGCTGAGGCAGGTGGCTCACCTGAGGTCGGGAGTTTGAGACCAGCCTAACCAACATGGAGAAACCCTGTCTCTACTAAAAAAATACAAAAGTAGCCAGGCATGGTGGCACATGCCCGTAATCCCAGCTGCTCGGGAGGCTGAGGCAGGAGAATCACTTGAACCTGGGAGGCAGAGATTGCAGTGAGTAGAGATCACGCCACTGCACTCCAGCCTGGGCGACAAATCAAGACTTTTTCTCAAAAACATGGCTGGGGGTGGTGGCTCACGCCTGTAATCTCAACACTTTGGGAGGTCAAAGTGGGAGGATCACCTGAGTCAGGAGTGCGAGACCAGACCGCCCAACATAGTGAAACCTTGTTTCTACTAAAAATACAAAAAATAAACTGGGCGTGGTAGCACGCACCTGTAATCCCAACTACTCCCGAGGCTGAGGCAGGAGAAATACTTGAACCCGGCAGGCGGAGGTTGCAGTGAGCTGAGATCACACCACTGCACTCCAGCCTGGGTGATAAGTGTGAAACTCCATCTCAAAGAAAAAGAAAAGAAAAAGTATGGAAGAGCTCCACCCCAGCTTCCCCCAACACAGCAAGAGGAGAGTCCGCAGAATGAAACTTACTTTGCCTGCACCTTGATTTTAGACTTTCCCTTCCAAAACTGTGAGAAAAAATCTTCTGTTGTTTGCGCCATGTAGCCTTATGTTATTTCCTCCTCTGCCTTTCTCTTACGATTCATGTTCATTTACATGTAGGGTGCACCAAATAATTCCAGGTAATCTCCCAATTTCAAGAACCTAAATCACAATTACAAATACCCTTTTTCCTAATAAGGTAACACTTCTAGGTTTCAGAGTAAGGATGTATATATCATTGGGGGCCATTTTCAGTTACTTCAGTCCCAATTTCACAGATAGGAAAACCAATTCCCAGAGAGTAGAACGGGCTGTTCAGAGCTCCACATTGTGACCGGTACAAATTCAACCCACTCCCGGACTTGGTGGTGCCCTCGCCCCTTCTGTTTGCTGCCTTCCCAAAGCATCCTGTAGCTTCCAGGGAAAGGAAGGAGAGGGGAGGACAGAAAACACTCAGAGTCCACAGTCTTATCCCTTTCCCTGCTAATAGGAACCAGGGCTCCTGGGAAAAATGGCTGATTCCAGGACGGTGCAGGGACAGACTATACAGGGAAAGTCCCAGCTGAGCCTGAGAGGTGCCCAAAGAATGGTGGAAATATGTTAAAAGGACATAGATGCCAAACCTGTTCAAACAACTGGAGCATCAGAACAGTGACCGTCATTGGCTGATGCACAATAAATCCACACTACCCATGAGTCCTTAAGTGTTCTCCAAAAAAGAGAGATCCAGAAAAATAAACCCGTCTGTCACCATATGATGCTGATTTTAAGCCAGCCCCTCACTCTGAGAACTTGGCATCCATCGTGCCTTTCCAAGGTGAACTGTATTTCAGGGGAACACATGGCCCCAGTTCTTGCTTACCAAAGAATGCCCACTGATAATTAGATGCTAGAATTTGAAAAAACCTAATTTCCCAACCCATAATGAAATCCCTGCACTGGTCAGGATTATCTGCTTATGTTATGAGGTACATGGAGGGTGTGGTGTCAACATGGCTGCCTAGGGGGAACCTGTAAGTGGACAGGGGACAGTCAGGCTGTCAGTGCCCCACATTAGGGTTGATGACATGATCCCACCCTATAAGTGCTGTATGTATTTTATGACTTATAAATTAGACATCAATACAACTATTTAAAAAGGAGAAGGAGACGAGGTTCAAAGAAGATATACAAATGGCCAATAAATGCTCCACATCAGTGTTCATCAGGGAAATGCAAATCAAACCACAATGAAATACTGCTTCACGCCCACTAGGATGGCTATAAAAATAACTGAAAATGACAAGTGAGAGTGAGGATGTGGAGAAATTAGAACCTTCATACTTTGCTGTGGGAATGCAAAATGGTGTAGCCATCATGGGAAACAGCCTGGCAGTTCCTCAAACAGTTAAACACAATCCAGCAATTCACCTCCAAGGTATATATACCCACTCAACTTGAAAACAGGTGTTTAGGCCGGGCGTAGTGGCTCACGCCTGTAATCCCAGCACTTTGGGAGGCCAAGCCAGGAGATCAAGACCATCCTGGCTAACACGGTGAAACCCCGTCTCTACTAAAAATACAAAAACTTAGCCAGGCATGGTGGTGGGCACCTGTAGTCCCAGCTACTCAGGAGGTTGAGGCAGGAGAATGGCATGAACCTGGGAGGCAGAGCTTGCAGTGATCTGAGATTGCGCCACTGCACTCCAGCCTGGGTGACAGAGCAAGACTCCGTCTCAAAAAAAAGAAGAAAGAAAGAAAGAAAACAGGTGTTCAAACAAATCCTTGTGCAGGAATGTTCATAGCAGCACTATTCCTAATAACGAAAAGTAGGGCCAAGCACGGTGACTCACGCCTGTAATCCCTGCACTTTAGGAGGCCGAGGCAGGCAGATCACTTGAGGTCGGGAGTTTGAAGACCAGCCTGACCAACATAGAGAAACCCCGTCTCTACTAAAAATACAAAATTAGGCCGGGCGCGGTGGTTCAAGCCTGTAATCCCAGCACTTTGGGAGGCCAAGACGGGAGGATCATGAGGTCAGGAGATCGAGACTATCCTGGCTAACACAGTGAAACCCCGTCTCTACTAAAAAATACAAAATAACTAGCCAGGCGAGGTGGCGGGCACCTGTAGTTCCAGCTACTCGGGAGGCTGAGGCAGGAGAACGGCGTAAACCCGGGAGGCGGAGCTTGCAGTGAGCTGAGATCCGGCCACTGCACTCCAGCCTGGGCGACAGAGCAAGACTCCGTCTCAAAAAAAAAAAAAAAAAAAAAAAAAAATTAGCCAGGCATGGTAGTGTGTACCTGTAATCCTAGCTACTCGGGAGGCGAGGCAGGAGAATCGCTTGAACCCGGGAGGCAGAGGTTGCGATGAGCAGAGATCATGCCATTGCACTCCAGCCTGGGCAACAAGAGCAAAACTTGATCTAAAAAAATATACACTAAAAGTAGAAACAACACAAATGTCCATTAGCTAATGAATTAATTAATGGATAAATAAATGTGGTGTATCCATAAAATGGAGTAGCGCGCGTGTGTGCGCGCATGCGCACGCACTCTCATGGCAAGGTCTCTGTCATCAGACTGGAGTGTAGTGATGCCGTCATGGCTCACTGCAGCCTCCACCTCCCAGGCTCAAGCGATCTTCCTGCCTCAGCCTACCCAAGTAGCTGGACTACAGGCATGCACCATCATGCTTGGCTAATTTTTGCATTTTTTGTAGAGACAGGGTTTTGTCATGTTGCCCAGGCTGGTCTCAAACTCCTGGGCTCAAGTCATCCACCTGCCTTGGCCTCCCAAAGTGCTGGTTTTACAGGCATCATGAGCCACCACACCCAGCCATAATGGGATCTCATTCAACCATAAAAAGGAAGTCCTAATATATGCTGCAACATGGTTGAACCTTGAAAACCTTATGCAGCCTGTAATCCCAGCACTTTGGGAGGCCGAGACGGGCGGATCACAAGGTCAGGAGATCGAGACCATCCTGGCTAACACGGCGAAACCCCGTCTCTACTAAAAACACAAAAAATTAGCCGGGCGAGGTGGCGGCGCCTGTGGTCCCAGCTACTCGGGAGGCTGAGGCAGGAGAATGGCGGGAACCCGGGAGGCGGAGCTTGCAGTGAGCTGAGATCTGGTCACTGCACTCCAGCCTGGGCGACAGAGCGAGACTCCGTCTCAAAAAAAAAAAAAAAAAAAGAAAAAGAAAACCTTATGCTAAGTGAAATAAGTCAGATATAAAAGTCACATATTGTATGGTTTCATTTATGTAAAATATCCAGAATCTGGGGTGGGGGGCTAGGGGAGGGATAGCATTAGGAGAAATACCTAAGGTAGATGACGGGTTGATGGGTGCAGCAAACCACCATGGCACGTGTATACCTATGTAACAAAACTGCACGTTCTGCACATGTATCCCAGAACTTAAAAGTATAATAATAAAAAAAAATCTAGAATCAGCACATTTATTTAGATAAAAGGTTAGGTTAATGGTTTCCAGGGACTGAGGAGAGGGGAGAAAAGTTTTTATTCTGTAGTGAGGAAATTGTTTTAGAACTGGATGGAGGAGGTGGTACAGCATTGTGACCATACTAGAAGGCACTGCGTTGTTCACTTTAAAATGGTTATTTATTTATTTATTTATTTATTTATTGAGATAGGGTCTTGCTCTGAGTGCAGTGGTACGATCTAGCCTCACTGCAGCCTCAACCTCCTCGGGCTCCCATCTCAGCCTCCAGTATAGCTGGGACTACAGGTACATGCCATCATGCCTGGCTAAATTTTTTTTGTATTTTTTTTTGACACAGGGTTTGCCATATTGCTCAGGCTCTCATACTCCTGGGATCAAGAGATCCCCCTGCCTTGGCCTCCCAAAGTGCTGGGCTTTCCGATGTGAGCCACCACATCCGGCACCATCCTTGTTTTCAAAAGATGCTTCATGAGAAAGGATGAGTTCATCGGCCAGGCACAGTGGCTCAAGCCTGTAATTCCAGCACTTTGGGAGGCCGAGATGGGCGGATCACAGAGGTCAGGAGATCGAGACCATCCTGGCTAACACGATGAAACCCTGTCTCTACTAAAAAAATACAAAAAACTAGCCGGGCGAGGTGGCAGGCGCCTGTAGTCCCAGCTACTCTGGAGGCTGAGGCAGGAGAATGGCATAAACCCAGGAGGCGGAGCTTGCAGTGAGCTGAGATCCGGCCACTGCACTCCAGCCTGAGCGAAAGAGCGAGACTCTGTCTCAAAAAAAAAAAAAAAAAGATTAGTTCATTAATGTCTTTTTTTTTTTTGACATAGAGTTTCACTCCTGTTGCCCAGGCTGGAGTGCAGTGGCGTGATCTCCGCTCACTGCAACCTCTGCCTCCCGGGTTCAAGCAATTCTCCTGCCTCTGCCTCCCAAGTAACTGGGATTACAGGCACCCGCCACCACACCTGGCTATTCTTTTCTCTTTTAAATGTTGTTATTATTGTTATTATTATTATTGTTTTTGAGACAGGGCCTCACTCTGTCACCCAGGCTGGAGTGCAGTGGTGCGATCTTGGCTCACTGCAACCTCTGCCCCCTTGGTTCAACCTGCAAGGCTCTAGTATCGGTTCGAATCCCGAGAGCGCGCCAACAAACAACACAAGGAGGTGTGGAGCAACATGCTGCTTTATTTTTATTTTCATTTTTGAGATGGAGTCTCGCTCTGTCTCCCAGGCTGGAGTGCAGTGGCACGATCTCTGCTCACTGCAAGCTCCGCCTCCCAGATTAATGCCATTCTCCTGCCTCAGCCTCTCGGACTACAGGCGCCCGCCACTGCACCCGGCTACTTTTTTGTATTTTTAGTAGAGACGGGGTTTCACCGTGTTAACCAGGATGGTCTGGATCTCCTAACCTCGTGACCCACCCCCTCTCAGCCTCCCAAAGTGCTGGGATTACAGGAGTGAGCCACTGGACCCGGCCAACATGCTGTTTTAATGAGCGCCTGGGTGCAGAGGGGCTGAGGCCTAAAATGGCGTCAGCCCCAAGTAAGGACAGGCCAGGAGTTTTATAGTCTCCTGTAAACAGGAAGTGTCCTAGTCCGATGTAACTGCTCTGTGGTACTCAGGGCTTCTCTCCCTCCATCTTCAGGGGTATGTGTCTTCCGGCCAGCTCTCTTCCTGCTTCTGCTATCTTGCTCATGCACACTGCTGGCACAAATGGCCTTGTGTCTTGGGACTGGGCCTGAGAAGGGAGGAGTTATTTATCCCCCCAAGCTTTCAGGCCCCAGGGAGAATCTTTCACAAGGGATTCTCCTGTCTCAGCCTCCTGAGTAGCTGGGATTACAGGCACGTACCGCCAGGCCCAGCTAATTTTTGTGTTTTTTTTTTTTTTTTGAGACGGAGTCTCGCTCTGTCGCCCAGGCTGGAGTGCAGTGGCCGGATCTCAGCTCACTGCAAGCTCCGCCTCCCGGGTTCCCGCCATTCTCCTGCCTCAGCCTCCCGAGTAGCTGGGACTGCAGGCGCCCGCCACCTCGCCCGGCTAGTTTTTTGTATCTTTTAGTAGAGACGGGGTTTCACGGGGTTAGCCAGGATGGTCTCCATCTCCTGACCTTGTGATCCGCCCGTCTCGGCCTCCCAAAGTGCTGGGATTACAGGCACGTACCGCCAGGCTCAGCTAATTTTTGTGTTTTAGTAGAGGCGGGGTTTCACCATGTTGACCAGCCTGGTCTCAAACGCCTGACCTCAGGTGATCCACCCGCCTCGGCCTCCCAAAATGCTGGGATTACAGGCGTAAGCCACCATGCCCGGCCCAATGTCTTAAACACAAAGCAGGCAGGGTGGAGAGCAGCCCTTGTAAAGAGGGAGGGGACAAAGTCAGGGTGTGGCAAGTCTGGGCTGATCCCTCCTGGACTATGGCCTTGGCCACCATGGGTCCAGCAGGAAGATGGCTGGGAGAACAGGGCTGGGTGGCTGTTCTGCCTCAGTTGCCCACCTTAGTTGGGAAGCACTTCTCAGACTAGCCACTCGTGAGTGGAAAACACTGAACGATCTGACCAGAGAAAATTCACAACACCCGGGTGGCACAGGAACCTGAGACAAAGTGACAGGGCTGGAGATGGTAGGGACCAAGACTTCATGTTGTGTGATTCCACTGATAGGAAATGTCCAGAGCAGACAAATCCATGGACAGATTCGTGGGGACAGGGGTGGGGACACAGGAAATGGGAAGAGCCATCTCACGGAGGTGATGTAAATATTCTAGAGCAGGAGAGTAGTGAAGGTTACACAACACAATAAACGGACTAAAAGTGACTGAATTGTGCACATGGGAAATTATATGGCAGAGTTTGTGTCTGGAGGTGAGAAAGGCTGTCCCCTGGGGCCGTAAGACTGGAGCTGCCAGGCTTACACCTACCGTGGGTGTTGGAATTCCTCGCTCCAGGGCATCGAGGAGCAGTGGGTGCAATAGAGGAAAATTGATTAAATGGAGAATGGCTTTAACCTGGCTTCAGTGGATGTGTTATCTTCTGGTGATGGAGCTTCGCTTCGCTGTGGCTTTTCGGGATGGAACCATCCAGGTGTCCCACAATAGGGGGTTGGGGCTTTCCCCTTCACTTTAGAGCTTTACTCAAAACACATTTTGTGGCCAGGTGTGGTGGCCCACGCCTATAGTCCCAACTTCTCAGGAGACTGAGGTGGAAGGATCCCTTGAACCTGGAAGGATGAGGCTGCAGTGAGCCGTGATCATGCCGCTGCACTTGAGGCTGGATGACAGAGTGAAACCCTGTCTCAAAAAAATAATAATAGCCAGGCATGGTGGCTCAAACCTGTAATCCCGGCATTTTAGGAGGCTGAGGCAGGTGGATCACCTGAGGTCAGGAGTTTGGGATTAGCGTGGCCAACATGGTGAAACCTCATCTCCAATAAAAATACAAAAATTAACCGGATGTGGTGGCAAGCACCTGTAATCCTAGCTACTCAGGAGGCTGAAGCAGGAGAATCACTTGAACCCAAGAGGTGGAAGTTGCAGTGAGCCGTGATTGTGCCATTACACTCCAGCCCGGACGACAAGAGCCAAACTCTGTCTCAATAACAATAAGAAGAAGAAGAAGACGACGACCAGGTGCGATGGCTCACACTTGTAATCCCAGCACTTTGGTAGGTCGAGGTGGGCGGATCACGAGGTCAGGAGATCAAGACCATCCTGTCTAACATGGTGAAACCCCGTCTCTACTAAAAATACAAAAAATTAGCCGGGTGTGGTGGTGGGCACCTGTAGTCCCAGCTACTCGGGAGGCTGAGGCAGGAGAATGGTGTGAACCCAGGAGGCAGAGCTTGCAGTGAGCCGAGATTGCGCCACTGCACTCCATCCTGGGCGACAGAGCGAGACTCTCTCTCAAATAATAATAATAATAACAACAACAACAACAACAACAACAACAATGTGGTGTGTGTGTGTACTAAAACCAGAACGAAACAAGAACATGGGTAATTTGAGAATGTGAATTGTATACAATCAATGCTCCAGTCTATACTATATTGTCCTGTGTTTCTTGGGTTTTTTAAAAATTTGTTTGTTTGTTTTGGGGTGGAGTTTTGCTCTTGTTGCCCAGGCTGGAGTGCAATGGCGAGATCTTGGCTCACTGCCACCTCTGCCTACTGGATTCAAACAATTCTCCTGTCTCAGCCTCACTAGTAGCTGGGATTACAGGCCCCTGCCACCGTACTCGGCTAATTTTTGTATTTTTAGTAGAGATGGGTTTTCACTATGATGGCCAGTCTGGTCTCAAACTCCTGACCTTAGGTGATGCACCTGCCTCAGCCTCTCAAACTGCTGGGATTAAAGACGGAAGACACTGTGCCCAGCCTGTTTCTTGGGCTTTTTATTTTATTTTATTTTATTTTATTTTATTTTTTTGAGACAAAGTTTCGCTGTCACCCAGGTTGGAGTGCAATGGCACAATCTCGGCTCACTGCAACCTCCGCCTCCAGGGTTCGAGCAATTGTTCTGCCTCAGCCTCCCCAGTAGCTGGGACTACAGACGCGTGTCACCACGCCCAGTGAAATTTTATATTTCTTTAATTAATTAATTTATTTATTTATTTATTATTTTCTGAGACAGAGTCTCACTCTGTTGTCCAGGCTGGAGTGCAGTGGCATGATCTCAGCTCACTGCAACCTCTGCCTCCCGGGTTCAAGCAATTCTCCTGCCTCAGCCTCCCTAGTAGCTGGGATTACAGGCGAGTGTATACGTCTGGCTAATTTTTGTATTTTTGGTAGAGACGGGGTTTCACCATGTTGGCCAGGCTGGTCTCGACTGGCTGGTCTCAAACTCCTGACCTTGTGATTCACCTGCCTCGGCCTCCCAAAGTGCTGGGATTACAGGCATGAGCCACCGCACCCAGCCTAATTTTTGTATTTTTAGTAGAGACTGGGTTTCACCATATTGGCCAGGTTGGTCTCAAACTCCTGACCTCGGGATCCATCTGCCTGCATCGGCCTCCCAAAGTGCTGGGATTGCAGGCGTGAGCCTCAGCAACAATTTTTTTTTTTTTTTTTTTTTTTTTTTGAGACAGAGTCTCTCTCTGTGGCCCAGGCTGGAGTGCAGTGGCCAGATCTCAGCTCACTGCAAGCTCCGCCTCCCGGGTTCATGCCATTCTCCTGCCTCAGCCTCCCGAGTAGCTGGGACTACAGGCGCCCGCCACCTCGCCCGGCTAGTTTTTTGTATTTTTTAGTAGAGACGGGGTTTCACCGTGTCAGCCAGGATGGTCTCGATCTCCTGACCTCGTGATCCGCCTGTCTCGGCCTCCCAAAGTGCTGGGATTACAGGCTTGAGCCACCGTACCCGGCCAATTTTTTTTTTTTTTTTTTGAGAGGGAGTCTTGCTTTGTCACCCATGCTGGAGTGCAGTGGCATGATCTCGGCTCACTGCACCCTCCGCCTCCCGGGTTCAAGCAATTCTCCTGCCTCAGCCTCCCGAGTAGCTAGGATTCTAGGCACGTGCCACCACGCCCAGCTAATTTTTGTATTTTCAGTAGAGACAGGGTTTCACCATGTTGTTCAGGCTGGCCTGGAATTCTTGACCTCAGGTGATGCACCCGCCTCAGCCTCCCAAATGCTGGGATTACAGGTGTGAGCCACCACGCCCAGCCTTTGGGTTTTTTAAACTCTTCAAAGTTAATCCAAGGGCACAGGACAGGTCAAGGTTCTGGGCCCCTGACAAAGTGCTCCTGGTTGTGTTGTTTTGAGTATTGTCTCAGCTTAGGTCTCCTTCCTCCTGAGGTCTCAGGCCTCTGTCCACAGGGCTGGTAGTACCTTCTTCTTTTTATTTTACATATGAAAGCACATTAAATCTTTTCTCTCTTGTAAATTTTCCTTGCCCCCACCCACCTTTCTTGACAGCCCTCAATACCTGTCTGGATGCTGTTACTTTTCTGATAAATTCCACCCATTGCTTCTACCACCTCCTTGGTTCCACCAGGGCTTGGGGCTGGGCCTCCCTCCAGCCCCTCTCTAAGTTTCCTCAGGGGACTTTCTGGAGTATACAGGGGATCCTGCCGTTGCCCCTTCCCACCACCTCACACAACTCCCATGTCTTCTCTGTCCCATCAGAAGGGCTCAAGTCTTCACTGCTGCTATTTGCCTTGCCAGGGACCACTCCTCAGCCTCCACTCCTATCTGCCTTATACCAGGAAACATTTCTGCAGGTATATGCTTAGTGCCTGCTCCTGGGTATACTCATTTAGTACTTGAAATGCCCCCACAATCACTGTGCATGGATCATGGGACCTCTATTCCACACCTGGCACAACCCAAACCCACTAGGATGGGGCCAGGTTTGTGGACACAAGGACTTGAGTGTGACTGCCACAGAGGGGAAGTCTGGATGAAAGGCTGCCCCGGAAGTGATGGATGATGGAGGGAGGTTGGGACCCTGACTGAGATGGAATCAGGCACAGCCAAGAGGTCCTGGGAGACTCCTTGGTGGGAGCTGTCTGTTCTCTGACCCATGCTGTCAGAGGGGCCCTGCCTTAGCCAGCTGAGGAGGCCTAGTCACCCTGGAGCTCAGTTTCTTCTGCTCCTTTCACATCTGTGGTCATTGTGCTCTCACAGAGTCTTCCCTCAATGGCGGCCATTTCCCATCTCAGGCCTTGGGCTTAGCCTGGAGTTTTTAATATTTGCAGGCCACACTGCCCTCCTCCCTATTTGTCAAACCTGTGTTCTCAGGTACACATTTATTCCTTGAAATGCCCCCACAACCAGTGATAAGGTCTTTGGGTTCCTATACACACACACACACACACACGTGTACATATATACACACGTATACATATATACACATTCTTCTTCTTTTCTTCTTCTTCTTATTATTTTTGAGACAGAGTCTCTCTCTGTCGCCCAGGCTGGAGTGCAGTGGCGCGATCTCCATTCATTTCAAGTTCCGCCTCCTGGGTTCACGCCATTCTCCTGCCTCAGCCTCCCGTGTAGCTGGGACTATAGGCGACCACCACCATGCCTGGCTAATTTTTGTGTTTTTAGTAGAGATGGGGTTTCACCATGTTAGCCAGGATGGTCTCGATCTCCCGACCTCGTGATCCGCCCGTCTCAGCCTCCCAAAGTGCTGGGATTACAGGCGTGAGCCACTGCGCCTGGCCTATTATTATTTTTTTGAGACGGAGTCTCACTCTTGTTGCCCAGGTCAAAGTGCAGTGGCGTGATCTCGACTCACTGCAATATCTGCCTTCCGGGTTCAAGCTATTCTCCTGCCTCAGCCTCCCGAGTAGCTGGGATTATAGGCGCCTGCCACCACGCCTGGCTAATTTTTGTACTTTTAGTAGAGACAGGGTTTTGCCACTTTGACTAGGTTGGAACTCCTGACCTCAGGTGATCTGCCCACCTCAGCCTCCCAAAGTGCTGAGATTACATGCATGAGCCACCACACCAGGCCCTTTTTTTTTTTTTTTTTGAGACGGAGTGCAGTGGTGCGATCTTGGCTCACTACAACCTCTGCCTCCTGGGTTCGAGGGATTCTCCTGCTTCAGTCTCCCAAGTAGCTGGGACTACAGGCGCCCGCCACCACACCCAGCAAATTTTTGTATATATATGTGTGTGTGTATATATATACACATATATGTATATATGTATATATGTATGTGTTTATATGTGTGTGTATATATATATATATATTTTTTAAGATGTAGTCTTGCTCTTGTCGCCCAGGCTGGAGTGCAGTGGCACAATTTCGGCTCACTGCAACCTCCGCCTCACGGGTTCAAGCTATTCTCCTGCCTCAGCCTCCAGAGTAGCTGGGATTACAGATGCCTGCCACCACGCCCAGGTATTGGCCAGGCTGGTCTTGAACTCCTGACCTCAGGTGATCCACCTGTCTCAGCTTCCCAAAGTGCTATGATTACAGGCATGAGCCCCCACACTCAGTCAATGTTTGTATTTTTAGTAGAGACAGGGTTTCACCATGTTGGCCAGGGTGGTCTTGAACTCCTGACCTCAGATGATCCGAATGCCTAAGCCTCCCAAAGTGCTGAAATTATGAGATTACAGACATGAGCCACCACACCCGGCCTTGTCATAAGATTTTTAGAGAGAAAAGGAAAATAACCCTTGAAGCTGCAGCTCTCACCTCCCTTGGCTGCCTGAGAGAGGTCAGGGTCTGGGTTTCTCCTTCCTATGTTCATCCTAGCCTATTGGGCAGGCTCTTCCACCCCCATTTTGCCCTAATCCTCCAGGCCCCATCTCTTGGGGTTGAGACTTTCTCTAAAGCCACCCGCGTCCTCTCCTTCCTATTCTGAATCTGTCCCTTTCTGCCCTTCACTGCTGTCAGGGCAGCTATTGTTTCCTGCTAGGACTCCTGCGTTTGCCACCCCACTAGGTGCACTGTCTTTCCTACAGCCCCTTAAACATACTAATGGGGCTAATGGGACACGGCTTCCCCACCTCAACGCACTGCAATCTTGCCACTCAGCCCAAGGTTCATGCATTTGTCTTGCCCAAGGGAGGGCCATCCTCCCTCCCCAGAGGCCTCATGCATGCCTTCCCACCTACCCTTATGCTCTTCCCAAAACAGCCCAGTGAAAGCAGACCCCGTGGGTCCAGCAGGCCATGGTTTGAGTCTGAACAAAGACAATGATGATGGCAGGTTATTAGACTTGTGTTTTTTGTTTGTTTGTTTTGTTTTGTTTTGAGACAGATTTTCACTCTTGTTGCCCAGGCTGGAGTGCAATGGTGCGATCTCAGCTCACTACAACCTCCACCTCCAGGGTTCAAGCGATTCTCCTGCCTCAGCCTCCCTAGTAGCTGGAATTATGGGCACCTGCCACCACACCCAGCTAATTTTTAGTATTTTTAGTAGAGACAGGCTGGGCACAGTGGCTCATGCCTGTAATCCCAGCACTTTAGGAGGCCAAGGCAGGCGGATCACCTGAGGTCAGGAGTTTGAGACCAGCCTGGCAAACATGGTGAAACCCTGTCTCTACTAAAAATATAAAAATTAGCCAGGCACGGTGGTAGATGCCTGTAATCCCAGCTACTCAGGAGGCTGAGGCAGGACAATCGCTTGAACCAGGGAGGCGGAGGTTGCAGTGAGCCAAGATTGCACCATTGCGCTCCAGCCTGGGGGACAAGAGCGAGACTTCGTTTAAAAAAAAAAAAAAAAAAAGTAGAGACGGGGTTTCACCATGTTGGCCAGGCTGGTCTCAAACTCCTGACCTCGGGTAATCCACCCACTTTGGCCTCCCAAAGTGCTGGGATTACAGGTGTGAGCCACCGTGCCCAGCCTAGACTTGTGTTTTAATGGGGTTTCCCACTTGGCACATATTTTCCACTCCCGACCTCCTGACCTCCAAATACCACATCTACAACACAGCCACCCAGTAGCTGCCCTGGGTGAAGGACAGGCATCCTGACCTTGTCTGTATTCTAGAGGCTTTGTTCTAGTCATACATTTGGACAGTGGGTTCCCGCTTTCACTTCGGAGTCACTCTGTCCTCTGGGATAAGGGAAGTGAGAACTGCTCCCTGAGGAATGAGATCATGAAGGGGCCTGGTAACGGCTGGGAAGGCACAGAAATAAAGCTTTCAGGGAGGGAAATGTGAGGAATGTGTTCATCAGATGGGAAACAAATAGTGGCATTTATCGGACTCTCACTGTGTGGAGGCCCTGGGTCTCACCAGATGTATTTGTTTTCTACCGTTACTGTAACAAATTACCAGAAACTTCATAGGTCAAAACAATATCCATTTATTAGCTCACCATTCCTTAGGTCAGAAGCCCAAGTAGGTCTTCTGTGGGTCTCATAAAGGCTGAAATCAAGGTGTGGTATGGACTGAGTTGCTGTCTGGAGGCTATGGGGAAGAATTTGATTCCAAGCTCATTCAGGTTGTGGGCAGAATCTAGCTCCATGCACTTCTAGGGCTGAAGTCCGTTTTCTTTTATTTCTTTCTTTTTTTGAGACGAGTCTCCTTCTGTCGCCCAGGCTGGAGTGCAGTGGCATGATCTTGGCTCGCTGCAAGCTCCGCCTCCTGGGTTCATGCCGTTCTCCTGCCTCAGCCTCCTAAGTAGCTGGGACTACAGGCGCCCGCCACCACGCCCAGCTAATTTTTTGTATTTTTAGTAGAGACAGGGTTTCACCGTGTTAGCCAGGATGGTATCGATCTCCCGACCTCGTGATCTGCCCTCCTTGGCCTCCCAAAGTCCTGGGATTACAGGCCTGAGCCACTGCCTCCGGCCATGAGGTCTGTCTTCTTACTGGCTGTTGTTGCAGCTCTTCTCAGATTCTCAGCCTGACACTTGTCCGTCTCATGGACAAAACTCTTCTACTTCAAGTTTCTCCACCTTCCTCTTCTGCCTTTAAGGACCCTTATGATTACCTTGGACCTACCAAAATAATCCAGAATCATATTCTATTTTAAGATCAGCTAATGAGTAACCTTAGTTATGTCTGCAAAAACCCTTTCACCATGTAGTGTAACTATTCATAGGTGAGATTATCATATTTACAGGTTCTGGAGATTTGGGCACGGAATCTTGGAGGTGGCCATTTTCAGAATTCTGTTCCCCATAACAGATCGACTTGCAACGTCCCAGAATCTCACAGAGTCTAGCTCAGGAGAGGCCCAGAGCAGGGTGAGGCCGTTGTCTGTTCCTGTCTGCGTTGTAGTAGAAGGTGCCAAGGCCGAGATGGGGTCCGCTCCCCAATCCCACCCACAGCGGGCGGGCCTGGAGTAGGGGTAGCTCGCCTGCGCCTCCTGGCGGCCAGGGACCGAGACCTACTTCAGCTCTCACCCGTGTCACAGGAATAAGGCCACTTTCCCAGTTCGCAGTGGGGTTTAAACTGGCCAGAACAGGTTGGTGACTTGGGCCGGGAACTGCCTTCCCATTCTCCAGCACACGGCGCCCGCGGATTGATCGCGCAGGCCCCGCCACACCCCTGATCTCCTGGGCGACGCCGGAAGAGTGCTCTGGTCCAGAGATTCCTCGCAACACGGCAGCCCTAGCCTCTTCGACTTTGGTTCCGACTGAGAGCCGCAGTCTGACGGGAGCTGATCGCCATAAAAATACCGGAAATGTGCTTCGGTAGGGTTTCCCCTGCGCCGCCGCGACCACGGCCTTTGGTTCCGCAGGCGTAGGGGCCCGGAAGTGCGGCCTTGTAGTCCGTGAGAAGGAGGCGGCCACCGTAGAGCCTGGTGCCTGAAGAGGAGTCGGAGGTGGGGTCGGATGGGCATCCCCCTGCCGCAGGGCTGGCGAGGAGGCTGGGGCGTGCCAGGGGAGGGGCACCTGCGCTCCGCTAGAAGCGCACGCTGCGAACGCGAGGGGGCGCTGCAGGACCGGGGTACGGCGCGGGCCAGGGTGCGGGCTGGCCGCGGCGGCTCAGAGGGGTGCTTTGGGCTTAGGGTGGTGCGCGGGCAATGGAGCAGAGATTGGGAGAACGCGCTCGGGGTAAAGCACACGGCGCGGCGAAGGCGTGGCGGGAGTGTGCGGCGCCGGACCCAGGAAGCTGGCCTGGGCGCCGGGTCTCGAAGGCTGGCCTTTGTTCTGAAGTGTCCAGGCCGGCTTTGCGGCGTCGGGACTGAGGAATGGAGCCCGCCGCGGGGCGGGGCAGGGCGGGAAAGGAAGGTTCAAGTCTCTGGGGTTGATGCGTCCCTATCGGCCGGACACAGATTAGAAGCCTTTCAGGTGCTAGGTGAATATAGATGGGGCGGGTGCTGCATGCTGAGTTAGCCTTTGCACGGGCACAGGCCTGGCTTTTTTGAGGCTCAGAGTGGGGCCGGGGGGCGGGGTGGTGTATCTGGATCTGTAGTCTGGAAAGGCTCCCTCTGGCTGCCATGTGGGGAACAGAAGGGGAGGCCAGGGGCGTGGAGAGACCAGCCAGGTTTCTTCATCCGTCCAGGACAGCGGGAACGGGGCAGTGGAGGTGCTCGAAGTGGTCTGAGGGTCAAATGTTGGGCATGCAAGAAAGGGAGGCGTCTGGCTGAGCAAAGGGACGGCGGATTGGGCATAAGGAGTTGGAGGGGTTGAATCTTGAGACCCCAGTAGAGCCCGAGGGTGTAGGGGCAGCATCGAGCCGAGCCCACTCTGAGAGACAGGCTGGTGGAGGCTATACGGATGTCAGAGTCCAGAGCTCCTACCCTCCTCCCTTAGACTGGAGGTGTGTGCAGTATGGGTGCAGGATGAGCTGAGTATCTCATCCCTTGTTTGACAGAAGGGGAAACAGGCCGAAGGATCACGGTTTACCTGCTTGATGGACGGAGTAGCAGAACTCCTCACATTCCAGAGTCCTCTGGGGACTACTCTCTCCCCTTTCTGGTACCTGATGTTGGGCCTTGTCCGGCTTGCTCAGTGGGCACCTATCCAGTCACACACCCCTGCTCATTCCACACTTCCCCTCTCTGTGCCACACCCACACCCTGGGCCCCACAGGCCCCATCGAGATGGCAAGAAGCTGGGGCTGCAGGAGGCACTTCCCCGCCTGCTATGCTAGGGGCTGCCAGGGACCATGTACTGGTTTCCCTGGGGCATCTCCCAAGGTAATGCCCAACCTTTTACCCTCAGCCCTTAGTGACCAGGCACACCGAGAACCATGCTGCCCAGGAAGCAGGTCATGCCATCCCACTCCTGCGAAAGCCTCTGTATATACTAGTTAAGGTGACCTGGTTCTGAGGCAGCAATCCTGCCTCTGCACAGGGTCTCATACTGGGGGGATGTGGCTAAAGGAAACCAAAAGGAGCTGCCAGCAGGGGTGGAGGAGAAACTAGCTGGGTAGTGAGCAAGGTCTGCTCTGGGTGAGGCAGGTTAGCCAGTTGGGATGGGGGTCCTTGGCCTCTTCTACACACAGGGCTGCCCTCTTGGAGGGGCACATGGGGAGGCCTAGGGTTACTGGAGTTGGGATGGGGTGGGGTGGGTGGGTGAGTCAATGTAGAGTAGGCCAAGCCCTGAACCTTTTCGGGGGCTGTAAGCAAGACCCGGAGAGGGGCAGACCTTTCACATCCCCAACACCCTCTCCTAGGGGTGTGCTAAGGTTTGCCGCGTTAGTGGGGGGCTGTAGAGGGCCTGGCCGGGACTGAGATGGGAGGAGGAGGGAGTGCTGGAGTGTCCTGTGTTGGGAATGGGGACTGTGAAGGGCAGCTGAGGAGGGATGGGTTAGTGCGCCTTGGAGGGTGGTGCACTCTTGAGCCCCATCCTGCAGCAACGGGTGAAAAGATAGGGAGGTTGGGACAGAGGGGGGTCCTCAGTTGACCTCTTCCGGCCCTCCTCTTGTTCTGTGCAGATGGCAGCTGCAGAGGCTGTGCACCACATACACCTGCAGAACTTCTCACGCTCTCTGCTTGAGACCCTCAATGGGCAGAGGCTAGGGGGGCACTTCTGCGACGTGACTGTGCGCATTCGTGAAGCTTCACTGCGTGCCCACCGCTGCGTGCTGGCGGCCGGCTCGCCCTTCTTCCAAGACAAGCTGCTGCTCGGCCACTCTGAGATCCGTGTGCCTCCGGTGGTGCCCGCACAGACGGTGCGACAGCTGGTCGAGTTCCTGTACAGCGGTTCGCTTGTTGTGGCGCAGGGCGAAGCCCTGCAGGTGCTCACAGCCGCGTCGGTACTTCGCATACAGACAGTTATCGACGAATGCACGCAGATTATCGCCCGCGCCCGAGCCCCAGGCACCTCTGCGCCCACGCCCCTGCCCACCCCTGTGCCCCCGCCACTCGCACCTGCGCAGCTGCGTCACCGTCTGCGCCACCTGCTGGCTGCGCGCCCTCCGGGGCACCCTGGTGCTGCGCACAGCCGTAAGCAGCGCCAGCCCGCGCGTTTGCAGCTGCCTGCGCCCCCAACACCTGCCAAGGCCGAGGGGCCTGATGCTGACCCCTCACTGTCCGCGGCCCCTGACGACCGTGGCGATGAGGATGACGAGGAAACTGACGATGAGACCGATGGCGAGGACGGCGAAGGTGGCGGCCCGGGCGAGGGCCAGGCACCTCCTTCCTTCCCAGACTGTGCTGCCGGCTTCCTCACTGCTGCTGCTGACAGCGCCTGCGAGGAGCCCCCTGCACCCACTGGCCTCACTGACTACAGTGGTGCCGGGAGGGATTTTCTTCGGGGAGCTGGGGCAGCTGAGGACGTATTTCCAGACAGCTATGTATCCACTTGGCACGACGAGGATGGCGCTGTCCCCGAAGGCTGTCCCACTGAGACCCCTGTCCAGCCCGACTGCATACTGGCTGGACCCCGCCCGCCTGGTGTGAAGACCCCAGGGCCACCCGTCGCACTCTTCCCCTTTCACTTGGGTGCCCCCGGGCCACCCGCACCACCCCCTTCAGCACCATCAGGGCCAGCCCCTGCGCCCCCACCCGCCTTCTACCCCACACTCCAGCCCGAGGCAGCCCCCAGCACTCAGCTGGGGGAGGCCCCGGCTCCCTCCGCTGCTCCCACCACGGCCCCCTCAGGCACCCCTGCTCGCACAGCAGGTGCTGAGCCACCTACCTATGAGTGCAGCCACTGTCGCAAGACGTTCAGCTCCCGGAAAAACTACACCAAGCACATGTTCATCCACTCGGGTGAGCCAGGGCGGGAGAGGAGAGGGAGAATCTCTCATTGGAGAGTTAAACCTAAGGGGGAATTCAGCACTAGTTACAGGGCACTGGAACTGTTCTGTTACTTTTGGGTAGCAGGGGGCCTGGAAATTGAGCCTTCCCCCAAGTGCAAGGTATGTGGGGGAGGAGAAAGTCCCACTGTGGAGCAGCAGGCACTGGCTTCTGTGGAGGGGGGTCCTGAGGCTGGGTTGGGAAGCAGGAGCCTGTCCTGGCCTTTGGAAGGGTGGTGGTGGAAACTTGAGCAGCCTAGGATGCATGTGATGGGCATGGAGTCTTGGCAGGGGCTCCTGGGCAGGTTGGGAAACTATGCTCCAGGGAGCCTCCTGTGTCTCTCTGGTTTCCAGCAGTCCCGCCATGGCAGTCAGCAAGGGAGGGTGGGTTTACAGGCCCAGGGGTAGAAAGCCCTCAGAGAGGGGGTGTGATGAAGGAACTCCTGAGACTGGGGCAGGAGTAGGAAAACATGGGTACAGTGTGGGGACCCCACAGCTGCAGAGGACCCCGAAAAGCTGTGCGGAGGTTCCCTCGGACCTTGGCCATGTCAGGGAGGCGGCTCTGCAGTGCTGCAGGAGAGGTAAAGAGTGGGAGGATGGTACTGAGGAATGTGAGGATGCTCCCTGGGGGCTGAGATGGAGGACAAAGGAATGGAAAGCAGAAGCCTGCTGGGCATTGTCAGTAAAAGCAGAAATTTGGCTGGAAGGCCACAGTGGTAGTGAGGGAGGTTTCTGCATGGGCTGGAACTTGGGATTTGACTGTGAGTGGTGGGGAAGCCATGGTATTCTAAGCTGGGGAGTGACTGAGATGTCAGTTTATAATTACCTCTGGCTGCCTTGGGGACAACTGGGAGGAGCCAGGGAACTGGGAATAAGGGAGTTGGGTGATTAGTCTCCAGGGTGGTGCCAGAGGCCCCAAGGTAGTGCTGGCTGTGTGAAGTGTGTGATCTGAGTCAGGTGCCTGGGCCCGGTTAGTCTGGGGTACCCCCTGGCAGGCACTGCCTTTCAGTACCCTGCCACTGAGAGAGGTTTTTTTTTTTTTGGAGACCGAGTCTCCCTCTGTTGCCCAGGCTGTAGTGCAGTGGTGCGAGCTCGGCTTACTGCAACCTCTGCCTCCTGGGTTCAAGTTATTCTTGTGCCTCAGCCTCCTGAGTAGCTGGGATTACAAGCGTACACCACCACACTTGGCTATTTTTTGTATTTTTAGTAGAGAAGGGGTTTCGCCATGTTGGGTCAGTCTGGTCTTGAACTCCTGGCCTCATGCAATCTGCCTGCCTCGGCCTCCCAAAATGTTAGGATTACAGGTGGGAGCCACCATGCCTGGCTGAGATACACATTTTGTTAATACCTGATGAATCTAGGGGTGGACTCAGCCTGCCTCCCCTCCCCTAACCTAGAATGAGGAGCTCTCTCTATCACACCAAGGACATTATAGTGGCCAGCGGGCAGGGGTTCTGGGCAACTGGGGCTTCCTGCAGGAAGGTGGCAGATGTGCCCAGGTCCCTCCTTATGAAAGGGCAATGGCCTTGTCAGACTGAGTTTAGGAGACTATATGGGCATTGGCGAGGGGGGCCAGGTCCGAGTGTCTCCCTGTGCCGGGTGGGTAGGGGCTGAGGGGGAGGGTCCCTGAGGGTAGAGGGAGAGCCCAGTGGGCAGTCCAGATGAGCAACAGATGTTCCAGACAGGCTGGGTTCCCTGCAGGCAGGGTACTTGCTGGATTTAGGGGAGCCCTGTCAGACAGTGGCATCTCAGGATAGCAGAAAGGGGGTCCCTGCCAGGAAGGGATGGGAGAGAGGTACCTCACAGTGTATGAGGGTCCCTGTTGGGCAGGAAAGTCCCAACATGAAGGGAGATCCTGGAGGGGAGGGGGTGTCCCTGCTGGGCGGGAAGATCCCATAGTAAGGGGAGGGTTCCCCGACAGGCAAGGGATCCCGGGATAGTGGTTTGGGAGGGGAGGGGAGCTCCTGCCAGGTCCAGGCGCCCAGGGTGGGGGTGGGGTGGGGTGGCGGCGGGGAGCTGCAGAGTCTGACTTGCGTTCGCGGCCCGCCCTGTCGTCCGCAGGGGAGAAGCCGCACCAGTGCGCCGTGTGCTGGCGATCCTTCTCGCTGCGCGACTACCTGCTGAAGCACATGGTCACGCACACCGGTGTGCGCGCCTTCCAGTGCGCCGTTTGCGCCAAGCGCTTCACGCAGAAGAGCTCACTCAACGTGCACATGCGCACTCACCGGCCCGAGCGCGCGCCCTGCCCCGCCTGCGGCAAGGTCTTCTCGCACCGCGCGCTGCTGGAGCGCCACCTGGCCGCGCACCCTGCGCCCTGATGGGGCTGGGGCCTGGCCTCGCCCACGGTGGATCCGAGGCCTCCCGCACGGTCGGCCACCCCCGCTACGGGACCCGTGGTTCCCGCCACTAGACCACGCTCCCTCCTGAGCGCAGGTCCTCTCTCTCCCTTCACCCTTTCTCCATACCCGGGCCTAAGTCCGCCTTACTCCTCTCCTCCATGTACTTGAACCCTCCAGGTGGTGCCGAGCTGGGGCTGGTTAGGGACCAGACCACCTCTGAGAACTAGACCATTTCCTGCCTAAACCGGGCGCTCAGGCGCTGGGATCCGGCCCAAGATATGACTCCGGTTCTCGCCCCGCCCTCTCCTGGGGTGGGGGTGGGGGCTGGGGCCGCTCCCCTGCCCCGGTGTGAGGCTGTTCAAGGTCCCTAGCTCCCTACCCAAGCTATCCCTCCCTCGTGGGGCGCCTAAGGAGGCTCAAGTGGACCCATCGTATATGGGGGCTGGGCCTCGGGACTCTCACTCTAATAAAGGACTGTAGGCCATGGGGCCTAAACCACGAAGCTGTGAGCACCTGGATCAGTGCGTGCCTTGCTCATAGACAAGCTGTGGGTGTCAGGGCTCAGCGTCCTTGTTCTTGGGCGGCACCCATGCGGCCCACAGGCTGTCCTGGGCAGGGACAGGATGGTCCACTTTGCTATCTCGGACCTCTATTCTGTAGGGGCTAAGATGGGCTACATATATAACCGGCACTTGCTTCTCTTGTATCCCTGAGTCCTGTGGGGAGGAGGATAGACAGGCCACATCTGAGATGGGTCTCCGAGAGGGAGGCCATGTGAAAGCCCCATCACACTCCTGATTGCTGCTGTCCACGACCTTTGAGGCCCCTCCCATAGATCTTCCAGCCAGGGTCTAGGGGCCTTTTGGACTTGAGACTTCCCCTCCCCCACTCTGATGGACATGGCTGAGCACCTTACTTGTGGTGAGCCCAGGGGGATCTTTGGGGCCAGGTTGCCCTGAGGTTATATTAGCCCCCATATATCTGCCCTTAGTGCTGGGGGCCAAGTTCAGGGAGGGCTCTGATGGCTGTATTGGGGACAGGAAACAGTGAGGGGTGGGATCCGGGGGCTGACTGCTGGGCAGTTGGGGACACTACCCCGGTGGCCAGCCATGTCCCAGGCCCCTGCATCCAGTGGAGAGAGCAGCCACTCTTCACCTCTCCCCTCTTCAGCACAATAGTGGCTCCTAGCCTAGATGCCCTGCCCTAAGGATTTCGAGCTGGTGGAGTGGGGTATGTCCTGGAGGGCCATGCCCCAGCCTGACCTGCCAGGCTCCTAGGCCAATGGCAGCTCCGCTGGATTTACCTTCTGGGACTGCCTCCTCAAGGTGAAATGCCAAGGCTTTGATGATCCAACTGAGTGCATCATGGGCTGACTTCAGTCTCCTGAACCCCAGGACTCCATCGTCATCAAAGCCAGAGGTGGGACAGAGAGTCACAGAGCAAGCACATGGGTGGGGGGCAGAGCTGGTTTGAATCCAGGCGATGCGAGTGTTCCTCTATTTACTGAGCACTTGCTGGATGCCTGGCAGGAGGCTACGATTCCTTGGATCGTGGGACAAGGGGCTTAGCCTGGCTGAGGCCCTCTCCCCAGGGTTTAAGTGGGTGTCACAGGAGGACCTCCCAGTGAGGTCCACCTTGCTGTCCTGTTGCTTTTCTCTTTGGCCTGATTGGAGTGTTCCCAAGGGCAGGGATTTCTGTGCTCTGAGTGCCTGGTACACAGCAGGGATGGGAGGGGAGGCAAGGGAGTTAGACGCCAGCCCCGGAGGGTGGATGGGGCAAGCAGGACAGCAGGAAGGAGGCTAGTGGTGGTGCCCAAGGGGCAGAGACCTGGGAACCCAGAGGCCAATGATGGAAAGGGGTCAGACCTGGCAAAGGAGGGGGCTGATAGGGGTGGCAAATAGGCAGAGAGGGGCTGGAGCCACACACAAGACCAGTCAGAGCAAACAAACATGTAGAGGAGAAGGGCTGGGGGCAAAGTCCTGGAGAGAGGACCAGCCACTGTCAGCAGTGCCAGGGCCGCCACCCCTGGGGAGGAGCCATTGGGCTACTCTGAGGGGCCAGAGGTGAGCCTCAATATTCCACAGCTGCTGCTCCTAGGGAGGAGCTGGTACCATGGGTGTCAGGCGACGGTTGGCCTTGCTGCTGCTGCTGCTGCTCCTGCTCTGGGGCCTAGGACAGCCAGTGTGGACAGTGGCTGTGGCCTTGACCCTGCGCTGGCTCCTAGGGGATCCCACATGCTGTGTGCTACTTGGGCTGGCCATGTTAGCACGGCCCTGGCTCAGCCCCTGGGTGCCCCATGGGCTGAGCCTGGCAGCTGCAGCCCTGGCACTAACCCTGCTGCCAGCACGGCCGCCCCCAGGGCTACGCTGGCTGCCAGCTGATGTGGTCTTCTTGGCTAAGCTCCTCCATGTGGGCCTGAAGATCAGGGCATGCTTGAGCCGGCAGCCACCTGACACCTTTGTAGATGCCTTCGAGAGGCGAGCACGAGCTCAGTCTGGCAGGGCAGTCTTGGTGTGGACGGGGCCCGGGGTTGGCTCAGTCACCCTTGGCGAGCTGGATGCCCGGGCCTGCCAGGCGGCATGGGCCCTGAAGGCTGAGATGGGTGGCCGTGCGAGCCTGTGTGCTGGGGAGCCTGCCGCCCTCCTGGTGCTGGCTTCCCAGGCCGTTCCAGCCCTGTGTCTGTGGCTGGGGCTGGCCAAGCTGGGCTGCCCAACAGCCTGGATCAACCCGCATAGCCGGGGGATGCCCCTGGTGCACTCTGTGCTGAGCTCCGGGGCCCGGGTGCTGGTGGTGGACCCAGGTGAGGGCCTTGGAGCCAGTGGAGAATGGAAGGGGGCAAGGGCAGGGACTGTAGAACAGGGGTCCTGGTGGGACTGGCAGAGGCCCTTGGTCCCCATCTGCCCACTTTCTCAGGCAGTTATAATCAAGACTTATGAGCAGAAAGTAGTTCTCAAGTCACCAGAGTTTAATTTTCCCACAATGGCTATTTCAATCCTTTTTGACCAAAAATACTAATGATGGGATTCTTTACCGAACAACATGGACGCTTTTCTATGCTAGCTGCAACTCTGCCTGCATCTCTGGGTCTCAGATCCCGCCTCGTGACCTCAAAGGTGAGCCTTGCCTCTGTTTCTCCTCTGATCCATCCCTGCAGACCTCCGGGAGAGCCTGGAGGAGATCCTTCCCAAGCTGCAGGCTGAGAACATCTGCTGCTTCTACCTCAGTCATACCTCCCCTACACCAGGGGTGGGGGCTCTGGGGGCTGCCCTGGATGCAGCGCCCTCCCATCCAGTGCCTGCTGACCTGCGTGCTGGGATCACTTGGAGAAGCCCTGCCCTCTTCATCTATACCTCAGGGACCACTGGTGAGAGTGCCCATTAGTACCAGCCTCTGAACTCTCAGGCTGACCTGACCCCACACTTGACTTGTGCCTCAGTGTTGACCTCTGAAACCACTTTACCATCTGATTTTGACATTTGTTTTCTGCTTGTTTGGCTGTTTTTTGTTTGTTTGTTTGTTTGTTTGTTTGTTTTTTTTGAGACGGAGTCTCTCTCTGTAGCCCAGGCTGGAGTGCAGTGGCCGGATCTCAGCTCACTGCAAGCTCCGCCTCCCGGGTTTACGCCATTCTCCGGCCTCAGCCCCCCGAGTAGCTGGGACTACAGGCGCCCGCCACCTCGCCCGGCTAGTTTTTGTATTTCTTAGTAGAGACGGGGTTTCACCGTGTTAGCCAGGATGGTCTCGATCTCCTGACCTCGTGATCCGCCCATCTCGGCCTCCCAAAGTGCTGGGATTACAGGCTTGAGCCACCGCGCCCGGCCTTGTTTGTTTGTTTGTTTTGACTCAGAGTCTTGCTCTGTCACCTAGGCTGGAGTGCAGTGGTGTGATCTCGGCTCACTGCAACCTCCACCTCCTGGGTTCAAGCGATTCTCTTGCCTCAGCCTCCTGAGTAGCTGAGATTACAGGCGCCCACCACCACACCTGGCTAATTTTTGCATTTTTGGTAGAGACAGGGTTTTGCCAAGTTGGCCAGGCTGGTCTTTAACCCCTGACCTCAGGTGATCTGTCCACCTCAGCCTCCCAAAATGATGGAATTACAGGTGTGAGCCACTGTGAGAGCCTTGATTTTGACATTTGGCCTGAACTCTGACCCCCAATGTAATTTGAGAGGTCAATGCCAGAATGCTTCCTGTGTCCAGTAAACAGCCACTGAAACCTTTGGTCTTGACATATTACTCTCAGTCCAAATTCAGCCTGTGAACCCAACCACAGATCCCTGTACTTGACTGCTCTCTGAGAGCCTCAAACCCCAATGCAGGCCTGGCTGTTAGAGATCTATCCCTCTGGTCAGGACCCTCTCTGTGCTGTCATTTCACCACTCTGCCCTTGCCACGCCTTCATCCCAAGGCCTCCCGAAGCCAGCCATCCTCACTCATGAGAGGGTACTGCAGATGAGCAAGATGCTGTCCTTATTTGGGGCCACAGCTGATGACGTGGTTTACATGGTCCTGCCTCTGTACCACGTGATGGGACTTGTCGTTGGGATCCTCGGCTGCTTAGAGCTCGGTAAGCCCACTTCTGAGGATCTCTCCAATCTACAGGACCACTGGAGTAAGTGTCAGGGTGGGGCTGTCAAGGCAAAAAGACACTGTAGGTTACCCAGCACCCTGCGTTCTCACTTTCGAGAAGGGACACCCACCAATGAGTACCAGGGCCCCATGGACAGAAGCCTGGACGCCCACACAGTCCCTAATGGCTGTGCTTTGGTCAGGAGGTGACAAGACCTGATATGAGTGACGGTCACAGGCATCCAGGGAAGGTGGGGTGCTCAGGAGATGATGGGGATGCTGGCCCAGATTTGTGACATGGCCGCAGGGGGAGCTGGAGTAGGAGTGCTCTCAAGCACTCCATAGGGCTGTCTCTTTGGACTCTTGATTCAGAATCTAGACAGGGACTTCGCCATAGCTTGTTCTTTTTTCTCTTTTTTTAAATTTAAATTTAATTTTAATTTTTATTTTTGAGACGGAGTCTTGCTTTGTCGCCAGGCTGGAGTGCAGTGGCCCGATCTTGGCTCACTGCAACCTCTGCCTCCTAGGTTCAAGCGATTCTCCTGCTGCAGTCTCCCGAGTAGCTGGGATTACAGGCACCCACTGCTATGCCCAGCTAATTTTTGTATTTTTAGTAGAGATGGGATTTCACCATCTTGGCCAGGCTGGTCTTGAACTCCTGACCTCGTGATCCACCTGCCTCGGCCTTCCAAAGTGCTGAGATTACAAGTGTGAGCCACCGCGCCTGGCCATTTTCTCTCTCTTTTTTTTTTTGAGACAGAGTCTCGCTCTATCACCCAGGCTGGAGTGCAGTGGCATGATCTCAGCTAACTGCAACCTCCACCTCCCGGGTTCAAGCAATTCTGCCTCAGCCTCCTGAGTAGCTGGGATTACAGGCATGCACCACCATGCCCAGCTAATTTTTGTATTTTTACTAGAGACAAGGTTTCACCATGTTGGTCAGGCTGGTCTTGAACTCCTGACCTTGTGATCCACCAGCCTCGGCCTCCCAAAGTGCTGGGATTACAGGTGTGAGCCACCGCGCCGGCCTCTTTGTGTTTTCAAACTTTTATCATGGCTAGGTGTGGTTGCTCATGCCTATAATCCCTGCACTTTGGGGTGCCAAGGCAGGAGGGTCACTTGAGGCCAGGAGTTCAACACTAACCTGGACAACATAGTGAGAGGCCTTCTGTTTAAAAAAGAAAAAAAAAAAAAGCCAGGCGCGGTGGCTCAAGCCTGTAATCCCAGTACTTTGGGAGGCCGAGACGGGTGGATCACGAGGTCAGGAGATCGAGACCATCCTGGCTAACACGGTGAAACCCCATCACTAGCCGGGCAAGGTGGCAGGCGCCTGTAGTCCCAGCTACTCGGGAGGCTGAGGCCGGAGAATGGCGTGAACCCGGGAGGCGGAGCTTGCAGTGAGCTGAGATCCGGCCACTGCACTCCAGCCTAGGCGACAGAGCGAGACTCTGTCTCAAAAAAAAAAAAAAAAGCCAGGCACGATGGTATTAGGGGAACCCGCCCCCCGTATTTCAACATAGGTTCTTTCTATTTTCCATAAGCGTCAGCCAGCTGAGAAATAAGGAGAAAGAGTACAAAGAGAGGAATTTTACAGCTGGGCCACCAGGGGTGACATCACATATCGGTAGGACCGTGATGCCCACCTGAGCCTCAAAGCCAGCAAGTTTTATTAAGGATTTCAAAAGGGGAGGGGGTGCAAGAACAGGGAGTAGGTACAAAGATCACATGCTTCAAAGGGCAAAAAGCAGAACTACTGATAAAGGTCCAACAAAGATCACAAGGCAAAGGGCAAAACAGAACTACTGATAAGAATCTATGTTCAGCGGTGCATGCATTGTCGTGATAAACATCTTAAACAAGAGAAAACAGAGTTCGAGAGCAGAGAACGGTCTGACCTCACATGTACCAGGGCAGGATTTTTCCCCACCCTAGTAAGCCTGAGGGTCCTGCAGGAGACCAGGGCATAGCTCAGCCCTTATCTCAACTGCACAGGACAGACACTCCCAGAGTGGCCGTTTATAAACCTCCCCCCAGGAATGAATTCCTTTCCCAGGGTCTTAATATTAATATTCCTTGCTAGGCAAAGAATTTAGTGATACTGAAAATACAAAAGTAGCCGGGCGTGGTGGCGGGTGCCTGTACTTCCAGCTACTAGGGAGGCTGAGGCAGGAGAATCGCTTGAACCCATGAGGCGGAGGCAGGAGAATGGCGTGAACCCGGGAGGCGGAGGCAGGAGAGTCGCTTGAACCTGGGAGGCGGAGGCAGGAGAGTCGCTTGAACCTGGGAGGCGGAGGCAGGGGAGTCGCTTGAACCTGGGAGGCGGAGGCAGGAGAGTCGCTTGAACCTGGGAGGCGGAGGCAGGGGAGTTGCTTGAACCTGGGAGGCGGGGGTTTCGAAAAGAGTGAAACTCCGTTGCAAAAAAAAAAAAAAGCGAAAATAGTTTGATGACATCTCATGTATCTTCGCCCAGCCTCAATAATTTTTTTTTTTTTTTTTTTTTTCTTGAGACGGAGTCTCACTCTGTTGCCCAGGCTGGAGTGTACTGGCGTGAGCTCAGCTCACCACAACCTCTGCCTCCCGGGTTCAAGCAATTCTATGCTGAGGCTGAGTCTCGTGAGTAGCTGGGATTACAGACACCTGCCACCACACCCGGCTGATGTTTGTATTTTTAGTAGAGACGAGGTTTCTCCATGTTGGCCAGGCTGGTCTCGAACTCCTGACCTCAGGTGATCCACCCGCCTCAGCCTCTCAAAGTGCTGGGATTACAGGTGTGAGCCACTGCACCCAGCCTCTTTTTGTTTTCAAACTTTTATCATGGCTAGGTGTGGCTGCTCATGCCTATAATCCCTGCACTTTGGGGTGCCAAGGCAGGAGGATCACTTGAGCCCAGGAGTTCAACACCAGCCTGGGCAACATAGTGAGAGTCCATCTGTTAAAAAAAAAAAAAAAAGCCAGGCATAGTGGTGAGCACTTGTGAGCGATTCTCCTGCCTCAGTCTCCCTAGTAGCTGTTAGTACAGGTAACCACCATGCCTGGCTAATTTTGTATTTTTAGTACAGAAGGGGTTTCACCATGTTGGCCAGGCTGGTCTTGAGGTCCTGACCTTGTGATCCGCCTGCCTCGGCCTCCCAAAGTGCTGGGATTAGAGGCGTGAGCCACGGCTCCCAGCCAATTTTTTTTTTTTTTTTTGAGATGGAGTTTCGCTATTGTTACCCAGGCTGGAGTGCAATGGCACAATCTCGGCTCACCACAACCTCTGCCTCCTGGGTTCAAGCGATTCTCCTGCCTCAGCCTCCTGAGTAGCTGGGATTACAGACATGTGCCCCTGTGACCAGCTAATTTTTTTTATGTTTTTAATAGAGACAGGGTTTCTCCATGCTGGTCTCGAACTCCTGACCTCAGGTGATCCACCCGCCTCAGCCTCCCAAAGTGCTGGGATTACAGGTGTGAGCCAGCGTGCCCAACCACTTCCCTATTTCTTTCTAGAATAGATCAGAGCAAATCCTTGACACTATCTTTATGCTTGTAAATATTGCAGTACATATCTCTAATATATAAGCACTTATGAAACTGTAACCAAATTATCACACCTATCAACATTAATAGTAACCCCTTAATATTATATGATGTCAACTAGGTTCAGATTTCTCCAATGGGCTGTTTTGATTTGGTTTTGTTTTTAGAGACAGGGTCTTGCTTTGTCACCCAGGCTGGAGTGCAGTGGTATGATCTTGGCTCACTGCAACCTCTGCCTCCTGGGTTCAAATGATTCTCATGCCTCAGCCTCCTGAGTAGCTGTGATTACAAGTGTGGGCCACCATGCCCAGCTAATTTTTTTGTATTTTTAGTAAAGACAGGGTTTTGCCCTGTTGGCCAGTCTGGTCTTGAACTTCTGGCCTCAAGTGATCCGACCACGTTGGCCTCCTAAAGTGCTGAGATTACAGGTGTAAGCCGCTGTGCCCAGCCAATTGGCTGGGTGGTTTTTTTTGTTTTTTTTTTAATATATAATTAAACAGTCTCCCCATTGTATTTGCTTGTAGGTCTCTGTTCCCCTTTCGTCTGCATTTCTTGTTAAATTGGAAACTTTCTCTAGAGGTGTTGTTAGATTCAGCTTCTTTTTTTTTTTTTTGAGACAGAGTCTTACTCTGTCACCCAGGCTGGAGTGCAGTGGTGCAAGCTCGGCTCACTACACTCTCCCCCTCCTGGGTTCAAGCGATTCTCCTATCTCAGCCTCCCAAGTAGCTGGGACTACAGGTGTGCACCACCACGCCTGGCTAATTTTTGCATTTTTTGGTAGAGATGGGGTTTCACCATGTTGCTAGGCTGGTGTCAAACTCCTGATCTTTCAGGTGATCCACCCCCCTCAGCCTCCCAAAGTGTTGGGATTACAGGCATGAGCCACCGTGCCCAGCCCCCTATATCTTATTAATCCATGTGTCCATACATCAATACATCCATACATACATCCACCAACCCACCCATCCACCTACTCACCTACTTCTTCACTCATCCATTCATCCACCCACCCACCCATCTATCCATCCTTACACCTATCCATCTTTCTACCCCCTGCCTCTGCATGTCACCACCCACCCATCCATCTACTGACTCACTACTCCAACTGTCCATCCATCCATCTACTGACTCACTACTATGTCCATCCATCCATCTACTCACTCACTACTCTAACTGTCCATCCATCCATCTACTCACTCACTACTCTAACTTTCCATCCATCCATCTACTCACTCACTACTCTAACTGTCTATCCATCCATCTGTTCACTCACTACTGTAACTGTCCATCCATTCATCTTTCCATTCATCTACCATATCCATCCACCTGCCCACCCATCTGCTTAGCTGGGCATTCATTTATCACAATCAAGAGTGATTTGAGCTCTGAGTCAGTGACAAGTAAAAATAAAAATTAAAAAAGTGGGCCGGGCGCGGTGGCTCAAGCCTGTAATCCCAGCACTTTGGGAGGACAAGGCGGGCGGATCACAAGGTCAGGAGATAGAGACCATCCTGGCTAACACGGTGAAACCCCGTCTCTACTAAAAATACAAAAAACTAGCCGGGCGAGGTGGCAGGCGCCTGTAGTCCCAGCTACTCAGGAGGCTGAGGCAGGAGAATGGCGTAAACCCAGGAGGCGGAGCTTGCAGTGAGCCGAGATCACGCCACTGCACTCCAGCCTGGGGGACACAGCAAGACTCCGTCTCAAAAAAAAAAAAAAAAAATTGAAAAAGTGGCCGGGTGTGGTGGCTCACACCTGTAATCCCAGCACTTTGGGAGGCTGAGGCAAGTGGATCACCTGAAAGGTCAGGAGTTCACGACCAACCTGGGCAACATGGTGAAACCCCGTCTCTACTAAAAAAATACAAAAATTAGCCAGCCGTGGTGGCGGGTGCCTGTAATCCCAGCTACTCAGAAGGCTGAGGCAGGAGAATCGCTTGAACCTGGGAGGCAGAGGTTGCAGTAAGCCGAGATTGCACCACTGCACTCCAGCCTGGGCAACAGAGCGACACTCTCTCTCAAAAAAAAAAAAAAAAAAAAAATTAATTAGTTAATTAATATTTGCAGCCCTTATTTAGCATTGATCACTTTATACCAGGCACGGAGCTTTCCAGGCATCCTGGAGACAGCATTTGAACCCAGGCCTGCGTATGCTCTTCTAATGACAGCAGTCCTGGCTGGGCCAAGGACACAAAGATGAACTCAGTATTGTCTTGTATTTCAGGGTGTGGGGGTGGGTGAACACAGGTGCTAAAAGCAGCTTCTTACAACAACTTGGAAGCATGACCTGAAACACCGTCCCCTCTCATCGCCCAGGAGCCACCTGTGTTCTGGCCCCCAAGTTCTCTGCTTCCTGCTTCTGGGATGACTGTCGGCAGCATGGTGTGACAGTGATCCTGTATGTGGGCGAGCTCCTGCGGTACTTGTGTAACATGCCCCAGGTGAGGCTCTAAGATTAGGGCTCCATGGTGAACACCCAAGTATGAAATCTCAGATGATATCTCAGGTAAAGATTCAGGTACTGAACTCAAGCAAGTCCCTCAGATAATCCACCTCATGCAAGAACCCAGATAAGGAGTTCCAGACAAGGCTTCCAATAGTGGTTTCTCTGATAGCTGTGCTACCTTGAGCCTCAGTGTCCTCATTTGGGAAACAGGAATAATAGCCCCTACACCTATCGTGAGAATTTCCATTAAAAATTAATTAATTCGGCCAGGCACGGTGGCTCAAGCCTGTAATCCCAGCACTTTGGGAGGCCCAGACGGGCAGATCACGAGGTCAGGAGATCGAGACTATCCTGGCTAATACGGTGAAACCCCGTCTCTACTAAAAAATACAAAAAACACTAGCCGGGCGAGGTGGCGGGCGCCTGTAGTCCCAGCTACTAGGGAGGCTGAGGCCGGAGAATGGCGTAAACCCGGGAGGCGGAGCTTGCAGTGAGCTGAGATCATGCCACTGCACTCCAGCCTGGGCGACAGAGCGAGACTCTGTCTCAAAAAAAAAAAAAAAAAATTAATTAATTAAAATTAAATCTCCATGAAACTAAAGTTCTAGGTAACTACTCTTAGGTGAGACCCCAGATGAGGCCTCCAGTCATCTCTGGTAACGTCCCCTAGGCAAAGCTCTCAGGTCACCCCTGCAGGTAACCCTCTATTTGAAAAGACTCCAGTAACTACTCTCATGTCAGTAACCCAGGTAGATCCCTTAGGTAGTCACCTTCCAGGTAACTCCCAAGGTAAGGACCCAGGATAACACCCCCTCTAGGTAAAGGTTCCAAGGCATGCCCCAAAGCACCTCCTCCTCACCCTTCTGGGGACATTCCTGTAGCAACCAGAGGACCGGACACATACAGTCCGCATGGCGATGGGCAATGGACTCCGGGCTGATGTGTGGGAGGCCTTCCAGCAGCGCTTCGGTCCCATTCGGATCTGGGAAATCTACGGCTCCACAGAAGGCAACATGGGCTTAGTCAACTATGTGGGGCGCCGCGGGGCCCTGGGCAAGATGAACTGCCTTCTTCGAGTGAGTGTGCGGGTGCCTGGTGTGCAGCTGCCCCGACTGAGGCTGAGCCCACAGGACCTATGTCGACACCCCACCCTCTACCCCAGATGCTGTCCCCCTTTGAGCTGGTGCAGTTCGACATGGAGGCGGAGGAGCCTGTGAGGGATAATCAGGGCTTCTGCATCCCTGTAGGGCTAGGTATGGGGGTTGAGGAGCCTTTCCTGGGTGGTGCGGGTGGCGACCCTCAGTCTTCTCTTTAGCTGGAACGAGCTGCCCAAAACCTTAACACTGGTGCTCACTAAAGGGGTATGCAGCCTTCATCTGGACCCTGAGCCAGTGGCCTGTCTTACCACCATCTGGGGCCCCTGCCTCAGCTTCTCCGCTCTGCCCAGCTCCCCTGCCTTGATCTCTCGCTCTGATTTACTGGGTCTCTGGGTGTCCATCTGATTTGTTGTCTTGAGCTTTCTGTGGAAGACGGCATTCCAGCCATTGGTCTCTTGTCCTGTACCTTGTTAGTGTCTTCTCCCAGGGCCTTGCAAGGTCCTGGTCATGTGTATTCTCACTGCCATTTGTCTGTCCGTCTCCACCCCTTGTCATCCTTTCCCTGTTTCTCATGGGCTCCCCGATACCGCCTGACCTAGCCTTCTCCTTTTCTGTGTCGCCCGTCGCCGTCTCTCAGGGTCTCTGTCTCTGAATCTCTGGATCTCCCTGTCTCTCTTTGGGTCTGTCCTTGGCAGGGCGCTGGATGATGAAGAGTTGTTGAAAACCTCCAGCAGGGGATTTGGCTGGTGGGCTCCAGGGGTTCTTGTTCCTGCTCCTACCCCCAGGGGAGCCGGGGCTGCTGCTGACCAAGGTGGTAAGCCACCAACCCTTCGTGGGCTACCGCGGCCCCCGAGAGCTGTCGGAACGGAAGCTGGTGCGCAACGTGCGGCAATCGGGCGACGTTTACTACAACACCGGGGACGTACTGGCCATGGACAGCGAAGGCTTCCTCTACTTCCGCGACCGCCTCGGGGACACCTTCCGGTTCGAGGCGGGGTTTCTCAGGGCGGGGCTGGGGCGGGACCTCGGAAGCCTTCAGGTCCTAGAGGGAGCCAGGCTGAAGAGGCGGGACTTTCCTATCGTAAGAGGGCGGAGCTTGGAGTCCGGACTTCCCACGCGAAGGCGGGGCTTCTCATTTTAGAGGGGGCGGGGTTGACCGGGCCTCCTAATCCCCAAAAGGGGCAGGCGGGGCGGGGCAAGAGGCGGGGCCTCTCCTTGCCGGGGGCGTGGTCACAAGCGTCGGCTCCAACCCTGCAGATGGAAGGGCGAGAACGTGTCCACGCACGAGGTGGAGGGCGTGTTGTCGCAGGTGGACTTCCTGCAGCAGGTTAACGTGTACGGCGTGTGTGTGCCAGGTGCGGAGAGTTCTCATTTTAAACTTCCAACGGCTTTGTGGGTGGAGGGGTCGTTATTCTGATTTTACAGGTGGGGAAGCGCTAGGGTACAGAGAGGTTTAGAAACTTGCCGCATCTCACAGCCAGTGAGCAGAGCTGGGCGAGGCTGGAGGGTCAGCTGTGGGCCCTCGAGGTGGGTCAGCCGAGAGTGACCAGACTGCTCCCTAGGGTGTGAGGGTAAAGTGGGCATGGCTGCCGTGCAGCTAGCCCCCGGCCAGACTTTCGACGGGCAGAAGTTGTACCGGCACGTTCGCGCTTGGCTCCCTGCCTACGCTACCCCCCATTTCATCCGCATCCAGGTGAGCCCAGGGTGGCAGGGAAGGTGGGTGGAAGATCATAGCCGGGGGGGAGGGGTGTCACAGTGAGGGGACCATGATCTCTGCCGTGCAGGACGCCGTGGAGGTCACGAGCACGTTCAAATTGATGAAGACCCGGCTGGTGCGCGAAGGCTTCAACGTGGGGATCGTGGTTGACCCTCTGTTTGTACTCGACAACCAGGCCCAGTCCTTCCGGCCCCTGACGGCAGAAACGTACCAGGCTGTGTGTGAGGGAACCTGGAGGCTCTGACTATCTGGCCAACCCACTGGGGCAGGGATCAAAGCCAGACACCCCCACCCCAACACATTATTTCAACCTGGGCCTGCGTGAATCCCAGTCTGGCCATACCCTCAACCTCAGTGGGCTGGAAATGACAGTGGGCCCTGTAGCAGTGGCAGAATAAATTCAGATGTGTTCACAGAAGTCTGTATGTCTGCGTAGATGAAGGAGCAATGGAAGAGTGCAGGGGCTAGTGCCCTGAAGACCTCAGTTTAGGGTCTTCCCTCTCTCCCAGCCAAGAACCTCAGCCATCCCTGTGGGATGACCCTGTCTGTGTAAGGCCACGGGTGTGGGAGGAGCCGGCCAGCCTCGCAGCTGCTCTAAGGTAGAGAGATGAGAACACTGATTCCATCTGTGGGTCTTTAGTGGGCCACTGAGGCGGTGGCTGGGCCAGTGGATGTGGATTATTTTTCTGTGAAGTGCTGTGGATACACGATCTGACAAAGCCTGGAGGTTGCTGGACTGAGGCTACAAGGGTAAGCAGGAAGTAACTGGGCGAGGAGTGTCCCTGGCAGTGTGAACGGCACGTGTGAAGGCCCTGGGGCAAGCTTTGTAGGTGAGAAGCAGCAGGAGCAGAGGCCTCTGGAAAATGGGAGTCTGCACAGTCTCAGGAGTTGGACGTGCTACCCGAAGTCTAGTGGAGATGTAGGTGGGGGTGTGTGGGTGCTGAGCCTCTGGCTCAAAGGCCATAATTGCTTCTCAGGGCGCAGTAGGAACTGTAGGTGAGGCTACAGACACTGGAACAGTTGTGGTGGTGCCGGGCCGGTGGTCCGTGGGTCAACTTTGGGAGCAGAACTAGGGTGATGATGGTGAGAAAAGGAACCCCACAGCAGTAACCCCTGTATGCAGAGGGCCGTCCGTGGGCAGTGCTGCAGTCTGCGACCTTGCCCATCCCTTCTCATGTGCTTAGTAAACACACCCCGTGGCAATGGCTTAAGCATACCTGAAAATGGCCCTGTGTGGCAGACGCACCTGAGTGTGGTTCAGAGTTCCTGGCTAAGGAATCTCAGAGATTCGTTCCTTATTTTTGAGGAACATCTGGGTCCTTGGCCCTGTCCCATGGAACGCTGGCGGTACAGGGGATCCTGGCCTTTTGCTTTCAGTTAAATGAAGGTTGCCGGGGGAGGATATTAAGTGAAAATGCTATATAAACTGCATGCTTTTTGCAAGTGGTTCTCCTGCCCAGCCCACCACCCCTGGACTCTCCCCAGTACGTAAGCCGCCAGTAAAACCCTATATCTTGTTTTCTGGCTCTCAGTCGCTTCTTTTGCCTCTTGAACCTGGTGCCACCCCATTGGAGTCAGTAGGGGTTTGGCACAATACTGTGCTCTCCCGTGCCTCAGCCTCCTCATCAGGCTATGGGCCATGTCGAGAATAGAACCAGCCTTCGAAGGGAGCAGTGCAGGCAGCACCCCACGTGGGCCGTGAGGCAGCTGGGCTTCACAGAGCTCCTGGTAGCATTTGAGGCTCTGCCTGTCAGCCCTGCAGCCTCCAGCTGAGACAGTACCCTTTTCAGTTGGGGTCCCACTAGGAGCATCTGTTTGTCATTGGCGGTGGCTGTGCACGGTAGTTATCTTCTGCAAAGTGATAGTTGTGACTTGCCATTTCTCTGCCCTGTGTGGCCAGTGGAGCCCCACGTGTTCCCGGAAGAGCCCTAGCCCTTTCATACAATTGGACTTGGATCCGGGCCATCTGGTCCTCCCCTGCAGACAGTGGGTTGTTGAGTTCCTTCATACTCCTGTTTGCTCCAGGAGAGACCCTGGCCAGGAAGGGAGCTAGAGCTGTGTGAACAGAGCAGCAGAGGCCCAGGCGTTGCCACCTCTCGGGGCACTAAGGAAACAATAGGCAGGGACAAGTGGATACCAAGGCCTGGTATCACATGTGTTCACAGAAGTCTGTGTGTCTGTGTGGATGAAGGAACATTGGAGGAGTGCAGGGGCTGCTGCCCCAAAGACCTTACTTTGGGGTCCTTCCTGCCTTCCCACCAGGGACCTGAGCTATCCCTGTGGGATGACCCCATCTGGGCTTCCTCCTCCTGTTGCAAATTAGGTTCTCAAGTTCGGTGGCATTCTTATTTCCTTCAGGAAGGACCCTGGCCAAGAAGTGAGCCTGCGGTTATGTGAACACAGCAGCAGAGGTCAGGCTGGTCACCCTTGCTGCTCCTTCAGCTTTGCCTTCCCAGATGCACAGTAGGTTCAATATCATGTGACAGCTGGAGCCTGGGCTCTCTTGATGGCCCATCCCTCCTGCCCTGAACACAGTAGGTTCTTGTTATGTTAAGGCCCTTGTACCCTTTGGGACCAGAGACCAGCCTAGAAGGGAGCTTGGAGTACACAGACAAAGCAGCAGAGGTTGTCACTGGCCGCCCCTACTGTGGCCCCATGGTCTACTGTGTCTTGTGACCATCCCTTGAGACATGCTGGGCCCTGTTCTTCAGGCTTTCCCATACCACTGTGCTCATGGCCTGGTGCCAACCTGAGCCCAGGTATCTCTACTTCTCTTGTGTATGCCATGTTGTGGGTTGACGGTAAGTTTTGACTGTGTCCCCATGAGGAATGCTGCATTCCTCTGGTGCCAGTTCAAGGAGCCCTGGCCCATGGGGCTATCTCACGCGTTTTCTATCAGACAAAGCCAGCATCTGGAATGTGGGCTGAAGAAATCCACTCAGTGAACAGATTGTCAAATGCTTGATATGCTGGGAATGCAGGGGAGGGTGGGCACATGTGTTAGATTTGAATGTGGGCATGTAGATCCCAGAGCTTGCAGTGTGGAGAGCGAGGCAGACACTTACAAACTAGAGATCTACTTAGATCTACCTGCTTCTCATGCCTCAGTTTTCTCCAGTGGAAATGCCTACCTCGAAGGATGTTTGTGGGGAAAAGTACAGGGAAAGTTCCCCACAAAGTTTCCCTGTTGTCCTTGCTATTGCCATCTTGGCTCTGGCCATCAGTCAGAGCCTCAGTTTCTCCATCTGCAGAGTAGGCATGTTGACCCCACTTTGCAGTGTCATTGGAGGGGATTGTTAACAACAATAGAAAGAAACTTGTGTCTAAGAACCCTCACGTCCTTGTTAAGAAGAATAACCCTCGTGGACTCCCCTGGGGCCAGGCTAGAGCTGACTTTTTTTTTTTTTTTTTGAGACGGAGGCTCGCTCTGTCGCCCAGGCTGGAGTGCAGTGGCGGGATCTCAGCTCACTGCAAGCTCCGCCTCCCGGGTTCACGCCATTCTCTTGCCTCAGCCTCCCGAGTAGCTGGGACTACAGGCGTCCGCCACATCGCCCGGCTAGTTTTTTGTATTTTTTAGTAGAGACGGGGTTTCACCATGTTAGCCAGGATGGTCTCGATCTCCTGACCTCGTGATCCACCCGTCTCGGCCTCCCAAAGTGCTGGGATTACAGGCTTGAGCCACCGCGCCCGGCCAAGTTTTTGTATTTTTAGTAGAGACGGGGTTTCACTGTGTTAGCCAGGATGGTCTTGATCTCCTGACCTCGTGACCTCGTGATCCACCCACCTCGGCCTCCCAAAGTACTGGGATTGCAAGCGTGAGCCACCGCGCCTGGCCTAGAGCTGATACTTCTTAACTGACAGCTCGTCTCATCTTCACCACATCTCATGGGATGAGTTGTTGTGTTGCTCCCACCATTGTCAAGGAAGCCCCAGCCAAGAGAGGTGCTTTCACCATGAGTTACTTGCCAACCCCATTGTTGCAGGTGTGGGGTCAGAGGGTGTGGATGTTATAAAAAGAGCTCACTGTGGATCCTCAGCTTTTTTTTTTTTTTTTTTTTGAGACGGAGTCTCGCTGTGTCGCCCGGGCTGGAGTGCAGTGGCCGGATCTTAGCTCACTGCAAGCTCCGCCTCCCGGGTTCCCGCCATTCTCCTGCCTCAGCCTCCGAAGTAGCTGGGACTACAGGCGCCCGCCACCTCGCCCGGCTAGTTTTCTGTATTTTTAGTAGAGACGGGGTTTCACCAGGTTAGCCAGGATGGTCTCGATCTCCTGACCTCGTGATCCACCCGTCTCGGCCTCCCAAAGTGCTGGGATTACAGGCTTGAGCCACCGCGCCCGGCAAGGATCCTCAGCTTTACAAGTTCACTAGCACTTTATACAAATCCATGCCTCCCTAAACCCTAGCTAGCTTGGGGCATTCATGGTTTTTGCTATTACATTTGCCAGGATTAAAAATAATATTTGATTAGCTGGGCGTGGTGGTGTGCACCTGTAATCCCAGCTACTCGGGAGGCTGAAGCAAAGAATCGCATGAACTTGGGAGGTGGAGGTTGCAGTAAGCCAAGATCGTGCCACTGCACTCCAGTTTAGGCAACAGAGCCGAGACTCTGTCTCAAAATAATAATAATTATTATTATTATTATCGGCCGGGCGCGGTGGCTCAAGCCTGTAATCCCAGCACTTTGGGAGGCCGAGGCGGGTGGATCACAAGGTCAGGAGATCGAGACTATCCTGGCTAACATGGTGAAACCCCGTCTCTACTAAAAATACAAAAAAAACTAGCCGGGCGAGGTAGCGGGCGCCTGTAGTCCCAGCTACTTGGGAGGCTGAGGCGGGAGAATGGCGTGAACCCGGGGGGCGGAGCTTGCAGTGAGCCGAGATCGCGCCACTGCACTCCAGCCTGGGAGACACAGTGAGACTCCGTCTCAAAAAAAAAAAAAAAAAAAAATTATTATTATTGAGACTGGGTGCAGTGACTCACGCCTGTAATCCGAGCACTTTGGGAAGCTGAAGTGAGTGGATCATGAGGTCAGGAGTTTGAGACCAGCCTGGCCAACATGGTGAAACCCCATCTCTACTAAAAATACAAAAAATTAGCTGGGCGTGGTAGTGGGCACCTGTAGTCCCAGCAACTCAGGAGGCTGAGGCAGAAGAATCACTTGAGCCTGGGAGGCGGAGGTTGCAGTGAGCTGAGATTGTGCCACTGCACTCCAGCCTGGCAACAGAGCGAGACTCTGTCTCAAAAAAAAAATAAATAAATAAAATATAAATAAATTTAAATAATAATATAATAATAATTGTTGGCTGGGTGCAGTGGCTCATGCTTGTAATCCTAGCATTTTGGGAGGCCAGGGTGGGAGGATCACTTGAGCCTAGGAGTTCAAGATCAGCCTGGGCAACATAGTGAGACCATGTCTCTAGAAAAAAAATTAAAAAGTGAAAACATTAGCCAGGAGTGGTATTATGCACCTTTATTCCTAGCTACTTGGCAGGCTGAGGCAGGAGGATGGCTTAAGCCCAGAGTTTGAGGTAACAGTGAGCTATTACTGTGCTGCTGCATTCCATCCAGCCTGGGCAACAGAGGTAGGACCCTGTCTCTAAAATAAATAGAAATTTTAGGCCAGGCGCGGTGGCTCACGCCTGTAATCCCAGCACTCTGGGAGGCCGAGGTGGGCGGATCACGAGGTCAGGAGATTGAGACCATCCTGGTTAACATGGTGAAACCCCTTCTCTACTAAAAATACAAAAAAATTAGCCAGGCGTAGTGGTGGGCGCTTGTAGTCCCTGCTACTCAGGAGGCTGAGCAGGAGAATGGTGTGAATCTGGGAGGCGGAGCTTGCAGTGAGCTAAGATTGCACTCCAGCCTGGGCAACTGAGTGAGACTCTGTTGCAAAAAAAAAAAAAAAAAAAAAATTAAAACTTTTTCTTATTCCCCCACTAGCCTACAGATGTATGAAGTGTTGTTTATTCAATGTACCACACACTTTATTCCTTTTCTCTTTTACTTTCCAAACAATTTTATTAAAAAAACCTTCAGTACAGTATTGAAAAGCAATACATTCAGCAGGAGTGACAACTGACAGAAAGAAAGGGGGAGGGGATGGAACACCAGGCACCTACCTCAACTGATCCCCAGGACTGGAGGCCAGGGGCAGACTGGGAAGGAGCAGGGGTGGTGCGGAAGGGAGAAAAGGCCACCCCTCAAAATGAAGAGGCAGAACAAAACACTTATATAGGAAATGTCTAGTTGAACTCAAGAGGATCTTGGGGAGATGGAAAAACACCTTTTTTTTTTCCCAAAAAATATCCTGGGCTATCCGGGAGGGTTGGCCTCCTGGGGTGAAATGAGCAGGCAGAGTCCTACCCCATACTCGACTATTGTGGAGTGGATGTGCTGGGGCAGGTGACACACACTTTATTCTTTTTTTTTTTTTTTTTTTTTTTTTTGAGATGGAGTCTTGCTCTTGTTGCCCAGGCTGGAGTGCAGTGGGACGATGTTGGCTCACTGCATTGAGTGTCTGCTCTCTAGTCAAATAATGGAACTGCTTTAATGCATTGAGATGGTGGAAACTGGACATTTGCTGGTCCAAATCCCATACCCCAGACCCTTCAATGTCATCTCTCCCAGAGCTGGGCAGAAGCCAGTTGAGTTGTGTGCTTAACAGAATAATGACCCCAGATGTGTCCAGGTCCTAATCCCTGGAACCTGTGAATATTTTAGCTTCCATGGCAAAGGAGAATTAAGGCTGATAATCAGCTGACCCTTAGATGGGGAAGCTGCTGTTGATTATCTGGATGGATCCAACATAATCACAACGGGCCTCATAAGTGGAAGAGGGAGGCAGACGAGGAAGAACCAGAGAGATGACAGCATGAGAAAGGACTTGGCCTGGCATGGCTGGCTTTTTTTTTTTTTTTTTTTTTTTTTTGAGACAAGGTCTCACCCAGGCTGAAGTGCAGTGGTGTGATCATAGCTCACTGCGGCCTGATCTCCTGGGCTCAGGTGATCCTCCCACCTCACCCTCCTGAGTAGCTGGCACTGCAGGCCTGTGCTGCAACACCTGGCTAATATTTTATTATTTTTGTAGAGTTAGGGTCTCTCACCATGTTGCCCAGGCTGGTCTTGAACTCGTGGCTTCAAGCAATCCTCTTGCCTTGGCCTCCCAAAATGCTGAGATTACAGGCGTGAACCACCGCACCTGGCCTGTTGCTGGCTTTGAGGATAGTACAGGGAGCATGCTTCTTGGTCTTTTGGCTACGATCAAGTAGAAGACCATGAGCCAATGGGTTGCAGACAGCTGCTAGAAACTGGGAAAGTAGGGCCGGGCGCGGTGGCTCAAGCCTGTAATCCCAGCACTTTGGGAGATGGAGACGGGTGGATCACGAGGTCCGGAGATCGAGACCATCCTGGCTAACACGGTGAAACCCCGTCTCTACTAAAAAAAATAGAAAAAACTAACCGGGCGTGGTGGCGGGCGCCTGTAGTCCCAGCTACTCGGGAGGCTGAGGCAGGAGAATGGTGTGAACCCGGGAGGCGGAGCTTGCAGTGAGCCGAGATGGCGCCACTGCACTCCAGCCTGGGCGACAGAGCAAGACTCTGTCTCAAAAAAAAAAAGAAACTGGGAAAGTCAAGGAAACAGATTCTTCCCTAGAGCCTCCAGAAGGCATGTAGCCCTGCTGTCATCTTTAGTTTAGCCCCATGAGACCCACTTTGGACTTCTGAACTCCAGAACTGTAAGATAAATGTATATGGTTTTAAGCCACTATGTTTGTGGTAATTTGTTACAGCAGCCAGAGGAAACTCACACAGACTGTGTGTCCTGGTTCTGGGTTTGGAGTCTGATATAGAGAGGGTTGCTTCATTCAACGTTGCACCAATGTAGGGGGCCACCACTCATGAGGTTAGGCAGAGTGGAGGCCCTGTATGCCTCCTGCCTTCTGTGTCTCCCCACCGTGGCCTGTCTGTGGTCCCTTGGTTTCCTGGGCTGGGCGGCGGAAGTGGGGAAAAGGTGTGGAGGTTGTTGGCCACTGGGGGACCCAGCGGAGTCTCTCCTCACATGCTCTGTCTTCGCACTTTATTCACAGACGTTTCAGGTTCCGAACCTGCCCAAGTCTTCCTGTCTAGGTCCCCCTTGGTAGCATTCAGGGGGACAAGCAAGAAGGGACAAATGCAAACAGGCTTGAATGATTAGCGACTTCTGCTTTGGATGACTATGTCTCTGCCTTCGGTCTGGTCTGTTTTATGACCCTCAGTAGAGTTTTGGTTTCTCCACTTAGTCTTTTCATATTTATTTCTAGGCATTTCTCTTTTTCTGAGACAGAGTCTTGCTCTGTTGCCCAGGATGGAGTGCAGACGTGCGAGCTCAGCTCACTACAACCTCCGCCTCCCGGGTTCACGCCATTCTCCTGCCTCAGCCTCCTGAGTATTTAGGATTACAGGCACACGCCACCACACCTGGCTAATTTTTTGTATTTCTAGTAAAGACAGGGTTTCACCACATTGGCCAGGCTGGTCTTGAACTCCTGATCTCAAGTGATCTGCCCGCCTCAGCCTCCGAAAGTGCTGAGATTACAGGTGTGAGCCAGCGCACCCAGCCTCTTTTTCCTTTTTTCTTTTTTTTTGGAGATGGTCGTGCTCTGTTGCCAGGCTGGAGTGTGGTGGCACGATCTCGGCTCACTGCAACCTCTGCCTCCCAGGTTCAAGCGATTCTTCTGCCTCAGCCTCCCGAGTAGCTGGGATTACAGGCGCCCGCCACCACACCTGGCTAATTTTTGTATTTTTAGTAGAGACGGGGTTTCACCGTGTTGGCTAGGATGGTCTCAATCTCCTGACCTCATGATCTGTCCGCCTCGACCTCCCAGAGTGCTGGGATTACAGGAGTGAGCCACCATGCTCGGCCTAATTTTTGTATTTTTTTTTTTTTCCAAGACAGAGTCTTGCTCTGTCACCCAGGCTACAGTGCAGTGGCATGATCTCGACTCACTTCAACTTCCGCCTCCCAGGTTCAAGCAATTCTCCTGCCTCAGCCTCCCAAGTAGCTGGGATTACAGGCATGCACCACCACGCCTGGCTAATTTTTGTATTTTTAGCAGAAATAGGTTTTCGCCCTGTTGGCGAGGCTGGTCTCGAATTACAGACCTCCGGTGATCCGACCACCTCGGCCTCTCAAAAGTGCTGGGATTACAGGTGTGAGCCACGGTGTCCGCCAAGAGCTCCATGCTTTAAAAGGGATCATGTAGCTAGATCAGCCCCCCCACACCCCCAGATAATCATATAATCTCCTATTTTAAGGTCAGCTATGGGGCCAGGTGTGGTGGCTCATGCCTCTAATCTGAGAGCTTTGGAAGGCTGAGGCAGGAGGATGACTTGAGGCCAGAAATTTGAGACCATCCTGGACAGTATAGCAAGACTCTGTCTCAAAAAAAAAGGCCAGGCGTGGTGTCAGGTGCTTGAAGTCCTAGCTACTGGCTAGGCTGAAATGGGAGGATCACTTGAACCCAGGAGTTCTAGGTTGCAGGGAGCTATGACTCTACCACTTTGCTCCAGCCTGGGTGACAGAGTGAGACTCTGTCTCAAGAAAACAAAACTACAGCTGGTGAGGTGGCTCATGCCTGTAATCCCAGCACTTTGGGAGGCCAAGGCCAGGCATGGTGGCGCATGCCTGTACTCCAGCTTCTTGGGAGACGGAGGCACAAGAATTGCTTGAACCTGGGAGGCAGAGGTTTCAGTCAGCCAAGATCGCGCCACCACACTCCGGCTTGAGTGACAGCAAGACTGTCTAAAAAAAGAAAAAAAAAAATGAAAAAAGGGCAACCATGCCATCTGACATAATCCAATCACAGGAGCAACAGTGTAACTGCCCAGTGGATTCACCTTTCCTGCTGCCTAGACACAGCTGATTTCTCAAGCCGGGGGAATTACAGTAGAGAAAGGGTAATTCACGCAGAGCCAGCTGTGCAGGAGACAAGGGTTTTATTATTACTCAAATCAGTCTCCCCGAGCATTCAGGGCGCAGTTTTTTTTTTTTGTTTTTGTTTGTTTTTTTGAGACAGAGTCTCGCTCTGTTGCCCAGGCTGGAGTGCAGTGGCGCGATCTCGGCTCACTGCAAGTTCTGCCTCCCGGGTTTACGCCATTCTCCTGCCTCAGCCTCCCGAGTAGCTGGGACTACAGGCGCCTGCCACCTCGCCTGGCTAGTTTTTTTGTATTTTTTTTAGTAGAGACGGGGTTTCATCGTGTTAGCCAGGATGGTCTCGATCTCCTGACCTCGTGATCCGCCCGTCTCCGTCTCCCAAAGTGCTGGGATTACAGGCTTGAGCTACCGCGCCCGGCCAGGGAGCAGAGTTCTTAAGGACAACTTGGTGGGCTGGGAGCCAGTGAACCAGGAGTGCTGACTGGTCAGGGATGAAATCACAGGGAGTCGAAGCTGTGTTCTTGTGGGGAGTCTGTTCCTGGGGGACTCAGATGAGCCAGGTTATGGATCTGGGTGGGGCCAGCTGGTCCATCAAGCGCAGGGTCTGCAAACTATCCCAAGCACTGATCTTAGGAGCAGTTTAGGGAGGGTCAGAATCTTGGAGCCTCCAGCTGCATGACTCCTAAACCATCATTTCTAATCTTGTGGCTAATGTGAGTCCTACAAAGGCCGTCTAGTCCCCAGGCAAGGAGGTCTGCTTTGGGAAAGGGCTGTTATCCTCTTTGTTTTAAATTATAAACCATATAGTTATGAACTGTAAGTTTCTCCCAAAGTTAGTTCAGCCTACGCCCACGAATGAACTAGGACAGCTTCGAGGTTAGAAGCAAGATGGAACTGATTTAGTCATATCTCTTTTGCTTAGTCATAATTTTGCAAAGGCAGTTTCAATAGCTCATCATATACACAGGGCCTGGTATTCACTTCCTCACCAATACTTGTTATTGGCGGGGTTTTTTTTTGTTTTTATTTTTTATTTTTTGACAGAGTCTTGCTTTGTCACCCAGGCTGGAGTACAGTGGCGCCATCTCGGCTCACTGCAAGCTCCACCTCCCGGGTTCACGCCATTCTCCTGCCTCAGCCTCCCGAGTAGCTGGGACTACAGGCGCCGCCACCACACCCGGCTAATGTTTTGTATTTTTAGTAGAGACGGGGTTTCACTGTGTTAGCCAGGATGGTCTCGATCTCCTGACCTCATGATCTACCTGCCTCGGCCTCCCAGAGTACAGGCATGAGCCACTGCGCTCGGCCTTTTTTTCCTTTTTTTTTTTTAATCAGAGTCACGTTTATGCCTTTTTTTTTTTAAATGGAAGGGTTTTTAATTGCTATTTTGAAGGCTGAGAAATCCATCATGTTATATTGATGTGTATCTTGTTTGTTGACAATGCTGTGAATACCAAACAGTGCTAGGAACAGGGTGTGTGGCCACGAGTAAGGCAGGTGAAGCCCTGCCCTCGTAGTGCTGGGGTTTCTCTGATTACTGCTAGGCATGTAATGCTAAGCATGTTTTCTTTCTAGTTCATCAGCCCAGTTTCTTCTGATATGTATTCCTGCCTTATAGCCTTTCTCCATGTTTCTATCGTGTTTTAGTCCTATTCATATTTATTATTTTTTGAGATGGAGTCTTGCTTTGTCACCCAGGCTGGAGTGCAGTGATGTGATCTCAGCTCACTGCAACCTCCACCTCCCGGGTTCAAGCGATTCTCCTGCCTCAGCCACCTGAGTAGCTGGGATTACAGGCGCCTACCACCAGGGCTGGCTAATTTTTATATTTTTACTAGAGACAGGGTTTCACCATGTTGGCCAGGCTGGTCTTGAACTCCTGACCTCAAGTGATCCCCTTGCCTTGGCCTCTCAAGGTGCTGGGATTACAGGTGTGAGCCACCGCGCCTGGACTTATTTGTAGTTAAAAATACCTTCTGGGTTTGTTGAGTTTTTTTTTTTTTTGGTTCATGTTTTCCTCCAATATTTTGCTTATCTTTTATTTATTTTTACACTGTCTTTTCATAGAGATTTAAGTTCGATTTATTAAACTTATCAGCTGTTTCTTTAGTCGTGAGGTAGAGGTGGACAGATTGCTTGAGACTAGGAGTTCCGGGTTGCAGTGACCTATGGTTTCTGAAGGGGTGGCCAGCCCCTCCATACCTGTGAGTATTCTCGTCAGGTGGGACGAGAGACTCAGAAAAGAAATAAGACACAGAGACAAAGTATAGAAAAAGAACAGTGGGCCCAGCGGACTGGCGCTTAGCATATGGAGGACCCGCACTGCGCAGGCACTGGTCTGAGTTCCCTCAGAGAGGGGGATGTGGCAGAACAATAGGGTAATGGTGGGGAGAGGGTCAGCAGGAAGACATGTGAACAAAGGTCTCTGTGTCATTAATAAATTTAAGTAAAGTTGCCGAGCCTTGATGTGCACGTATACAAACATCTCCGTGCATTAAAGAGCAGTATTGCCGCTAGCAGGGCTCACCTCCAGCCTTAAGGCGGTTTTCTCCTATCTCAGTAAATAGAACATACAATCGGGTTTTACACCAAGACATTCCATTGCCCAGGGAGGAGCAGGAGACAGATGCCTTCCTCTTATCTCAACTGCAAGGAGGCCTTCCTCTTCCACTAATCCTCCTCAGCACAGACACTTTACTGGGTGGAGCTGGGGGACTGGACGGTCAGGTCTTTCCCTTCCCACGAGGCCGTATCTCAGGCTATCACATGAGGAGAAAGCTTGGACAATACCTGGCTTTCCTAGGCAGAGGACCTCCCTTCCGCAGTGTATTGTGTACTTTTAACAAGCATACTGCCTTCAAGCACTTGTTTAACAAAGCACATCCTGCACAGCCCTAAATCCATTAAACCTTGAGTCAGTACAGCACATGTCTCTGCCAGCACAGGGTTGGGGCTAGGGTGACAGATGAACAGCATCTCAAGGCAGAAGAATTTCTCTTAGTACAGAACAAAATGGAGTCTCTTATGTCTGCTTCTTTCTACACAGACACAGTAACAGTCTGATCTTTCTTTTCCCCCCAGTTTCACCACTGCACTCCAGCCTGGGCAACAAAATGAGACCCTGTATCAACAAAACAAAACAAAACAAAACAAGGACATCTATGCCACACGACATAATCAAATCACAGGAGTGGTAACTCATCAAATTCACAGGTCCTGTTCTGCACCGCCTAACCAATACTTGTTATTGGCAGGGTTTTAGTGGTCTGTTTACTTTTTGTTATTATTTAAGAAATCATTTTCAACTCTTGAGGTCATAAAATTTTTACTTTCAGCTTGGGCAACATGGCGAGACCTCATCTCTCAAAACAAAACAAAACAAAAACAAAAACACACACAACGAAAGTTAGCTGAGTGTGGGCCAGGCACGGTGGCTCACGCCTGTAATCCCAGCACTTTGGGAGGCCGAGGTGGGTGGATTATGAGGTCAGGAGATCGAGACCATCCTGGCTAACACAGTGAAACCTGTCTCTACTAAAAATACAAAAAGTTAGCCAGGCGTGGTGGCACATGCCTGTAGTCTCAGCTACTCAGAAGGCTGAGGCAGGAGGATCACTTGAACCCAGGAGTCAGAGGTTGCAGTGAGCCGAGATCACACCACTGCACTCCAGCCTGGGTGACAGAGTAAGACTCTGTCTCAAAAAAAAAAAAAAAAAAAGCAAGTTAGCTGAGTGTGGTGGCAGGTGCCTGTGGTCCCAGCTACTCAGGAGGCTGAGGTGAGAGAACTGCTTGTGCCCAGGTCAAGGCTGCAGTGAGCCACGTGCGCACGACGGCACTTCACCCTGGGTGACAGAGCGAGACTCTGTCTCAAAACAAACAAAAAACAAAACAAAGTTTTACATTTTCCTGATATTTAAAAATAACTATCAGGCTGGGTGCAGTGGCTCAGCCTGTAATCCCAGCACTTTGAGAAGTAGAGAAGGGAGGATTGCTTGAGGCTAGGAGTTTGACACTAGACTAACATATTAAGACCCTGTCTCTACCAAAAAAAAAATATTGAAAACATCATTTAAAATATCCTAATATTTAATCTGGAATTTAATTTTGAGTGTGTGTAAAGTGGAAATCCATTTTCTTTTGTATGGGGAGTTCAGTTGTTCGCCAATATTCAGTGAACGTCCACCTTGTCTTCACTGATCAGTTGAGTCATTTCATGTATATCAAGTTCTAGAAGGTCTGTTCCTAGATTGACCTAGTTCTCCACTCCCCTGCCAGTACCACAATATTTTTTTTTTTGTTTTTTTTGAGATGGAGTCTCACTCTGTCACCCAGGCTGGAGTGCAGTGGCACGATCTCAGCTCACTGCAATCTCTGCTTCCCGGGTTCACGCCATTCTCCTGCCTCAGCCTCCCGAGCAGCTGGGATTACAGGCGCCCGCCACCTCGCCCGGCTAGTTTTTTTTTGTATTTTTTAGTAGAGACGGGGTTTCACCGTGTTAGCCAGGATGGTCTCGATCTCCTGACCTCGTGATCCGCCCGCCTCGGCCTCCCAAAGTGCTGGGATTACAGGCTTGAGCCACCGCGCCCGGCCACCACACTATTTTAATATTATGTAACTTAAGTGTTTTCATTTACAATATGACAATTCTTCCCTACTTGTCATATTTTTCCAAATTGTCTCAGCAATTCTTGGACTTTTCCACATGCATTTTAGAATCTTTTTTTTAGATCATATAAAATGTGTTTCATTTTTTTGAGACAGGGTCTCACTCTGTTGCTCAGGCTGGCACGATCATGGCTCACTACAGCCTCTGCCTTTCAAGGCTCAGGTGATCCTCCTGCCTCAGCCGCTTGAGTAGTTGGGACAACAGGTGTGCACCACCACACCTGGCTACTTTTTGTATTTTTACTAGGGATGGAGTTTCACCATGTTGCCCAAGTTGGTCTTGAATTCCTGGGCTCAAGCAATCTCCCCGTCTTGGCCTCCCAAAGTGCTGGGATTACAGGAGTGAACCACTGCACCCAGATGAAATGTGGTATATTTTACTTGTGTTTCATTTACTTTATAGATTAACTTGGAGAAAATTGGCTGATTGGCTTTTTAAATTTTTAAAAAAATTTTTATTGAAAAAAAGTAGAGTCAGGGTCTTGCTATGTTGCCCAGGCTGGTCTTGAACTCTTGGGCTCAAGCAGTCTGCCCACCTTGGCCTCCCAAAGTTCTGGGATTACAGGTGTGAGCCACCACATGGGGGAAGGGGCCATGAGCCACAGAACAATTTTCCCCCTAGTGTTTACAGAAGGAATGCAACCCTGCCAATGCTTTTTTTTTTTTTTTTGAGATAGAGTCTCGCCCTGTTGTCCAGGCTGGAGTGCAGTGATGAGATCTTGGCTCACTGTAGCCTCAACCTCGTGGACTCAAGTGATCCTCCTGCTTCAGCCTCCCAAATAGCTGGGACTACAGCTGTGCACCACCACACCCAGCTAAAAAATTTTAATTGTGTTTTTTTTTTTGTAGAGACGGGATCTCACTCTGTTGCCCAGGCTGGTCTCAAACTCTTGGCCTCAAGTGATCCTCCTGCCTCAGCCTCTCAAAGTGCTGGGATTACAGGGGTGAACCACTGTGCTCAGCCCCTGCCAACACCTTGGGATTAGCTTGGTGAGATGGTGTCTAACTTCTGGTCTCCAGAATTGCACAATAAATTTTTGCTGTTTTAAGGCAAAAATAAATCTCATGTTCCCTGTAACTCACCAATCCCATTTTGAGCAATTTATCCTACAGAAATAGCCACAGTAGTATCCAACTGTTTACTCAAGAGAATTAATCATAGGACTGTGTACCGTGGGGTGAGGAGGGAACAAGAAATTCTTTGGTCTTGGTAGAGATGATGGTGCTAGCCAGAAAATGGAAGATTCATCCAGGCATGAAAAAAAAAGGTTAAGTGCTTGCTCACTTCTATAGCACGTATACTATAACTGGAACGGCCAGCATGGCCCCTGTGCGAGGGTAAACACACATTTGTGAAGCATTCCATAGGGTGGGGTCGTCTCTCTCCTATTTTGAATGTTTATGGTTACTTTATCCATCATCCCTCTGACCTACCCTTCCGTCTCCCATTTCCATATTTTTTTTCCAGACAGGGTCTCATCCTGTTGCCCAGGCTGGAGTGCAGTGGTGTTATCAGAGCTCACTGCAGCCTTAACCTCCTGGGCTCAAGTGATTCTCCCACCTCAGTCTCCCTAGTAGCTGGGACTACAGGTATGCACCACTATGCCTGGCTAATTATTATTATTATTATTATTGAGACATGGTCTCGCTCTGTCACCCAGGCTGCAGTGCAGTGGTGCCATCTTGGCTCACTGCAGCCTCTGCCTCCCAGGTTCAAGTGATTCTTGTGCCTCAGCCTCCCAAGTAACTGGGACTACAGGCACCTGTCACCACGCCTGGCTAATTTTTGTATTTTTTTTTAGTACAGTCGAGGTTTCACCATGTTGGCCGGGCTGGTATCAAACTCCAAGTGATCCACCTGCCTTGGTCTCCCAAAGTGCTGGGAATATAGGCATGAGCCACCACGCCCAGCCTATTATTTTTAATTTTTCTTTTTGGAGACAGGGTCTCACCATGTTGCCCACATTGGTCTTGAACTCCTGGTCTCCCGAAGTGAAACAACGTAAGTTGCCTTACAAGAAACTTTACATTCAAACACTTCGATGTGTAAACTTCTAGAGTAAGCACTGCCATGAGACAGTTGAATTAGGGGCCATTTTCACGATCTTCTGTGCCATCTTGTATATTTCAGATTTTTCTAAGTGAGCATAAATTACTTCTAAATGTGAAAAAGTTTATTAAAAAACCACCCTCGGCCGGGCGCGGTGGCTCAAGCCTGTAGTCCCAGCACTTTGGGAGGCCGAGACGGGCGGATCACGAGGTCAGGAGATCGAGACCATCCTGGCGAACATGGTGAAACCCCGTCTCTACTAAAAAATGCAAAAAAACTAGCCGGGCGAGGTGGCGGGCGCCTGTGGTCCCAGCTACTCGGGAGGCTGAGGCAGGAGAATGGCATGAACCCGGGAGGCGGAGCTTGCAGTGAGCTGAGATCCGGCCACTGCACTCCAGCCTGGGCGACAGAGCGAGACTCCGTCTCAAAACAAAAAAACAAACAAACAAAAAAAACCACCCTCACCCCCTGCAGCGTTTCCTGCCTGCATGATCTGGCCCTTTCACAGCCTTCTATACCCTGGCTCTCCCTTCTGGGGCTGGGGCCTGGCTGGAGCCCCTGGGTACTGCTGTGTCCTCTTCCTCTCTGTCCCCAGCACAGCTCTCGCCTCCTGCTTGCTCACAGATCACCCACCCACAGCTCCATCTCCAAACTGGCCCTGCTTTCGGAGGCCTGAGCACGGGAGCAATGGGTTAGAAGGTCCTCAGAAAAGGGGATGGGGAAGATAGGCCTCTGAGGAGAGCCTTGCTCTTGCAGCTTCAGGCTGCAGCAGGGTTCCTGCCCCCTGTCCCAGGGAGCCCCTCCTGGGGTAACCACAGTTGCAGCTCCCCTCAATATCCACCTGTAACTTGTGCATAAACCAGCAGCTGGCGAGGGCTCCTTCCGAGAGGGCACCTGTTTTCTGAAACCATCCCCTGTGAAAATGCCCCTTGTTTTCAGAGTAGGAAGGAGAGTGCTGAATCAAGGGGCCCAAGGATTCCCCATTGCAATCCCCAGAAGCCGTGAACATCTCATACAGCAAAAGGGATCCTGCAGGTGTGACTAAGCGTGCAGGTAGGGGACAAGGTATGATGAGGGTCCTTAAGAGAAGGAGACCAAAAGATCGACTGGTGCCAGAGAGCTAGCAGCCTAAAGAAGATGTGACCACTCATGGCTGGCTTTGAAGACGGAGGAAGGGACCAAGAAAAAACAAAAGGAACGTGGGCTGACTAGAAGATGGAAAAGGCAACAAAACAGATGATTCTCTCCTAGAGCCTTCAAGAGGAACCAGTCCTGTTAAAACCTTGATTTTAGCCCAGTGGGACCCATGTCAGAGTTCTGACCTTCAGACTATGAGAATAAATCTGTTGTTTCAAGCTACCAAATTTGTTAAAGCAGCAACGAGAAACTAATACAGTGCACTGGCGAGTCCCCAGTGACTGCCCAGAGATCCGGTGCTTCCCAGGGAGCTGATCCTTTGCCCTCCTGCTGCACGACCAGCTAACTATGGAGGGTGCGACCTGACCTGGAAGTAACCATGGCCTTGCCAACACCTGCTTGCAGCCCCTCTTCTCAGAGGTCCCCCTTGTCCAGCCGTGCTTGGAAAGGAAATCCCCTTTGTGTCTACTCAAGCTGGGACTGATGAGTTCCAAGGCCAGTGAGGCTGGTGAGTGATGTGGACGGCTAAGGAGCAAGGGAGGCTGGGGACCTGGGTTCTGGGGCCATTCTGGGACCAACTGCCCTGTGGCTCCAGCTACTGGGCAGAGACAGCAAACTGCCTATTTCCCAACCAGCAGAAGCCAGAAATCAGGATTCTTATTCAGAAACTCTGTATTATGAAAGTGGAATTTATGTTAAAATTCTCACACACACGGAGCAGGAGAAACGGAAGCCAACTGGGCTTTCCAGGGTCTTCTGCCCTCCACACTGAAACCTCAGGCCCAGCCTCTGCACAGAGGGGTGGGAAGGCACAGTTTGTGAACACCCACCTGAGGCAAGGAGGTCCCAGAGAGGGAGTGTTGTCATCCCAGGGCCATGTCGCGGGGAGGGAGGGAGCCTGGTGCTTGGCAGTCACCCCACAGGCACTGGTCACCCACAGAAAGGAACTCAGACCTCCCTCCAGGAGGCGGGGGCAAGGAGGGAGGGAGCAGCTCCTTTTCCTTGCACCCAGGTCTTTTGGGGGAGACCAGACCAGGGGCAGGGAACTGGCTTAGGACCCCCTGTTCACTCCGGCATCCCCTTCTGCCTCCAGAGTCTTCTACTGGTGCCCCAGAGGCTGCATCCAGGCCGCGAGAACAGCGAGGCCCCGAGTGACTGCGCCATGTGGCTGCTCATGGAGCCTCCGGCCGGTGGCCCTTGCGGTGGATGACCAGCTGCGACTTCCAGTCGAAGGCGCGGCCACAGTCACTGCAGAAGTGGCGCCGCTGGCCCGTGTGGCCCTTGCGATGGATGACCAGCTGCGACTTCCAGCTGAAGCTGCACCCGCACTCCTCACATGGGTAGCTCCGGGGGCCTGCGAGTGAATGTCGGGGATGGCGCGGAAAGGCCAGCTCCCCTTGCGGTGGCTTCTCAGTGCCTTCCCCGGCGGCTAGCCCTGGGGACTGCGCACCTGGCCCACTCGTGTGTGTCCGGTGGTGGATGACGAACACTGACTTCCAGTCAAAGCCGCGGCCACACTGCTCGCACGTGTAGGGCTTCCTAGGGGTGGTACCCGGCTCCAGTCTCGTCTCTGTGGGTGTGGGCTGAGTGGGCACTGGTGGTGTCCCTGGGCGTGTAGTGGGGGCAGGAGTGGTGGCCTCAGGCAGGCCCTCCCAGGCTGCAGGCCCTGGGCCCTGGGGCGGCTGGGCCTCTGGGCAGCCGGGTGGACCCTCACTCTCATTTCCTGGGGGCAGGGGCAAAGCAGGTGAGTTCCGGCACTTGGCACCCCCTCCCTCAGGCTTGTGGCTGTGGCACAAGCTCCCATCCCCCCAAGAGTGGGTGGCTCAGGTCCCACCCATACAGGAGGGGTGATTCAGGCTGGATGGTGTGGGGCACTCACCTGAGCGCAGGCTTCTGCAGACGCCTGTCCCCATGAGCAGCATCCCCAGCTCTGACTGGGCCTGTGCCTCTGGCTGGTGGGGCGGTAACCCTGCCCGGGTGGGGGGCACAGTTAGGCGCAGGTTTTGCATGAAGGAGGGGTGGGGTGGGTTCTAGCAGGAGACAGGGTGTTCCTTTGGAAGGTGGGAGAGCTGGGTAGGGCTGGTAGCAGAGAGTCCCTGCCCAGCTAGGGTGGGTGCAGGCCCCAGGGACAGGGGCGGGGTGGGGCTGGCTGGTCCTCACCCAGGGAGACCACTGTGCCGTACTTCTCCAGCATCGTATCCCAGTACAGTTCCTTCTGTGACCGGTCCAGCAGCCCCCACTCCTCCTGCGGATGTGGCCCATCACTGTAGGTGTCCTTCTACTCCTCCCCTGCCCTATCTGGTTCACATTCTTACTACCCGGGGGAGTCAGTAGGTTACCTATCCCTCATCTGCCCCTCCTGCTGAGAATGATCTCGAGGTGGGTGTTTGTTAAGTGCTAGGGTCCTCTTTCAGATCACCTGACCAGTGCGGCTGCTAGCTCTCATCCCCCTCCACTACCCCACCCTGCTGAGAGGGAGGGCCTGGCAGCATTACAGGGACCTGAGTGAGTTTATCAAGGAATGAACTCCCTGCTTGGGGGTCAGCCCTCCTTGCCTCCTGAGTCCCACCATCTGGGGCTTTGCTGGGTTGGGAAAATCATCCTGAGGGACAAGCTGTGGCAAGTCCAGGCGCAGGAAGGTGGCAGCTGTGAGGAGCCACAGCCAGAGATGGTGCTGGCTGGACGTGAGGACACTGTGGGAAGTGCAGCCTACCCACCCTGACTCACTTTCTGATTGTGCCATGGGGCTGTGGAGGGAGCCTGGAAGGACTTCTCAGCCTTGAAACACATCTCAACCAGCAATGCTGCTGAAGCTCCCAGTGGAGCTATTAGAAGCAGAGGAGCTGGGAGAGGAAAAGGCCTTGTTGCCCACACTTGGGAACCAAGTGATCCAGGTAGCAGGGGCCTCAAGCTGAGCTTCCAGGGCCAACAGGTGGCCTCTGAGGAAACCCCTGGGAGAGAAGGGACTTTGGGCATGTCCCAGGAAGAGTGTCTCCATCTGGTCTCAGGTGTGGGGGAGTCCTGCCACAGCTGGTCATCTTGTCTCCTCCCCAGCTACACGCAAACGTTCAAATCCCCAGGTTCTGGCTCAGGACTTCTGGGAGCAGCAAACCTCCCACCTGATTTCTCCGGAGGTGAGGAAGCCAAGCCCACCAGTTCCAGCCACTCTAAACTGCATTTTCATGGCTTGAGGCCCAAATCCTTTTTTTTTTTGTTTTTGACACACAGTTTTGCTCTTGTTGCCCAGGCTGGAGCGCAGTGGTGCGATCTCGGCTCACTGCAACCTCTGCCTCCTGGGTTCAAGAGATTGTTTTGCCTCATCCTCCCTAGAAGCTGGGATTACAGGCGCCTGCCACCACTTCTGGCTAATTTTTGTATTTTTAGTAGAGATGGGGTTTCACCATGTTGGCCAGGCTGGCCTCAAACTCCTGACCTCAGGTGATCCACCCACCTCGGCCTCCCAAAGTGCTAGGATTACAGGTGTGAGCCACCATGTCCAGCCCCAAATCCTTTTCAATAATAGATCACCAGTCTGTCCCTCTGCCCCAGGGCCTGTGGAGGGGTACAGCTGTTACACACTCCACTTCTGGGCAGCAAAGAGTCACTAGCCAAGGAGCCTGGAAAACCACCGGGCAGAGGGCAGCCATGGGGACACTCCCTTCCCACACCTGGGGCCTACACTTCCCACCTGGAGCGCTCACCTGAATCCTGGGAGGGTGGAAGGATGTGGAGGCTGCTTCTTGGTGTCCATGGTGCCCCTCAGGGGACTGCACTGCAAGTGGAGGGCTGGAGGATGCTGAAAAGTGGGGCAGATGGAAAGGTGGTGTCAGGGGCTGCCCACATGAGCCATGGCAGACAAGGAAATCCTCTGCTGTGTGACATGGCACGTAGCCAGCCCTTGGCTCCTGCCTCCCAGGGCCCCATCCCAGACAGGGACATCCACATTCATTTCAGGAGTCCCGGCCTTGACACAACCTCTCCTGGGACTCCCACCCTAGCCAGGAGTGTCCACGCTTCCTCCAGGAACCTTCCATCCCGGGTGGACCCCAATCTCACCCATTTCCTGTCCATCGACATTGGGCTCCTCCTTCACACTGCAGCTGAGCTGGACAGACCCCTCTATTCTGGTGTCCTGGGGACCCTCTCCAGGGGACTCCACTGTCCCTGAGGGGTGGGGGCTCCCCAATGGTTCCTCTGTTTTCTGAGCTGCAGGGAGCGCCTCCTGCTTCAGGATGTGGGCTGTGATCTGAGGAGAAGAAATAAGTCAAAAGGGTTCTAGCCAGGGTCTATCCCTCCAAGAAGCTGATGCCAGCCACACTCACCCAGCCCAACAGTTGCCCAGGGTCATGCTGTAGTCCTTCGACTAGGGCAGCGGCCTCCTCAGGACTGCCTGGCCGCTGACCGCGCACCCAGGCCTGGATCTCGGGAGGCAGTGTGCCCAGAAACTGCTCCAGCACCAGCATCTCCAGCATCTGCTCCTTGGAGTGTGCCTCAGGCTGCAGCCACTGGCGACACAGCTCACGCAGCCGGGCCAGGGCTTCTCGGGGACCTGCCACCTCCTGGTAGCGGAACCCTCGGAAGCGGAGGCGGGCAGTCTCAGGCTCCTCGAGGGCAGTCTCTGGGTCCATGAGGGGCAGGCATGGGGGACCCAGAGGGGATGGCATTTTTGCTCAAGGGGGTGGTCTTGGAATCGTCAAGATGGGCCTACAGAAAAGGAAGGGTCAGAATGTCAGTCAAGAGAATCTGGCCAGGGAAAGGCAGACACCAGGCCCCGCCCAGGGAGCTGAGACCAGGACCAAGTGTACTCTGAGGCCAGAGGAGGTAAAGCCAAGAAAGCTTCATGGAAGGAGGAGGGTCACAGGAGCTAAACAATGATGGCAAATGAGGGCAGGAGGAAGTCTCGGGGACAAATGCTTGGACGCAAGGTGTCCAAGGAGCTTCCCGGAAATTGCAAACAGGTCCAATAGGTGACTGCTGGAAGATGACGGTAAAGAGGTGGAGCAGGACAGTCATCAGAGTTCCAGGGCCACGCTGAGGAGCCACAGACAGTGCCTAGCCGAGGTGGGAGGAGAGTGGTCCAGGGAGGCAGGGGCTAGAAGGTGGAGCCAGGCTGTAAAGTAGGGGGGCAAGTCTCCCTCCACAATCTCGGGGATGTTGACTGGGTGGGACCTCCCTTAGGACTGGCTCTGGGGAGGGGTCACGTGGGGCCTATGGGGCAAGGCAAGGGCCGATGTGGACACCGTGCTCGCTGACCACAGCGAACCGTGGATGACTCTCACTGCCGGGGCCCGTGCATGTAAAAACGAAAGGCAAACGCCAAGAAAACCGGGGCCAACGCTCCACGTTGCGTGAGTCGAGGGATGGCCACAGCATCCCGGCCCTGAGGGTCTGGAGTGAAACACGCCCACCTGGACTGGCCTGAGAGACCAGGCCTGATACCCGGCCTATCCGAGGGATGCTCGAACTTCGGGGTCTGTTTCCCAAAGGGGAAGGCAAGAGGGAGGTGTTCCAAGAGGACGTGCCCGGGCCGGCCCCCCGGAGCGGTGTTGAGGGGGAGGGAAGGCCCGTGTGAAGGCTGAGCCAACGCGCGGGGCCTGTCGGGAGGTGGGCGGGCCCCCAGGGCGCCGAGAGCAGGACTGTGCAGGCCCGAGGGCGGCCCCAAACCCTCCCACGGGGTGGAACGGCTGCGCCGCCTCTGGCAGCCTGCGCTCACCTCTACCCCGGAGCCGTTGCTGGGAGGCCGCTTCCCGGAAGCGGCGCCGCGCAACGCGGGAGCCTTAGCCGGGAGTTGCCCCGGCGACGCCGCGCCGACCAATCTCTCGCCTGCACCGAAGGCACCACCCACGCCCTTTGAACTACGTTTCCCATGAGCGTCCGCAAGACAGGCGCGGCCGTGGCCCGCGGACTAGCATTTGCAGCAGCCTTTGAGGCCTGAGAGGCGCTCTGTTCCTCTAGGAGGTGCCGCAGAGTCCGCGTTATATGGACTCCCTCCGCCCTGGGAGCAGCTCTCCATGCTGTAAACCCGCGCGTCTGTACAGTGGACCGGTTCCTATTGGCAGGTGAGGGGAGAGGCAGAGGTTTTACCCAATCAGAGGGGGCGCCTGCTTGGCCCTCGCCGCTCCCACGCCATTTCCGCGGGCAGCCTCCAGAAAACAGGGCATATCCGGCCGCCTCCAGCTGTTCCCATGGCAACCCTCAGGCGCGTTGCCTCGACTTCCGAAGAGGCTGGAAGTGGCGGCCCAGTGGTGTCCTGGGTCGAGTAGTTCGCTGGCGCTTGCTTCCAAGTGGTCCCGGGAGAGGCGGTGGTGTGGAGGACCACCCTGCGCCTGGGCTTTCTCCCGGCGGGAGGGTGCGAGGGCCTTCTTTGCCCCGTTAAGCGCCCTGAGGAGGTACCGACGGTTGTGACCGCAGTCTCTGACGTCTTCAGATGTCAGTCCTACAAAGTTGGGGGCGGAAGTTTCCCTCCAGGCTGATGGGACGTGCTCAACTGTTTATTTCCCTTTTATTTAATTTGGGGAGCAGAACTAGACAGGGTGACACTAGTGTCTCCCAATAAGTGTTAGTTTTCTGTATCTGTGGGTTCAGATTTGCTTCCACACTTAAAGTGGCCGAGCCATTAATTATTCAGTCCTAAATTACACCGCCTGTTTTGGTTTCTTTGGATACCTGGGAATCCCCGCTGCCTGCTCCGGATGAAAAGCAATGGCCTTAATCGCTGATTGGAAGCACTGAGCATGTGCGTGGGTAAGACCTGTCAACTCGGAGCTTTCCAGAGGCGGCCTCAGGTTGTTTTCGGGGATGAGGTGCTTAGGTCTTTTCTCTGGGACTATGCGTAGTCTCAGAAAACAAATAAACTTTCACCCTCCACCAGGTGGGGGAGAGCAGTGGGGCGTTAAGGGCTTCTTCAGTAGCTGTTCCCCAGGCAGCTTTGTTATAGGTCTCCCGTCTCTGGGCTGCTGGTTCTCAGCCTTCTGCAGTTCTGGAGTCAGCCTGGTGGGAACGCTCTCCACTTCCCCAAGTCGCCACGAAGTATTTGGCCTTCCCTAACGTAGTGACAGCTCTCATCCATGTCTAGCTTAGGCATGCCATTGCTCCTGACTCCTCTTTCACCATCCTCATACTTGTGGGTTTATGTGTTTTAAATACTCCCCTCTGTGGTTTCAGTGGATTTCTGAGCCCACTGAGATGCAAGTGTTCAGTCTGACCTTTTGACCTAGAAGCCCAGGGATACTTTTACAGTCACTACCTACTCAAAAGTAAGAGCAGAGAGGGAGGTTGGAGGGAGGTCAGCTGAGGGGCCAAGACCTGCGTGGAGGTGGGAGCCTAGGCTGGGGGCCACTGACCAGTCATGGGTTTGGGGAGGGGGAGATTGGAAGAGGGTGGACAAACTGAGGGACAACAGGGGCACAAGCAGATACGGAAAGGAGCCTGATGGAGGGAGGAGGCTGGTGGGAAGACAAGGTAGGGCACTGAGCCCAGCCTGAGGGGTCAGGCGGGCTCAGGGCAGAAACTTTGTTCAAGAAGCATCTATCAAAGGCACAGAAATGATTTCATGTAACTCTCTGGGTATCTACTTGACAGATGCTTTTGCTCCTGACTCCCATGGGCTCCCCCAGAAAAGTGCTCTTTCAGGCAGGGAAGGGTTATTGTCTGCATTTCACAGCTCTGCAGACTTAGTGGGCGACAATGGTTCAGGGACCTACTGGGATTCTGGTGGCCCAAGTCTTGCAGGCTCCGGGGGAGCTGGGTCCTCTGTGTCTCCTCACAGATGGAAGAATCTGGCCCCAATATCAAGTAAGTGGGGCCTGAGTCTGCTCTTTGTGTATAGGGCAGGATAGCTGCAAGATTTTGGAAGATGGGATGGAGTGCCCACTGGTCTGGAGGCAGCCTTGCAGGGTCACCACATGGCCACGCCCTCTATCTCAGCAGCAGAAGGGACACGGCCCTGCCTTGGTTTCTCCACCTACCATCCTCCCATCGCCAGGATCCACCAGGACTCGTCTCCTAGCCCAGCTGCTGCTCCAGGCAGCCCCACTCTATCCCATTTCATCGAGCTCCTGGCTCCCACAACCCAACTCTGGCCCTGAAAAGGATACAGGTATCCCACTCCCTCCCTGGGCCGCAGACAGGCTGCATCGCTACTCTGTGGCCTCTTGAGGGTACCCAGGTTGAAGCCAAGTCCAGGAACTTCTGTGACGACGACAAACGCTGATGGCATGTCAGGGTATGTTCAATACCATCTGCATTGTATGAGGGTGAAATGGGTGTCAGGTTGCTACCGTTCACACACGTTTAAAAAGAAACCTTTATCAGAGAAGCTCTTTGAACTGTTATTGAAAACCACCATGCTCTGGAGTAGGGACAAGAGGCTATGCTCTGGAGGTCCCAACTGCTGTACAGGAAACTGCAACACCTATTCCGAGTTGCAGAAGCTAGTCGGTTTTTTCTTTTTTGTTTTTTTTTTTTTCCATTAAGGAGAACATGAATTTGCTTGGAGGTGAGGCTCCAGGTAGGGACACGGCCTGGTCTGCTGAAGGCCACAGGAAGCAAATGGCCCCCAGTCCACCCTCCTGTCCCGGCCATGCAGGGCCATTATACTGGGGTGGGGAGGTCCTCAGGAGGGTGTCACACATGGCCTTAGGTAATAGCAAGTCCTTCCTATTCAGCTCTCTGTCCAGCCTCCAAATGAGGAGGGATAATGGGGGTAAGGTGAGACAGGGGCTGGGGGGGGAAGTGGCCACCACACCCAGCAAAAATGAGCAGCTCCATCTTGTCTGAAGTTAACATCATCCCCTCAGGTGTAAAGGCTCCTCATCACATCGACTTTGGTAAGCGAGTCAGTGACAGGCCTTGGCCAAGCTGAGACTTGGGCGAACACCTGAACGAGTGCCACTGGAAAGCCATCATCCTAGCTCTGTCCTTCCAAAGCTGAGAGTCACATGTTCCCCCATGGGCATCCCTCTCCTGAGTCGGCTATGTGTGTGAAGCCAGGCCAGGCCCTCATACCTGACCAACCAGAGTGCAGCCCAGGAGATGAGGCATCTGGATGCTGGATCAGTCCACACGGACTTGGGTACCGACTCCACTGTGTGCCATGGGAAACTCACCTTCCCCTTTGTGTCAGTTTCCTCATCTTCCAAGTCAGGATACCAGCCACAGCAGCCATCTCACAGGGCTTCAGGAGAAATTTCCCAGCACTCAGGACGGGAGCTGGCAGTGAGCATGTGTTGGCTCTCATTAGGACCCCACCTGTCAGCGTCTGCAAACATGATGTTCAGTGGACCCAAACCTTTTCTTTTCCCAGAGGAGGTGGCTGACACTGAGAGCCCACACCCTGATCCCCAGTCCCTTGTGGTCTCTTGTCTGCTAGGCTGGCCTCTAGGAAGCCTTGGATGAACAGAGGCAGTGGTGGGTTGAGAATACCCTCAGTGGGCATCTATCCAGCAGCCAGTTTGTATGCAGCTGTCATAAGTTTCTCTAGGCCACCCCCAACCCATGCCCGCATCCCCCTCACCTTAGCACCCACTGTCAACACACGAAGCAGCACCACAGTGCAGTGCTGTGACTGTCCACCTCCTACGGGCTCTGAATAGTCTCGGCCCCACTAGAGTTCAGCCACCACATCCTCCCCATGAGGCTTCTGTAGTGCTACCTCTTTGGGGATGGAGGTGTGATCTGTGGGTGAACTGGCAAATCCTGTCCCCAAGTGCAAAAGAAATCACAGCCAAAGCCCTGACTAGCAAGCACGAGGCTTTTTCTCTGCTGTGGATCTGCAGAGGACATATGCCCTTTAGCTGTGGACGGGATTCACACAAGGCCAGGGCTGCAACCTGTGACCTCAGACCTCCCCTGGCTCCGAGACTGCGGCTGGGCCCGAGGCGGGAGTGGGCTCGGTTTCCTTCCCTGGCGCACCTTCTGGTGATGTCGCGGAAACAGACCTGGCCTGGGGGTGCAAGCTGGCCCTGGATCGCCGGACGGGCTTCTCGCCGGTATGGATCCTCTGGTGGTGGAAGAGGGCCGGGCGCTCACGGAAGGCGCGGCCACACTGCGTGCACACGAAGGGCTTCTCGCCCGTGTGAATGCGCCGGTGGCTCAGCAGCACAGCGCCCTTGGCGAAGGCCTTGCCACAGTCCCCACAGCGGAAGGGCCGCTCGCCCGTGTGCAGGAGCTGGTGCTGGGTGAGGTTGGAGCTGTGGCTAAAGGCGCGGCCGCACTGTGGGCAGGCGAAGGGCTTCTCGCCTGTGTGCACGCGCTGGTGCTTAAAGAGCGAGGAGCCCTGGCTGAAGGCGGCACCACAGAGCGCGCACACGAAGGGCTTCTCGCCCGTGTGCGTACGCTCGTGCTGGATCAGGTGCGAGTTGCGGCAGAAGCGGCGGCCACACTGTGCGCAGGCATAGGGACGCCCGCCCGCGTGGATCTTGCGGTGCTGGCTGAGGTTGGAGCCATGGCTGAAGGCCTTGCCGCACTCGGAGCAGCTGAAGGACTTCTCGGCCGTGTGGATGCGCTGGTGCCGCACCAGTGAGGAGCTGTGCCGGAAGGCCTTGCCGCACACGGGGCAGGCGTAGGGCGTCTCGCCGCTGTGGATGCGCTGGTGCTGCGTCAGGTGCGACGTCTGGCTGAAGGCCTTGCCGCACTGGGCGCACTCGTAGGGCCGCTCCCCGGTGTGGGTGCGTAGGTGCTTGAGGAGGTCGGAGCTCTTCACGAACACTTTGCTGCACGCCCTGCATTCGAAGGACTTCTCCCCAGCGGGGAGAGCCTCGCCCAGCTCATCCCAGGTGGAAGGTTCCTGACCACCGAGGAGTCTCTGAGGCTCCTGCCAAGTCGGACCCATTCCATGATGCCCTCGACCGCTGGCGGCCTCCAGATCCGGGGCATTCCCGAAGGCTCTCCCAGGGACCTCCTGTGCACATGGCTTCTGCCGCTCAGGGGTCCTGGGCCGCCTCCCAGGCACCGGGTGCTCTGTGAGGGTCTTTTCCCTAAGCTGGCCGCCCTCAGGAGGCCTAAGCGGGGAGGTCAGTCGCAGGCTGACGCTGGCTTGCCCACTGCCCGAGCCTAGCAGGAGTCTCTCCCAGTAGATCACCGACACCCCTGTGGGTTTTCTCTCCCGAGATGGGGAGGCACCCCGTTGTCGCTGCAGGCTTTTTACACTGTGGTAGGCACTGGCAACTGGGAAGATGCTAGTAGTCATCCCAGGTGGGGTATCTGGGAAAGCTCGTGGCCATTCTCCAGAAACATCTCCATCCTCTGCCACACTCCAGGAACCTAAAGGCAGAGAAACGGTGGTTGCCGGGGGCATCCTGGTTAGGAGAGGACCAGGGCAGGTTGAGTGGACAGGCAAGAAGGAACCGGGGCAGGGGGGCTGACACAAAAGCTTAGGGGAAAAGTAGAGGCGAGGCCGGCCCTCCAGGAGAGGACTGGGGTTTGAAGGAACCATCTGCCCTGACAGGTGTGGCACTGACTACACTGGGGACTCCCATGAGCAAGACGGCAGCCCCCAGACACCCGGGATGTGAAGCTGAGAAAACTGAGCGGCTGCTGTATGCCACATACATCTCCACACTGGCTATTCCGCCCATCTCCTGTCCATTGCTCACCTATGGTCCCCCCGGCTCAGGCACCCACTCCCCAACCTGCTCGTGCAATGACTTCCATCCAGTGCTCTATACTCCTGAATCCTGCTTACTGCCTCCCTCTCCCACCACACCAGGAGCCCCAGAAAAGCAGGACTAGGATCATCCTGATTGAGGCTGTGCCTACATTGCCTGGAATGGGCCTGGCCACTGTGAGCACTCAGGAAACGTTTGCTGAACACAAAGATGAATGATGGGTGAAAGATATGACCTATTAATTATGGCAGTGACGCCGGGCGCGGTGGCTCACGCCTGTAATCCCAGCACTTTGGGAGGCCGAGACGGGCAGATCACGAGGTCAGGAGATCCAGACCATCCTGGCTAACACGGTGAAACCCCGTCTCTACTAAAAATACAAAAAATTAGCCGGGTGCTGTGGCGGGTGCCTGTAGGCCCAGCTACTCGGGAGGCTGAGGCAGGAGAATGGCGTGAACCCGGGAGGCGGAGCTTGCAGTGAGCCAAGATCGCGCCACTGCGCTCCAGCCTGGGCGACAGAGCAAGACTGTCTCAAAAAAAAAAAAAATTATGGCAGTGACTAGCCATGGAGGGTCTGAGGCCAGCCCAGCTGATGGCAGGACTCTGAGATGGTCTCACCACAGCCTGAGTACCCTTCTGTGCCAACCCAGCTCCTGTGCCCTTGGAGCGCCACCCTCAAGGGCAGCTAAGGCTGCAGCCTCCAGGAGGCGCTGATGACAGAAGGGAAGGGAATCAGGTGGGAGGCAGGTGAGGAGGGTGCTTCTGGGGAGTCTGGGAAGCAGGGACAGAGGCGTGGCCACAGGTTGCTCCCGAGTTCACCCCCCCTGAGCTCCCACTCACCAGGGTTGCGCCTCCTGTAGGTGTTCCTGGACAGGATCGTGTCCGTTCCGCTGGGAACCCAGGGCTCCTCGCCACGCTCAAGCTGGATGACCACACGAGGTCGAGAGGTGGAGAGTCCTGTGAGGAGGAGGTACAGGTTAGAGTCCAGCCCCAGCTCAAGACAACCGACCTCCAAACAGAGGGCAGGAGTCAGGGCTTCGTGGAAACAGAAAATGTCATCTGTGCAACAGGAGAATCTAAAGATGGCACAGGGCAAGGGGCTCACAGGAATAGCTCACTCACCCCAAGGCAGCAACTGTGCCCAGAGCACCAAAGGAAGGGGACTGAGCCCAGGCCTGGAGAAGCCACAGCCGGACAGGGCCAAAGGAAGTGGTTGAGCCAACCAGACTGCATGTCTACAGGACCAGACCCCTATTCCACATGACCCCTGGCTGCAAGGTATGGGCCTGCTCATCAGCCACCAGGGAGGTGAGGGGCAGTCCCGGATAGTCAGCTTCTCATCAATTTGCCCGTTTCATAGAGTATCCAGGACCTTACCCAGCGAGGCCACAAGTGCAAAGTTGTCCAGCATCACACGGCGGTACAGGGCCCTCTGGGCTGTGTCCAGGAGCCCCCACTCCTCCTGGGAGAAGTACACAGCCACATCCTCGAAGGCCATCTGGTCCTAAAAGAGCAGGGAGGAGGAGACAGGCATGGTCTAAGGCTGGGTTATCCAATCTTTTGGCTTCCCTGGGCCACACTGGAAGAATTGTCTTGGGCAACACATAAAATACACTAATGACAGCTGATGAGCTAGAAAAAAAATTTTGCAAAAACATCTCATGTTTTAAGAAAGTTTATGAACTTGTTCTGGGCTGCATTCAAAGCCATCCTGGGCCGTGGGCTGGACAAGCTTGGTTTAAGGTATGGCTGTGAGCCAGGACCAAGCTCCCCATCCCAATAGCCACCTCCCATGATGTCCCTCAGACACTCACCCTCCTTCCCTGGGTTCTGCCCCCACCATCTTCAGATGGCACTTCCCTCACATGTCTGGGAACCCTCCCCTCTGCCCTCCCTGACCAGACCCCAGATGCCTTCTTGGCCTCCCCACTGGCCACGCCATACACAAGCAAACTAGAGCAAGCCCTGGCTGAGCCCTCAGCTGCCACACCAAGGGCAGCCCCAGGTATCCACTCATGATTCAGCATGACCAGATGCACCTTTCCTGCTCTTGGAACAAGAAACTCTGTAAGTCCCAGCTGGGGCTTCCCAGGCATACCCATCACTGGGACCCTCCCCTGCTGAGCCTGCTTGCCAGACATTTCCAGGCTGCTCATCCAACCTGAGGGACTGGATGATTTTCACCAGTCGCCACAGGGGAGCAGCCCCAAGAACCTGTGAACACAGGAACTGAATCCCTTCCTCTTTCCACGGTGTCCCCTCTCTTTCTTCCCCTCTGTTGCCACCCTTCCCTCCTCAGCTGGGTGCTAGGCTCTTCCCAATAGCCCCAGTCATCCCAGCTGGTCTTCTTCACCCTCAAGCCTAACTGCCCACACCTGGCTGAGTCCCTACCCATTCCTTAGTCCAGTTCATAGGCCCTGTCCTCAGCCCAGGACACCAACAACGTCAGGTCCGGTGACATGACCAACCTGGGACATCCCAGACTCCTGAGCTTTCCCCCTAAAGGAAACCTGCTTTCCCTTCAATTCTCCTGTCTACAGCAGCTCCCTTCTTCCAGGCGCTCAGGGTGAACAACATGGAGCAGTTCGTTCTTCAAACAGCCCACACCTGATGCATCCGCAGATCCACCAGAATTCACCTGGCCGCTCACCTCCACTGCTGCCCAGACTGTGGCAGTCGGTTCTTCCCTTCATGCCGACACCCCTGGCATGTCTGTTCTCCACGCAACAAACGGTGGAACCGTTTTAAAACCCCAACTCAGAGGATGTCCTGATTCTGTTCAAAACCCGACGCCCCCGAGAAAAAACCCACCTCCTCGCCTGCTACTGCAGCCACACACGTCCCCTCTCCCCCAGCTCCACATCGAGAGCGCTCAGTCCCAGAAGCTCCTGGGCTCCGGCTCCCCTCCCAGGTTTTGCACACGCAGGACTCTCCCCTCGGAGCTTCCTTCAGGACCTCAGCCCTCTGACTGCCGGAAGTCGGGAGCCCACCGGTGCCCTGGACACAGGGGTTTGCACTGACCCCCGCAACCCCCCAGGACGGGGAGAGGAAAGACAACGAGGCGAGGTCTAGGAAGCGGCCTCCCTCCGTGGGGGCGCGGTCTGTGGGAGCCGGGACTCCCCTGCCTCCCCGGCGCGGGCTTGTCAGCGCCGCCGCCGCCAGCGGAACCCGCAGCTGGGAGCGAAGAAAGGAGTGAACCACCCGGCACCGCCATCCCCGCCCGCAGCGTCCCAGGGCCGCCCCGCGCCTCAGCCTCCCCGCCAGTCAGGGACGTGGAACGCCCAGCGCGCAGCCTCCTGGCCTGCCGCACCGTGGGAGAGCGCATGGCTCCCGCCGCGGCCCGACAGTCCCCGGGACGCCCACAACGCACTCTGAGAAACAGAGGCTTGGGGGCGCGGCCGGTGGCCGGCGCCCTTGGTCACGACGCGTGCGCAGGGCGGGCCCGACGCGAACCCTCAGCCAGTACCTTCCTCGCCGCCAGCCTCGGGCCCCGGGAACCTCCTGGAAACTGGCCCCGACCCGCGGGCCCCAGCACAGACCACCGGTATGGCCTGACGCGGGCGGCCAATGACAGTCCCACCGCCGGAACTCCAGCCCTTCGGTTCTCATTGGCCCAATGCGCGCCGCGGACGCTTGCGCACAGCCTTCCGGGTCATGTGGTTCCCGCCCGTTTCCCTGCGTGGAGGCGGGGCCACTGCCGGTCTCCTTGGCAACGCCCAAGCCCCCGCCGCGCGGGGCGTTGGGAAATGGAGTCGCGCGGCGGCCTCGGGTTTTCAGGGGTTTGGTGGCGCTGGTGCACTCGCCCGGTGTGTAGTCCTGCCTTCTGCATTCCCGGTGTCCTCCCAAGCAGCCCGAGACTAAACCCTGCAGGTGCAAAAGCAGAAACTGCCGAGGTTCCAGAAAGCACCACCAGCAGGCAGCACGGAGGAGAAAACGCACCGGGTAGGGCAGGTGTAGGTGGAGGCGCCGATGCCTGGAGCTCCGGGTTACCTTCCCAGCTCAGCCTGTCACTGATGTGCATCCTGGGCGCGGGTTTGACCTCTCTGTGTCAGTGTCCCGTAAAGGTTTAAGGTCAGTTTTTCAACCTTTACACCAAGAATTCTCAGCCCGTAACCCTACATTTGCCTCAAGTCTGTGATTGTTCTTGGACTCTTGCCCAAAGCATCTGTTTTCCTTGTAATTTGGATGGGCAGAAGGTACTTCCCCAGCCTTGCTTGTCCTTAGACCATCTAGTTCTTGTCTTGCCCTACACATCACAATATTGATTCTTTTTTCCTTTTTTCTTGGGACCCATTTAAGTGTCTTTTTTTTTTTTTTTCCCCCCCACAGGGTCTTATTCTGTTGTCCATGCTGGAGTGCAGTGGCACGATCTCGGCTCACTGCAACCTCTGCCTCCAGGTTCCAGTGATCCTCCCGCCTCAGCCTCCCTAGTAGCTGGGATCACAGGTGCGCGCCACCGCGCCTGGCTAATTTTTTTATTTTTAGTAGAGACGGAATTTCACCATGTTGGCCAGGCTGGTCTTGAACTCCTGACCTCAGGTGATCTGCCCGCCTCGGTCTCCCAAAGTGCTGGGATTATAGGCCAATTTAAGTGTCTTTGACACATAAAAACGAAAGGCAGAGCAGTATCAATAGAGATTGTCCCTCTTGGCAGAGAATAAAAGGTTCTCTCTTTGTCTTGTTTTTGGAACCTGTAGACAGTTCTCAGGTGTCCAGTTCCTTAACTCTTTTTGCCTCCTTCCCTCTATACCTACCTCCATCTATAACTATCTCTCTGTCAAATGTCAGCTATAACTGTCCACCTAATTGATTCTACTTGTAAATCCTTGTAGAGCAAGGGAGCTCATCATGTTTTGAATGTTTTAATATAAATTTTGCTACTTTGAAAGAATTTAAGAACATTTCAGGACTGGGTGCAGTGGCTCACACCTGGAATCTGAGCACTTTGGATGGCCAAGGTGAGCGATCACTTGAGCCTAGGAGTTTGAGACCAGCCTGAGCAACAAAATGAGACCCCATCTGTATTAAAAAAAAAAGAAAAATTAGCTGAGCATGGTCTTGCAAGCCTGTAATACCAGCTACATGGGAGACTGAGGTGGGAGAATTGCTTGAGCTCAGGAGTTGGAGTGTTCAGTGAGCGATGATGGAGCCACTGCACTCCAGCCTGGGTAAGAGAGAGACCCTGTCTCAGGAAAAAACAAACAAACAAAAACCCTGAAGAAAAAAAAAACCCAACACTTAGAAGTATTAAAGTTGTGATTTAATCAAATGCTTAGAGGCATTATTGCCATTTCAAGCAGTGTATGCATGTTTGGAGGCATTTTAACTCTTTAAACGTTTCATTTTTTAATTTTTTATTTAATTATTTATTTGAGACAGCATCTTGCTCTGTCACCCAGGCTGGAGCAGAGTGACGCAATCTCGGCTCACTGCAATCTCTGCCTCCTGGGCTTAAGAGATTTTCGTGCCTCAGCCTCCCGAATAGTTGGAATTACAGGTGCATGCCACCACACCCATCTAATTTTTGTATTTTTAGTAGAGATAAGGTTTCACCATGTTGGTCGGGCTGGTCTCGAAATCCTGACCTCAAGTGATCCACCTGCCTTGACCTCCCAAAGTGCTGGGATTATAAGTATGAGCCACTGCACCTGGCCTGAGTGCTAGTTTGATATTTTCTTTTTTAGTTTTTTTTTTTTTTTTTTTTTTTTAGATGGAGTCTTGCTCTGTGGCCCAGAATGGAGTGCAATGGCGTGATCTCTGCTCACTGCAAACTTTGCCTCCCAGGTTCAAGTGATTCTCCTGCCTCAGCCTCCCAAGTAGCTGGGATTACAGGTGCCTGCAACCATGCCAGACTAATTTTTGTATTTTTACTAGAGACAGGGTTTCACCATGTTGACCAAGCTGGTGTTGAATTCCTGACCTCAGGTGATCCACCTGCCTTAGCCTCCCAAAGCGCTGGGATTACAGGCATGAGCCACCATGCCCAACCGCCTGAGTGATATTTTCTAACACATTTTCTACTTCTCATGCTGGTGTGAACTATAAGATGACTGGTATATGGTATGCTATCAGTCACAATGATGATTATTGAGTTCTTGGCCACAAAAAATAAAATGGCCAATTTTTTTTTTTTTTTTTTTTTTGACAATCACATCTTTAACCATGCCATTTTAAGTTTTGTCCTCTTCCTTCTTGGGGAATGGGACTGCCTCAGCTGGAGATCTGGAATGATCGAAGATGTCTACTCAAGCAGGGCTGCATTTTTTAAAAATGAAAAATCTGAGGCCGGGCGCGGTGGCTCAAGCCTGTAATCCCAGCACTTTGGGAGGCCGAGGCGGGTGGATCACGAGGTCAGGAGATCGAGACCATCCTGGCTAACATGGTGAAACCCCGTCTCTACTAAAAATACAAAAAACTAGCCGGGCGTGGTGGCGGGCGCCTGTAGTCTCAGCTACTTGAGAGGCTGAGGCGGGAGAATGGCGTGAACCCGGGAGGTGGAGCTTGCAGTGAGCCGAGATCACGCCACTGCACTCAGCCTGGGAGACACAGCGAGACTCCGTCTCAAAAAAAAAAAAAAAAAAAATGAAAAATCTGCAAGTCAATGCCTTTGAGTTTAGCTTGTACAAGGATTGGTTAAGAATACCTGACATAGGCCAGGCGCGGTGGCTCACGCCTGTAATCCCAGCACTTTGGGAGGCCGAGGTGGGCGGGTCACGAGGTCAGGAGATCGAGACCATCCTGGCTAACATGGTGAAACCCCGTCTCTACTAAAAATACAAAAAAATTAGCCGGGCGTGGTGGCGGCGCCTGTAGTCCCAGCTACTTGGGAGGCTGAGGCAGGAGAATGGCGTGAACCCAGGAGGCGGAGCTTGCAGTGAGCCGAGATTGCGCCACCGCACTCCAGCCTGGGGGACAGAGCGAGACCCCACCTCAAAAACAAAACAAACAAAAAAAAGAATACCTGATATGCCTCCCCCAACTTCTTTTTTTATTTTGAGACAGGGTCTGGCTGTTTTGCCCAGGCTGGAGTACAGTGGCACAATCCACCTCACTGCAACCTCTGCCTCCTGGGCTCAAGTCATCCTCCCACCTCAGCCTCCCAAGTAGCTGGGACTACAGGTGCATGCCAGCTAATTTTTGCTTTTTTTGTTGTTATTGTTGAGATGGGGTTTCATCATGTTGCCCAGGCTAGAGTTCTCTTCAACATGGTTGTAGGGAGTCCTTTATTAGATGGCATTTCTCATAAACAGAATCTCCACGTTGGAGCCCTTGATCTTTGATATTTTGTCTCCCCGGAGCTCACATTAAGGAGAGTTGGTTTGTAGGCTCCTTCATTCAGGACCATTGGAAAAGCCTTAGGCCACGGAAGGTTAAAAGTTTCTGTAAGCTTTGTAAATTGATTTTTTAATTACATTATTTGTACATTCCAGCAATCTGGAAGACTGAGAGTAGTATGCAAAATGGGAATTCTAAATAACCAGTCATATGTTAAAGTAGATTGAATTGTTTCATCAGTGAAATAGATTCCTTGGTTGCTGTGAAGCTTCAAAGGAACTCCCCAAGAAGGAAGAGGACAAAACTTTTTTTTAATTTAATTTCTTTTTTTGAGACAGAGTCTTGCTCTGTCACCCAGGCTGGAGTGCAGTGATGTGATCTCGGCTCACTGCAAGCTCCGCCTCCAGGGTTCATGCCATTCTCCTGCCTCAGCTTCCCAAGTAGCTGGGACTACAGGTCCCCGCTACCCTGCCCGGCTAATTTTTTTGTATTTTTAGTAGAGACGGGGTTTCACCATGTTAGCCAGGATGGTCTTGATCTCCTGACCATGTGATCCACCCGTCTTGGCCTCCCAAAGTGCTGGGATTACAGGCGTGAGCCACCGCGCCCAGCCAACTTTTTTTTTTTTGAGATGGAGTTTTCCTCTTATTGCCCAGGCTAGAGTGCAATGGCTGGATCTCGGCTCACTGCAACCTCCACCTCCTGGGTTCAAGTGAATCTTCTGCCTCAGCCTCCTGAGTAGCTGAGATTACAGGCATGGGCCACCACGCCTGGCTAATTTAATTTTTATCTCTACTAAAAATGTAGAGATAGGGTTTCTCCATGTTGGTCAGGCTGGTCTCGAACTCCTGACCTCAAATGATCTGCCTGCCCTGGCCTCTCAAAGTGCTGGGATTACAGGCATGAGCCACTGTGCCCGGCTGAGGACAAAACTTAAAATGGCCATGGTTAAAGATGCAATTGTCAAAAAAATTTTGGTCAATTTTTTGTGGCCTAAAAGTCAACATAGGCCAGGTACGGTGGCTCACGCCTGTAATCCCAGCACTTTGGAAGGCTGAGGTAGGCAGATCACGAGGTTGTGAGTTTGAGACCAGCCTGACCAACATAGAGAAACCCCATCTGTGTAAAAAACTGGCACAGTTGAAAGTCAGAGCATCTAGAGCTTTAAAAAATTAAGAATTCCAGGCTATGCGCGGTGGCTCACTCCTGTAATCCCAGCACTTTGGGAGGCCGAGGCAGGCGGGTCACGAGGTCAGGAGATCGAGACCATCCTGGCTAACACGGTGAAACCCCGTCTCTACTAAAAACACACACACATACACACACACACACACACAAATTAGCCGGGCATGGTGGCGGGCACCTGTAGTCCCAGCTACTCGGGAGGCTGAGGCAGGAGAATGGTGTGAACCGGGGGCGTGGAGCTGAGATCCGGCCACTGCACTCCAGCCTGGGTGACAGAGCAAGACTCCGTATCAAAAAAAA
>NC_037687.1:35256788-35272749 GCF_003255815.1 Theropithecus gelada | reverse complement strand
AAAAAAAAAAAAAAAAAAAAAAAAAGTCAAGGATTCCGCTTTATTTTATTTTATTTTATTTTTGAGATACAGTCTCACTCTGTCACCCAGGCTGGAGTGCAGTGGCCGGATCTCAGCTCACTGCAAGCTCCGCCTCCCAGGTTTACGCCATTCTCCTGCCTCAGCCTCCCGAGTAGCTGGGACTACAGGCGCCCGCCACCACGCCCGGCTAGTTTTTTTTTTGTATTTGTTAGTAGAGACGGGGTTTCACCGTGTTAGCCAGGATGGTCTCGATCTCCTGACCTCATGATCCACCAGTCTCGGCCTCCCAAAGTGCTGGGATTACAGGCTTGAGCTACCGCGCCCGCCGGATTCCACTTTTAAATGGAATATTGAGGCTCCCACAAGATGGAAATACCACAGGACAGGGCTGTGTTTCCACAGCGCACCTCACTGCATGGACATTCCCTGAGGCTGGTGGGAGACCCAATACCCATTAGCCCACTCTGTGATCAGCCCATCTCCCACAGGATTCTTATCCCTTGACAGCCACCAGCCACCACCACAACTCAGCCCTTGCCAGGAACTTGCCAGCCACTGCACACCCAAAGATCATGTTCTTTCATACAACAAAGTAACCCCTGGCACCCCCCAAGCCAAAAGGTCAGAGAACTCAGTGTAAAAGAGATCAGAGCTTTAGACCTAAGATAAACTGCCTGATATTCTTAGGACTCCATGAGGAAGACAGAACTCCATAAAAGGTATATGTGACACTTTTTTCTGTGTTCCTCAAAGGGTCTCAGAGACATCAGAAGACTCTTCTAGATTTCTTTATGTGGTACCAAAGATAGCTAAAGGAAGAAAGAGTAGAAGAAAATGGGAGAACAACTCTAAGCCAATTTGGAGAGATTTTAAGTTTTTCAGAAGGTCAATAAAATTTTACATCATACTAACAAGAAAAGAAGCAAACAAAAGGATCAGACATATTTAAAGAGGAGTTTCAGTCAACTGAAAAAAAAGAAATTCCCAGAAACAGGATCCAAATGAGAAAAAGCAGAAAGGCATTTTTTCTTTAAAAGAAAAAAAAGCCTGAATATCAGCTTTTAATTAAGCTGACATCTGACCAAAGAGTTCATTTTATTTACTTACTTTTGTGACGGACTCTTACTCTGTCACCTAGGCTGGAGTTTGCTGTAGTTTGATAGTTCACTGCAACCTCTGCCTCCCAGGTTCAAGTGCTTCTCCTGCCTCAGCCTCCCAAGTAGCTGGAACTACAGGTGCACGCCACCATGCCTGGCTAATTTTTGTATTTTTAGTAGAGATGGGGTTTTGCCATGTTGATCAGGCTGGTCTCGAACTCCCGACCTCAGGTGATCCGCCCACCTTGGCCTCCCAAAGTGCTGGGATTACAGGCATGAGCCACTGCGCCTGGCCTATAGAGCTCTTTTTAAAAAGCCTTTAAATATCTTATTATCAGAGTATAGCCTGCACAAACAGAAAGTAGGGCTCCCATCCAATTTGTCTGATTTTAGAACAAACATATTAGTTTCCTATTTTGCACACAAATATATTAATTTAGGAATTTCAAAAGATCTCCATTTTGGCCACTGCGTTTTAGGGTCATCTCGAGTGACCTGGGTCCATTTACCTAAGTATTTGCAAATTGGAGCTCCATAGGTATTATACATAAATCCAGGTGACGTTTTGAAGGGTGGGTGGTTTGCTCCTCAAGGGAAAGCTCAGTTTTGATGAGCAGTTTCCCATAATTGTAGAAATATCTTTTCAAAAGTGACCAAGGTTAGTACAGTGTATTTAGACGACGTGTATTGCTTTGTGAGCATCACTCTTCAAGGAGTCACCAGTGAGTCGTGATCCACTCTTTGATGTGTGTTGGAATCTATGATCACCTGTGTTGGCAGAGTGCTCAAGGTGCCAGATGACCAACCTTTATGTGAACCTTCTGGCTGAGCTGAAAGTCCCTTCTTGAGGAAGAAGTAGGGAGACCCTATGAGGCCACTACACATCAGGAACAAACATCCCGACACCTTCATAAATCTCTAGTCACCTAGAATTGGGTTTAGAGGGAGCAAATGCCTCTTCACTTAGGGACAAGAGAACTGATATGGTTTGGATGTGTGCCTCCTCCAAATCTCATGTTGAAATGTGATCTCCAATGTTGGACGTGGGGCCTGGTGGGAGGTGTTGGATCATGAGGTATATTAGGCCATTCCTGCATTACTATAAAGAAATACCTGAGGCTGTGTAATTTATAAAGAAAAGAGCTTTAATTGGATCACTGTTCTGAGGGCTGTACGAGCATAGCTTCCGAATCTGCTTCTTGGGAGGTTCTCTAGAAGCTTACAATTGGTGGGTGCGATTACAGATCACACCTGTAATCCCAGCAGTTTGGGAGGCTGAGGCAGGTGGATCATAAAGTCAGGAGATCGAGACCATCCTGGCTAACACCCGTCTCTACTAAAAATACAAAAAATTAGCCAGGTGTGGTAGTGGGCACCTGTAGTCCCAGCTACTTAGGAGACTGAGGCAGGAGAATGGCGTGAACCCGGGAGGTGAAGGTTGCAATGAGCCGAGATCGTGCCACTGCACTCCACTCTGGGCGACAGAGCGAGACTCCTTCTCAAAATAAATAAATAAATAAAAAGTGTGTGACACTTCCCCCTTCTCTCTCTTGCTTCCTGTCTTGCCATGTGATATGCCAGCTCTTCCTTCATGTTCCATCATGATTGCAAGCTTCCTGAGGTCCCACCAAAAGCCATGCAGACGCTGGTGCCATGGCTGTACATCCTGCAGAACCATGAGCCAATTAATCCTTTCTTTATAAATTACCCAGCCTTAGGTGTTCCTTTATAGGGACACAAAACAGACTAATACAAGAACTCACCGCTCATGCACCTTTCAGTTTGAAATAGAAATTGGTTACCATTGGAAAAACAACTGAGTTACAAGCAATAGGAAACAGCTGCAACTTTAAAATCATGGTATGTAGGCAGGTGTGGTGGGTCACGCCTGTAATCCCAGCACTTTGGGAGGCCGAGGTGGGCCGATCACTTGAGGTCAGGAGTTTGAGACCAGCCTGGCCAACATGGTGAAACCCCGTCTCTACTAAAAATATAAAAATTAGCCAGGTGTCGTGGCGCAAGCCTGTAATCCCAGCTTACTGGAGGGGCTGAGGCAGGAGAATGGCTTGAACCCAGGAGGCAAAGGGGAGTCGCTCCATTGCATTCCAGCCTGGGCGACAGACTGAAATGCTGTATCAAAAAACAAACAGTGGTTCACGCCCCTAATCCCAGCACTTTGGGAGGCCAAGGTGGGCCGATCACTTGAGGTCAGGAGTTTGAGACCAGCCTGGCCCAACATGGTGAAACCCTGTCTCTACTAAAAATACAAAATTAGCTGGGCATGGTGGCGGGTGCCTGTAATCCCAGCTCCTCAGGAGGCTGAGGCAGGAGAATCGCTTGAACCTGGGAGATGGAGGTTGCGGTGAGCCGAAATTGCGCCATTGCACTCCACCCTGGGCAACAAGAGTTGCCTTGAGACTCTGTCTCAAAAACAAACAAACAACTGAACCATGCCCTGGAATACAGACAGGAGGCTGTAAAGGAAACTACATCTATTTTAAATTGCAAATGCTAGTTGTTTTTTTTTTTTCTTCCCCATTGAAAAGACCATTAATTTCCTTGGAGGTGAGGTCCCAGGTAGGGATGGGGCCTAGTAGGCTTAAGGCCACAGGAAGTAAATGACCCCCAGTCTACCCTTTTGTCTCTGCCATACAGGCCCATCACACTGGGGTGGGGCAGTCACACATTGCCTTAGGTAATGGCAAGTCCTTCCTATTCAGCTCTCTGTCCAGCCTCTAATTGAGGAGGCATAACAAGGGAAAGGTGAGATAGAGGGGGTGGGGGTGGGGAATGGCCACCAAACCCAGCAGAAATGAGCAGCTCCACCTTATCTGCTCTGAAGCTATCACTGTCCCCACCGTTGTAAAGTCTGCTCCTCACATGGACTTTGGTAAACGAGTCAGTGACAGGCACTGGCTAAGCTGAGACTTGGACGAAAACCTGAACGAGTGCCACTGGAAAGCCAGCATCCTAGATTTGTCCTTCCAGTGCTGAGAACCACGGGCATCCCTCTCCTGAGTCGGCTGTGTGTGTGACCGCAGGCCAGGCCCTCACACCTGGCTGACCAGAGCACAGCCCAGGAGCTGAGCACACATTGACTCTCATTAGGATCTCGCCCAGCATCTGCAAACATGAGGCTGAGTTGACCCAAAGCGTTTCTGTTTCCCAGAGGAGGAGGCTGACACTCACAGGCCACACCCTGATCCACAGTCCCCGGTAGTCTCCTGTCTGCTGAGATGGCCCCCAGGAAGCCTTGAACAGAGGCCTCAGGGGGAAAATGTCCTCAGAGTCCATCCAGCGGCCAGTTTGTATGCAGATGTGGTAAGTTTCTCTGGGCCACCCCTACCCCATGTCCGCATCCCCCTCACCTCAGCATCCACTCTCATAACACATGAAGTAGCACCACCATGCAGTGCTGCCTTTGTCGGCCTCCTATGGCCCCAGCTGCAGCCTCAGCCCCACCAGAGTTCCAGGGGACATGTCCTCCCTCTGATGTTTCTGCAGCGTTACCTCTTTGGGGATGGAGGTGTGAGCTATGGCTAAACTGGCAAATCCTGTCCCCACCTGCAAATGGAACCACAGCCAAAGGGTCTCCCTCGTCCCTGACTCTCAGGCACAGGGTTTTTTTCCCATCGTGGATCTGAAGAGCACACGGACCCTTTAGCTGTGGAAGGGATTCATAGAAGGCCAGGAAAGGGTGGGGCTGCAAGCTAGGACCTCAGACCTTCGCTGGCTTCAGGACTGGGCTTGGCATCCCTCCCCGGCGCACCTTCCGATGTCGCCCCTGAAGGAAACCTGGCCCGGGGGTGCAGTCTGGTGCTGCCGCATGGGTCTTCTCTGTGGTGTGGATCCTCTGGTGGTGCAGGAGGGCCGGGCGCTCACGGAAGGCGCGGCCACACTGCGTGCACACGAAGGGCTTCTCGCCCGTGTGAATGCGCCGGTGGCTCAGCAGCACAGCGCCCTTGGCGAAACCCTTGCCACAGTCCCCACAGCGGAAGGGCCGCTCGCCCGTGTGCAGGAGCTGGTGCTGGGTGAGGTTGGAGCTGCGGCTAAAGGAGCGGCCGCACTGTGGGCAGGCGAAGGGCTTCTCGCCTGTGTGCACGCGCTGGTGCAAAAAGAGCGAGGAGCCCTGGCTGAAGGCGGCACCACAGAGCGCGCACACGAAGGGCTTCTCGCCCGTGTGCGTACGCTCGTGCTGGATCAGGTGCGAGTTGCGGCAGAAGCGGCGGCCACACTGTGCGCAGGCATAGGGACGCCCGCCCGCGTGGATCTTGCGGTGCTGGCTGAGGTTGGAGCCGTGGCTGAAGGCCTTGCCGCACTCGGAGCAGCTGAAGGACTTCTCGGCCGTGTGGATGCGCTGGTGCCGCACCAGTGAGGAGCTGTGCCGGAAGGCCTTGCCGCACACGGGGCAGGCGTAGGGCGTCTCGCCGCTGTGGATGCGCTGGTGCTGCGTCAGGTGCGACGTCTGGCTGAAGGCCTTGCCGCACTGGGCGCACTCGTAGGGCCGCTCCCCGGTGTGGGTGCGTAGGTGCTTGAGGAGGTCGGAGCTCTTCACGAACACTTTGCTGCACGCCCTGCATTCGAAGGACTTCTCCCCAGCGGGGAGAGCGTCGCCCAGCTCATCCCAGGTCGAGGACTCCTGGCCACCGAGGAGTCTCTGAGGCTCCTGCCAAGTCGGACCCATTCTGCGATCCCCACCACCACTGGCGGCCTTCAGGTCCGGGGCATTCCCGAAGGCTCTCCCAGGGACCTCCTGTGCACATGGCTTCTGCCGCTCAGGGGTCCTGGGCCGCCTCCCAGGCACCGGGTGCTCTGTGAGGGTCTTTTCCCTGGGCCGGCTGCTCTTGGGGGCCCTGAGTGGTGAGGTCAGTCGCAGGCTAATGCTGGCCTGGTCACTGCCCGAGCCTAGCAGGAGTCTCTCCCAGTAGATCACCGACACCCCTGTGGGTTTTCTCTCCCGAGATGGGGAGGCACCCCGTTGTCGCTGCAGGCTTTTTACACTGTGGCAGGCACCGGCAACTGGGAAGATGCTAGTAGTCATCCCAGGTGGGGTATCTGGGAAAGCTGGTGGACATTCTCCAGAAACATCTCCATCCTCTGCCACACTCCAGGAACCTAAAGGCAGAGAAACGGTGGTTGCCGGGGGCTTCCTGGTTAGGAGAGGACCAGGGCAGGTTGAGTGGACAGGCAAGAAGGAACCCGGGGGCTGACACAAAAGCTTAGGGGAAAAGTAGAGGCAAGGCCGGCCCTGCAGGAGGGGCTGGGGTTTTGAGGGAGTATCTGCCCTGACACGTATGGCACTGACTGCAGTGGGGACTCCCATGATCAAGGTGGCAGCCCCCAGACACCCAGGATGTGAAGCTGAGAAAACCTGAGCAGCTGCTGCATGCCACCCAGGTCTCCACACTGGCTGTTCCACCCCCTCCCTTTCCATAGCTACTGCCTTCTCCCTTGGTGCCCTGTCTCAGGCACCCACTCCCAAACCTGCTCTTGCAATGACCTCCATCCAATGCTCTAGACTGTACTCCTGAACCCTACTTACTCACTGCCTCTCCTCTGGCACCATCAGCCCCACGAAGGCAGGACCATGAGTGTCCTGGTCAAGGCTGTGTCTACAGTGCCTGCAAGCCCTCAAGAAACATTTGATGAATACAAAGATGAATGATGGGATAAATAAATGACCTATCAATAATGGCCGCTAGTTGTAGAGGGTTCAAGGCCACACAGCCCAGCTGAGGGTAGGCCCTTCTGTGTGAACCCAGCTCCTGTGCCCTTGGAGCTCTCCCTTCAAGGGCACCTACTAAGGCAGCAGCCTCCAGGAGAGGCGGATGATGGAAGAGAAGGGAGTCAGATGGGAGGCAAGAGAGGAGGATATGTTTCCAGAGCTAGAAATGCAGGGACATGGGCTTGGCCACAGGTTGGTCCTGAGTTCACCCCACCCTGAGCTCCCGCTCACCAGCATTGAGCCTCCTGTAGGTGTTCCTGGCCAGGGTCATGTCCTTTCCACTGGGAACCCAGGGCTCCTCGCCACGCTCAAGCTGGATGACCACATGAGGTCGGGAGGTGGACAGTCCTGTGAAGAGGAGCCCCAGGTGAAGACAGCCCACCTCTCAACAGAGAGCAGGAGTCAGGGCTTCATGGAAATAGACAGTTATCTGTGCAACTGGGAGAATCTAAAGATGGCACAGGGCAAGGGGCTCATAGGAATAGCTCATGTGTCCTCAGAGCAGCAACTGTGCCCAGAGCACCAAAGGAAGGGGACTGAGCCCAGGCATGGGAGAGGCCACAGCTGGACAGGGCCGCAGGGAGTGGTTGACCCAACCAAACTGCATGTCTACAGGGCCGGACCCCTGCTCCACATGGCCCCGGCCAGAAGATTTGATCCTGCTCATCAATCAGGAGGGAAGTAAAGAGGCAGTCCTGGCAGGTCAGATGGTCACCAAGTACACTTTTCATGGAGCACCCAGGGTCTTACCAAGTGAGGTCACAAGTGTGAAGTTTTCCAGCATCACGTGGCGGTACAGGGCCCTTTGCGCTGTGTCCAGGAGCCCCCACTCCTCCTGGGAGAAGTACACAGCCACATCCTCGAAGGCCATCAGGTCCTAAAATAGCAGGGAGGCGGAGGTAGGCATGGTCTAAGGTATGGCTGTGGGCCAGGACCAAGCTCCCCATCCCAACAGTCACCTCCCCTAGTGTCCCGCCTTCCCTGGGTTCCACCCCGGGGTTATACTCAGGTGGCACTTCCCTCACCTGTGTGGGACCCTTCCCCTCTGCCCTCCTGGTCCAGGCCCCAGATGGCTTCTTGACTTCCCCACTACACAAGCGGGCTAGAGCAAGCCCTGGCTGGGCCCTTAGCTGCCACACCAAGGGCAGCGGCAAGTATCCACTCATGACTCAGCATGACCATTCATGACCCTCCCCATGGCCCTTCTTGCTTTTGTAATAAGTAACAGTGTAAGTCCCAGCTGTGGACACCCCAGGTATGCCCATGACTGAGACCTTCCCCTGCTGTGCTTGCCTGACATTTCCAGGCTGCTCATCCAGCCTGAGGGACTGGATGATCCCCACCAGTCATCATAGGGGAGCAGCCCCAAGAACCCGTGAACACAGAGGAACTCAATCCCTTCCTCCCTCCACATGGCGCCCCCTCAATTTCTTCTTCTTATTTTTTTGAGACGGAGTCTTGCTCTGTCACCCAGGCTGGAGTGCAGTGGCGCGATCTCGGCTCACTGCAAGCTCCGCCTCCTGGGTTCACTCCATTCTTCTGCCTCAGCCTCCCGAGTAGCTGGGACCACAGGCGCCTGCCACCACACCCGGCTAATTTTTTTGTATTTTTAATAGAGACGGGGTTTCACCGTGTGAGCCAGGATGGTCTCGATCTCGGCGCCCCCTCACTTTCCCACATTGCCACCACCCTCTCCTACTCAGTCACCTGCCAAACTCCTCCCCTGATAGCCTCAGGCACCCCAGCCAGTTTTTCTTACCCTCAAGCTGTAACTGCCCACGCCTGACTGCTCATCGGTTCATCACCTTCCTCAGTACAGTTCATAGGCCCTGTCCTCAGCCCAGGACACCAACAACGTCAGGTCCAGTGACATGACCAACCTAGAACATCCCAGACTCCTGATCTTTCCCCGAAGGAAACCTGCTTTCCCTTCAAGTTTCCTTTCTGTCTACAGCAGCTCCCTTCTTCCAGGCGCTCAGGCTGAACAACATGGAGCAGTTCGTTCTTCAAACAGCCCACACCTGATGCATCCGCAGATCCACCAGAATTCACCTGGCCGCTCACCTCCACTGCTGCCCAGACTGTGGCAGTCGGTTCTTCCCTTCATGCCGACACCCCTGCATGTCTGTTCTCCACGCAACAAACGGTGGAACCGTTTTAAAACCCCAACTCAGAGGATGTCCTGATTCTGTTCAAAACTTCTGTCTCCCGACGCCCCCGAGAAAAAACCCACCTCCTCGCCTGCTACTGCAGCCACACACGTCCCCTCTCCCCCAGCTCCACATCGAGAGCGCTCAGTCCCAGAAGCTCCTGGGCTCCGGCTCCCCTCCCAGGTTTTGCACACGCAGGACTCTCCCCTCGGAGCTTCCTTCAGGACCTCAGCCCCCTGACTGCCGGAAGTCGGGAGCCCACCGGTGCCCTGGACACAGGGGTTTGCACTGACCCCCGCAACCCCCCAGGGCGGGGAGAGGAAAGACAACGAGGCGAGGTCTAGGAAGCGGCCTCCCTCCGTGGGGGCGCAGTCTGTGGGAGCAGGGGCTTCCCCGCCTCCCCGACGCGGGTCTGTCAGCGCTGCCACCGAATCCCGCAGCTGGGCGGGGAGAGAGGCGTGGACCACCCGGCACCGCCATCCCCGCCCGCAGCGTCCCGCGGCTGCCCCGCGCCTCAGCCTCCCCCGCAGTCATGGGCGCAGAATGCCCAGTGTGCTGCCTCCGGGGCTTCCGCAAGGCGGGAGAATGCGTGGTTCCCGCCGGGGCCCGACCGCCCCCAGGCCGCCCACGTCATACTCGAAGATACCGAGGCTTGGGGGCGCGGCCAGCTGTTCGCGGTCAGTACCTTCCTCGCCGCCAGTCTCGGGCCCCGACCCGCGCGCCACAGCCCAGACCACCGGGGTGGCCTCACGCGAGCAGCCAAGTGACAGTCTCAACGCCGGAAGTCCAGCCCCCACAGCTCATATTGGCCCAATACGGGCGCGGACACTTGCGCACAGCCTTCTGGGTTATGTGGTTCCCGCCTGTTTTTCGGCGTGGAGGCGGGGCCATTACCAGTCTCCATGGCAACGGCCAAGCGCCGCCGCGCAGGGCGCCTGGAAGTGGAGTAGCGCAGCTGCCGCGGGTTTCCCAGGGCTCCGTAGCACTGGTGGAGTCGCCCATCGGGTTGTCTAGCATTAGGGATTCCCGGTTCCTGGAGCCCACCTAAGCAGCCCCGGAGACTAAACCCTGCAGGCGTGAAAGCAGAAACTGCCGAGGTTCCAGAAGGCAACACCAGCAGGGAGCACGAAGGAGAAAACGCACCGGGTAGGGCAGGTGTAGGTGGAGGAGCCGATGCCTGGAGCTCCGGGTTACCTTCCCAGCTCAGCCTGTCACTGATGTGCATCCTGGGCGGGGGTTTGACCTCTCTGTGTGTCAGTGTCCCGTAAAGGTTTAAGATCCGTTTTTCAACCTCTACACCAAGAATTCTCAGCCCATAATGATGCTGTCCGCTTGTCATTTGTCTTGAGTCTGTGATTGTCCTTGGACACTCGCCCAAAACCTCTGTTTTCCTTGTAACTTGGATGAGCAGAAGGTAATTCCCCAGCCCTGCTTGTCTTTAGATCATCTAGTTCTCGCTTTGCCCCACACATCACAACATTGATGCTTTGTTCCTTTTTTCTCTGGACCAATCTAAGTGTCTTTGACACAAAACAACGAAAGGCAGGGCAGTCTCAATGTAGACTGACCATGTTATTGGCAGAGAATAAACGGCTCTCTCTTTGTTGCTCCCCTGTGAGGGTCTTGTTTTTAGGACCCCTAGTTCCCAGATGTCAAGTACGTTAATTCATTTTGCCTTCCTCTAAATCCACCTCCATCTATAATTATCTGTCTGTCAGCTACAACTGTCCACAGAATTGATTCTACTTGTAGATCCTTGTAGTGTAAGATAGCTCGACAATTTTTGAATGTTTTTATTTAAAATTTTCCTGCTTTGAAAGAATTTAAGAACACTTAAGTTACTATTGTGATTTAATGAAATCCTTAGAGACATTATTAAGATTTCAAGCAATTTTTTTTTATTTTTTATTTTTTATTTTTTGAAACAGGGTCTCACTCTGTCACCCAGGATGGAGTGCAGTGGTGCATACTCGGGTCACTGCAACCTCTGCCTCCCATGCTCAAGCAATCCTCCAACTTCAACCTCCCAAGTAGCTGGGACTACAGGCAGGAGCCATGATGCCTGGTGTATTAGTCTGTTTTCACGTTGCTGATAAAGACATATCTGAGACTGGGTAATTTATAAAGAAAAAGAGGTTTAGTGGACTCACAGTTCCACGTGGCTGGAGAGGCCTCACAATCATGGCAGAAGGTGAAAGGTATGTCTTACATGGCAGTAGGCAAGAGCGAATGAGAGTCAAGCAAAAGAGGAAACCCTTATGAAACCATCAGATCTCGTGGGACTTATTCACTACCACAAGAAGAGTATGGGGGAAACTGTCCCCATGATTCAATTACCTCTGACTGGGGCCCCTTCCACAATACATGGGAATTATGAAAGCTACAATTCAAAATGAGATTTGGGTAGGGACACAGCCAAACCATATCATTCTGCTCTTGGCCCCTCCCAAATCTCATGTACTCACATTTCAGAACCAGTCATGCCTTCCCAACAGTTCCCCAAAGTCTACTTATATCAGCATTAGCTCAAAAGTCCACAGTCCAAAATCTCGTCTCAGACAAGGCAATTCCCTTCTTCCTATGAGCCTGTAAAATCAAAAGCAAGTTCGTTACTTCCTAGATACAATTGGGGTACAGCCATTGGATAAATACACCCATTCAAAATGGGAGAAGTTGGCCAAAACAAAGGGGCTAAAGGCCCCACGGAAGTCTGAAATCCAGCAGGACAGCCAAATCTTAAAATTCCAAAATAATCTCCTTTGATTCCATGTCTCACATCCAGGTCACGCTGATGCAGGCAGTGGGTTCCCATGGTCTTGGGCAGCTGCAGCTCTGTGGCTTTGCAGGGTACAGCCTCCCTCCTGGCTGCTTTCATGGACTGGTGTTGAGTGTCTGTGGCTTTTCCAGGTGCATGGTCCAAGCTGTTGGTGTATCTACCATTCTGGAGTCTGGAGGACCTTGGTCCTCTTCTCGCAGCTCCACTAGGCAGTACCCTAGTGGGACTCAGTGTGGTGTCTTCAACCCCACATTTCCCTTCAGCACTGCCCTACCAGAGGTTCTCTGCTCCTGCAGCAAACTTTTGCCTGGTCCAAATCCAGGCATTTCCATACATTTTCTGAAATCTAGGTGGAGGTTCCCAAACCTCAATTCTTGAGTTCTGTGCACCCACAGGCTCAACACCACGTGGGAGCTGCCAAGGCTTGAGGCTTGCATCCTCTGAAGCCATGTCCTAAGCTGTACCTTGGCTCCTTTTAGCCATGGATGGAGCAGCTGGGATGCAGGGCACCAAGTCTCTAAGTTGCACACAGCAGGGGGAGCCCATGAAACCATTTTTTCCTCCTAGGCCTCTGGGCCTGTGATGGGAAGGGCTGCTACAAAGGTCTCTGACATGTCCTGGAGACATTTTTCCCCATTGCCTTGGCGATTAACATTTGACTCCTGGTTACTTATGCAAATTTCTTGAATTTCTCCTCAGAAAATGGGTTTTTCTTTTCTGTTGCATGGTCAGGCTGCAAATTTTCTGAACTTTTATGTTATATTTCCCTTTTAAAACTGAATGCTTTTAACAGCACCAAAGTCACCTCTTGAAAGCTCTGCTGCTTAGAAATTTCTTCCACCAGATACTTTATTTTTATTTTTATTTTCTTTTTTTTTTTTGAGATGGAGTCTCACTCTGTCGCCCAGGCTGGAGTGCAGTGGTGCAATCTTGGCTCACTGCAAGCTCCACTTCCTGGGTTCACACCATTCTTCTGCCTCAGCCTCCCGAGTAGCTCGGACTACAGGCGCCCGCCACCATGCTTGGCTAATTTTTTTTTTACTTTTTTAGTAGAGACTAGGTTTCACTGTGTTAGCCAGGATGGTCTTGATCTCCTGACCTCGTGATCCACCCACCTTGGCCTTCCAAAGTGCTGGGATTACAGGTGTGAGCCACCGCGCCTGGCCCAGATTCTTTAAGTCATCTCCCTCAAATCCAAAGTTCCACAAATCTCTAGGGCAGGAGCAAAATGCCACCAGTCTCTTTGCTAAAACATAGAAAGCAACACCTTTACTCCAGTTCCCAACAACTTCCTCATCTCCATCTGAGACCACCTCAGCCTAGAGTTCATTGTCCATATCATTATCAGCATTTTGGTCAAAGCCATTCAACAAGTCTCTAGGAAGTTCCAAACATTCCTACATTTTCCTGTCTTCTTCTGAGGCTTCCAAACTGTTCCACCCTCTGCCTGTTACCCAATTCCAAAGTTGCTTCCAAATTTTTGGGTATCTTTATAGCAGTGCCCCACTCTACTAGTACCAATTTACTGTATTAGTCTATTTTCACATTGCTGATAAGGACTTACTTAGTGAAGACAAAGAGGTTTAATGGACTCACAGTTCCATGTGGCTGGGAGGCCTCACGATTATGGCAGAGGGTGAAAGCCATGTCTTATGTGGTGGCAGGTAAGAGCAAATGAGAGTCAAGCAAAAGAGGAAACCCCTTATAAAACCACCAAGTCTCTTGAGACTTATTCACTACCACGAGAACAGTGTGGGAAAACTGCCCCCATGACTCAATTACCTCCCACCGGGTCCCTCCCACAACATGCGGGAATTATGGGAGCTACAATTCAAGATGAGATTTGGGTGGGGACACAGTCAAACCATATCACCTGACTAATTTTATGTACTTTTTTTGTGGAAACGGGGTTTCACCATGTTTCTCAGGCTGATCTTGAACTCCTGTACTCAAGCAATCAACCCACCTCAGCCTCCCAAAGTGCTAGGATTACAGCCATGACCCATCATGCCCAATCTCAAGCACTGTTTAATGTTTGGAGACATTTAACTTCTTAAACACTTTATTTTTACATTATCCATGTAATGTGTAATTCTTTAGGCAAATGTTAATTACTTAATACTTAGAAAAATGCTAACTGTTTGAAACATTCTTAATGAATTGGTCATGAAATAAAAATAGCACCAAATTGCCTTCTGTACACACAAGAGCCTCCTCTTTTTTTTTTTTTTTTTTTTTTTTTTTTTTTTTTTTTTAGACGGAGTCTCACTTTGTTGCCCAGGCTGGAGTGCTGTGGCCGGATCTCAGCTCACTGCAAGCTCCGCCTCCCGGGTTCCCGCCATTCTCCTGCCTCAGCCTCCCGAGTAGCTGGGACTACAGGCGCCCGCCACCTTGCCCGGCTAGTTTTTTTTGTATTTTTTAGTAGAGACGGGGTTTCACCGTGTTAGCCAGGGTGGTCTCGATCTCCTGACCTCGTGATCCGCCCATCTCGGCCTCCCAAAGTGCTGGGATTACAGGCTTGAGCCACCGCGCCCGGCCGAGCCTCCTCTTTTTTTTTTTTTTTTTTGAGACGGAGTCTCGCTCTATCGCCCAGGCTGGAGTGCAGTGGCTGCAAGCTCCGCCTCCCGAGTTTACGCCATTCTCCTGCCTCAGCCTCCCGAGTAGCTGGGACTACAGGCACCCGCCACCTCGCCCAGCTAGTTTTTTGTATTTTTTAGTAGAGACGGGGTTTCACCGTGTTAGCCAGGATGGTCTCGATCTCCTGACCTCATGATCTGCCCGTCTCGGCCTCCCAAAGTGCTGGGATTACAGGCTTGAGCCACAGCGCCTGGCCAAGAGCCTCCTCTTTTTGGCTCAGACCTCTACCCTGCACAGGACTGCACTAAGGGGGGTCACGTGGGGCAGCTGATTTACCCTAGCCAACCTGGTCCTTTGGTTAAGCTCCTGCATTGTCAGCCGGGCACGTGGCTCACGCCTGTAACCCCAGCACTTTGGGAGGCAGAGGCGGGTGGTTCACCTGAGGTCAGGAGTTCAAGACCAGCCTGGCCAACTTGATGAAACCCTGTCTCTACTAAAACTACAAAAAAATTAGCCAGGCGTGGTGCCGGGCGCCTGTAATCCCAGCTACTCGGCAGGCTGAGGCAGGAGAATTGCTTGAACCCGGGAACTGGAGGTTGCAGTGAGCCGAGATTGCACCACTGCACTCCAGCCTGGGCAACAAAAGTGAAACTCCATCACAAAAAAAAAAAAAAAAAAAAAAATTCTCCTGCATTGTCGTCTGTAAAACAGAGATAGTACTAAATTCTTGCAAGATTCTGAAGTGTGCCGGGCTCGGCTCTATGTTCTTTACACTTATCACTGGGAAAGTCATGCCATTAGGCATCCATTCTAATATTGGACAAACGGAGACACATGCTGTAGATCACAGAGGTGATTGATTGTCAGCCAGGGGGGGATGTGAACCTGTAGAGTCTAACTCGAGTCTATGCCTTTAACCATGTCACTGTCTCTAGGACTCATCTGCAGAACTGTTGTGAACTTTAAACCAAATAAAGGTTTAAGTTGAAACCACAATGCCTGAGATTTACTTAGCTCTCAATAAGTGTTAGCTGCACCAACAAAGACCTAGAAGCTGGACATTAGGGTGGGAGACAGGTCATGTCTGGCCAATGGGGCTTCCTGAGTGGGAGGGTGAGCCTAGGCAGGGGAGTGAGGGAACGGGCTAGAGCCTGAGGAAGAGGTTTCTGGACACCTTTGGATTTTATCCTAGAGCCAGGGAAAATCAAGAAACCAGGGGTTACCCTCCCTGGTCCCACATGCAGGTCAGGAGACTCAAAGAGGCACCCAACAAAGGGACCAGGGCAAACTGCCCCACGAGACCAACCTCCAGGAGGTCCATTGCTGTGCTTCTCAGTCTACAGCAGACCATGTGCAGGGCTGCTGAGAAATCACCCAGCTTCTAGATTGTGGCAATGGACTGGACCTATTGAAACTGATCTGATTTTTTCCTCATAAAACTGAAGCTTGAGAAATTTACATTAGTCATATGTGAGTTCCTTTCTCAGGAAACCAACCTATGTGGGGAACTGATGCTTTTTTTTTTTTTTTTTTTTTTTTTTTTTTTTGGTCTTTTTCCCCCGGTTGGGGGGGGGGGGGGGGGCCCCGCGCTCCCGCCCCCCCCCCACCCCCGGGT
>NC_037687.1:35242664-35256689 GCF_003255815.1 Theropithecus gelada | reverse complement strand
TTTTTTTTTTTTTTTTTTTTTTTTTTGAGACTGAGTCTGGCTCTGTCGCCCAGGCTGGAGTGCAGTGGCCGGATCTCAGCTCACTGCAAGCTCCGCCTCCCGGGTTCACGCCATTCTCCTGCCTCAGCCTCCCGAGTAGCTGGGACCACAGGCGCCCCCCACTTCGCCCGGCTAGTTTTTGTATTTTTTAGTAGAGACGGGGTTTCACCGTGTTAGCCAGGATGGTCTCGATCTCCTGACCTCGTGATCCGCCCGTCTCGGCCTCCCAAAGTGCTGGGATTACAGGCTTGAGCCACCGCGCCCGGCCAAACTGATGCTTTTGAGATGACATCTGGACAGTGAGATGCAGCTGCTACCCATGTTGACCAACTCCTCTTCCTTGCCCCTCCCGTTTTCCTTCCCTGCTATATAACCTCTAACTTTAGTCAGTAGGGAGGGGCGGATTTGAGACTTGTCTTTCTTCTCCGGCTATATGCATTGTCTCAGTGATTGAATTTCAGTGTGGCAAACAATGAGACCTAGGCTGAAACACTGATGTTTGGCAATGCTCCTAAGTGTTATTTATTTTTAATAAGCTGTCTGGAAAATTTTGATCCAGTCTACCACCTCTGGCTTGAGCTGGACTCCCAGGCCATCCTAGTTGGAGGTGAGGCCCCAGGACAGAAAAGGGCCAGGACCTGAGGGCAATGAACACCACAAGCCAGAGTGCCAGCTTCCTTGTGGGGAAGGTCCTCATAGAGAAGAGTCAGGGACGACTCCTTGAACATGGGGGCACTAATGTGAAGGGGGATGATCTCACATGGCAGGAATTGTAGTTGCTCTTCCGGCTTTCAGTCTACGGTCAGTTGGTGCAAATGCAGGGAAAATGGGTGCATTTAGTCATAACTGCAGAGAAGGTGCAGTCATAATGAGACTTCTTTTCACTAAAAGGAGAGTGTCAATTGCTGTGGTCACCTGAGCCCCTAGAAGACAGAAAAGAGGACTGATCCAGAGGTCCTGAAATGCAGAGAATCAAGGGGAGCTCGATCAACATCCAACAAAGATGCCACCTTTATACCCCCGATCACAGTTGCCAGTTTACATTTGCTAGTGTGATTTGATTAATGTTGTCAACACACTGCTGACAGAGCAAAGGTTCAGTCAGTAAAGAGACAATAAGCCCCGTACGGATTTAGATAGTTTATGGTTTACATAGGCATTAAAAAGTAGCCAAAGGTGCCAGCTCTCTGGTCCTGTCCCACACACCCAAAAAGGACACTAAAATGAAGGGGGCCACAGAACTGCAACACGAGTTGGGGACATCCCTTTGCTGAGAGTCCAATTCCAGACTCCAGCTAAGCAGCTGTATTGTCTGCACCTGTACCCCGAGGGCGAGGGAAAGGCAGGTGTCCTCACGCCTCATCAGAAGGTTGGGGGCAAACAGAAACAGTCACATGATAGCCTCACAGTCAGAAAGAGGCAAGCAGGAGACGGCCTTGTAGCAGCTCCTCCTAAGCTTCCCATTCTCTCCTGTTCTGGGAGGATCAGGAGGCAACTGCTAAGTCTAATAAGTCGTGACTCAGACCTTTGGTGGTCTGGTCCATGTGGGTACCCGGGAGGTGGAGCTGTTCTACACATGCTTACCTCTCTCACTGAAAGTCAGCTCCCCGGGAAGGGCACTTGTGCATTTTGTTCGCTGCTGAGCCAGTCCACTGCCCACCACAGTGGGGCTGAGGCAGCACATGTTAGGTAAGTGAACATGTGTAAGATACTTGCTTGGGTGCAGCAGGATATAGGGCATTTCAATCACCCCTCACAGTTCCCTTGTGCTTCCCTGCAGTCAACAACTCCACCTCTGCCCCATCAGAAAACTGGTTTGGGAGCCAGGTTCAAATCTATTTTAGCTTCTTGTCAGTATGGATTAGTTTTGACTTTTCTAGAACTTCTAATAGATGCAATCACAGTAGTACAAACTCTTCTGTGCCTGGTTTCTTTTGCTCATCATTTTGTTGATAATGAGAGTTATCCATGATCCCCTTTATTGTGAAGTAGGATTCCATTATATGGATGTAGGGCAGTTGATTTTTCCATCATCCTGTGGTTGGACATTTTGGTTGTTTTCAGATTTTTTAGCTATTGAATGAAATTACTATGAACATTGTGTAAAATTTTGGTTTGGGACACAGGTTTTCATTTTTCTTAGGTGAAAACTAGAAGTAAGCAATTATATGTTTAACTTCATAAGAAACCAAGGAACTATTTTCCAAAGCTATTTTACTACTTATAGTCCCACCAGCAATGTATGAATGTTCCAGTGGCTCTGCATTCTTTCCAACACTTAAAATATTTTAAAATTATTTTATTTTTTTTAGACAGAGTCTTATTGTGTCACCCAGGCTGGAGTGCAGTGGCGTGATCTCGGCTCACTGCAACCTCCACCTCCTGGGTTTAAGCGATTCTCCTGCCTTAGCCTCCCCAGAAGCCAGGATTACAGGTGCACACCACCATGCTCGGCTAATTTTTTTTTTTTTTTTGTATTTTTAGTAGAGACAGGGTTTCGCCATGTTGCCTAGGCTGGTCTCGAACTCCTGGACTCAAATGGTCCACCTGCCTCAGCTGCTCAAAGTGCTGGGATTACAGGCATGAGTCATCCTGCCCGGCCCAAACTATTAATTTTAATTGTGGTAAAATACACACAAAATTTACTATCTTAACCATTTTAAAGTATACCTATTAACCAATAACTTCCCGTTCCCCCTCCATGCCCCTGACAAACACCATTCTACTTTCTTTCTCTATGGATTTGGCTACTCTAGGTACCTTATGTAAGTGAAATCATTTGCCAACACTTTTCAACTGTTATAGTGGGTGTGTGGCAGGACCTCACTGTGATCTTAATTTTCATTTCTCTGATGATTGCTGATATTGGGGATCTTTTCATGTACTTGTTGACCATTGGTGCTATCTGAGCTTCCTGAATCTGTGCTGTTTGTCATGAATTTTAGAAAATTCTTGCCACCATTTTTCGGTTATTATTTTTTCCTGTGTGCATTTTAGCTTCAGAAGTTTCCATTGGCCATGCACAGTGGTTCTCACCTGTAATCCCAGCACTTCAGGAGGACAGGGCAGGAAGATCACTTGAAGCCATGAGTTTGAGACCAGCCTGGGCAGCAAAAGTGAGACCCTATCGGTACAAAAAAAAATTTTTTTTTTTAGATTATCCAAGCATGGGGCCGGGCGCGGTGGCTCTCGCCTGTAATCCCAGCACTTTGGGAGGCCGAGGTGGTCAGATCACCTGAGGTCAGGAATTCAAGACCAGCCTGGCCAGCATGGTGAAACCCCGTCTCTACTAAAAATACAAAAATTATCCAGGTGGGGTGGCGGGTGCCTGTAATCCTAGCTACTCTGAAGGCTGAGGCAGGAGAATTGTTTGAACCTGGAGATGGAGGTCGCAGTGAGCCGAGATCTTGCCACTGCACTCCAGCCTGGGCAACAGGGCAAGACTCCATCTCAAAAAGAAAAAAAAAAAAAGTTAGTGTGGTACAGGCAAAAGAAAAGACAAATGGATCAATAGAGAGCCTAGAAACAGACAAAAATATGTATAGCCAACTGATCTTTGTAAAAGGAACAAAGGCAATACAGTGGAACAAATATCTTTTTTTCTTTTTTGAGACGGAGTCTCGCTCTGTCGCCCAGGCTGGAGTGCAGTGGCCGGATCTCAGCTCACTGCAAGCTCCGCCTCCTGGGTTCACGCCATTCTCCTGCCTCAGCCTCCCAAGTAGCTGGGACTACAGGCGCCCGCCACCGCGCCCGGCTAGTTTTTTGTATTTTTTAGTAGAGACGGGGTTTCACCGGGTTCGCCAGGACGGTCTCGATCTCCTGACCTCGTGATCCGCCCGTCTCGGCCTCCCAAAGTGCTGGGATTACAGGCACAAGCCACCGCGCCCGGCCCAAATATCTTTTTTCAACAAATGGTCCTGGAAAAACTAAACATACACATACAAAAAATAAATAAATAAATCTAGACATAGACTTACATCCTTTCCGAAACTTAGCTCTGCCCTGGTCTCTCAGCAGGTCAGAAAATACACCAAAGTTCCTGGAAGCTTTCCCATGCTTGACACTCCCAGAATATCCCTCCACTGGAGACAGACATGTGATTCCACATCTGGCTGAGGGAAATTTCAGAAATGCTCATAGTGTCTCTCACATGCAATTCATTTTTTTTCTTCTTTTTTCCAAGGTTCATTTTAAGTTCAGGGGTTGCATGTGCAGGTTTGTTACATGGGTAAATTGCATGTTGCTGGAGTTTGGTTTACCAATGATGTCACCCAGATCGTGAGCATAGTAACCTCTTCCTCAAGTTTTTTGTTTTTGATCCTCATCCCCCACCCTCCACTCTCAAGTAGGCCTGGGTGTCTATTGTTCTGTTCTTTGTGTCCATGTGTACTCAATGCTTAACCTTCCACTTAATGAGTGAATATGTGCAATATCCGGTTTTACGTTCTTGTACTAAGTTTTTTTATTTTTAATTTTTTTTTTAGACAGTCTCACTCTGTTGCCCAGGTTAGAGTGCGGTGGCAGGATCTCAGCTCACTGCAACCTCTGCCTCCCTGGTTCAAGCGATTCTCCTGCCTCACCCTCCCGAGTAGCTGGGACTACAGGCACCCGCCACCATGCCTGGCTAACTTTTGTATTTTTAGTAGAGACAGGGTTTCACAATATTGGCCAGGCTGGTCTCAAACTCCTGACCTTGTGATCCACCTGCCTTGGCCTCCCAAAGTGCTGGAATTACAGGTAATTTGCTTAAATTAATGGCCTCCAGCGGCATCATGTTGCTGCAAAGGACATACTTGCATTCTTGTTTAATCCATGTGTAGTATTCCATGGTGTATATGTACATTTTTAAAAATCCAATCCATTGCTGATGGGCATGGAATCTAGGCTGATTCTATGTCTTTGCCATTGTGAATAGTGCTGCAATGAACGTACAAGTGCATGTCTTTTTGGTAGAACAATTTATAGTCCTTGGCCGGGCGCGGTGGCTCAAGCCTGTAATCCCAGCACTTTGGGAGGCCGAGACGGGCGGATCACGAGGTCGGGAGATCGAGACCATCCTGGCTAACCCGGTGAAACCCCGTCTCTACTAAAAAAATACAAAAAACTAGCCGGGCGAGGTGGCGGGCGCCTGTAGTCCCAGCTACTCGGGAGGCTGAGGCAGGAGAATGGCGTGAACCCGGGAGGCGGAGCTTGCAGTGAGCTGAGATTGTGCCACTGCACTCCAGCCTGGGCGACAGAGCAAGACTCCGTCTCAAAAACAACAAAAAAAAAAACAAAACAATTTATAGTCCTTTGGGTATATGCCTGTAACGGGATTGCTGGGTCGAATGGTAGTTAAGTTTTTGTTTGTTTGCTTGTTTTGTTGTTGTTGTTTTTGAGACAGAGTCTTGCTCTGTCGCCCAGGCTGGAGTGCAGTGGCACAATCTCAGATCACTGCAAGCTCCGCCTCTTGGGTTCACGCCATCCTCCTGCCTCAGCCTCCCGAGTAGCTGGGAGTACAGGTGCCCACCACCACACCTGGCTAATTTTTTTGTATTTTCAGTGGAGACAGGGTTTCACTGTGTTAGCCAGGATGGTCTCCATCTCCTGACCTCGTGATCCGCCCGCCTCAGCCTCCCAAAGTGCTGGGATTACAGGCTTGAGCCACCGTGCCAGGCCCAAGTTTTTTGAGAAATCATCAAATGGCTTTCCACAGTGGCTGAACTAATTTACATTCCCATGAGCAGTGTGTAAGTATTCCCTTTTCTCCACAACCTTGCCAGCATCTATTATTTTTTGACTTTTTAATAATTGCCATTCTGACTGGTATGAGGTGGTATCTCATTGTGGTTTTGATTTGCATTTCTCTAATGATTAATGAACTTGAGCACTTTTTCATATGCTTGTTTCATAAATGTACGTCTTCTTTTGAGAAGTGTCTGTTCATGTCCTTTGCTCATATGTTAATGTTTTTGTTATTGCTTGTTAAATTCCTTATAGATTCTGGATATTAGAACTTTGTCAGGTGCATAGTTTGCAAATATTTTCTCCCATTCTGTAGGTTGTCTGTTTACTCTGTTAATAGTTTATTTTGTTGTGCAGAAGCTCCTTCCTTTTTTTTTTTTTTGCAATTGCTTTTGGAGACTTTGTCATGAAATATTTGTCAACGCCCCCGTCCAGGATGGTATTTCCTAGGTTTTCTATAGTTTTAGGTCTTATATTTGTCATTAATCCATCTTGAGTTGATTTTGTGTACATGGAGTAAGGAGGTTCAGTTTCAATCTTCTGCATATGGCTAGCCAGTTATCCCAGCACCATTTATTGAATAGGGAGTCCTTTCCCCATTGGTTTGTTTTCCCCATTGATTTGTTCCCCATTTGGTTCAGCTTTGTTGAAGACGAAATAGATATAGGTGTGCAGCTTTATTACTGGGTTCTCTAACATGTTGCATTGGTGTATGTGTCTGTTTTTATACCAGCACTATGCTGTTTTAGTTACTGTAGCCTTCTAGTGTAAGTTTGAAGTCAGGTAGTGTGACACCTCTGGCTTTGTTCTTTTTGCTTAGGATTGCATTGGCTATTCAGGCTCTTTTTGGTTCCATGAGAATTTTAGAATAATTTTTTCTAATTTTGTGAAAAATGACATTGGTAGTTTGATAGGAATGGCATTGAATCTGTAAATTCCTGTGGACAGTATGACCATTTTAACAATATCAATTCTTCCTATCCATAGCATGGAACGTTTTTCTATTTGTTTGTGTCATCTCTGATTTCTTTCAGCAGTGTTCTGTGGTTCTCATTGAAGAAATCTTTCGCCCCCTGGTTAGCTGTATTCTTAAGTATTTTATTCTTTTTGTAGTTATTGTGAATGAGATTGAATTGTTGATTTGACTCTCAGCTAGGATATTATTGGTGTATAGAAATGCTACTGATTTTTGGCCAGGTGCAGTGGCTCACGCCTGTAATCCCAGCACTTTGGGAGGCCGAGGCAGGGGGATCACAAGGTCAGGAGATCAAGACCATCCTGGCGAACATGGTGAAACCCCGTCTCTACTAAAAATACAAAAAAATTAGCCAGGCGTGGTGGCGGGCGCCTGTAGTCCCAGCTTCTAGGGAGGCTGAGGCAGGAGAACGGCGTGAACCCGGAAGGTGGTGGAGCTTGCAGTGAGCGGAGATCACGCCACTGCACTCCAGCCTGGGTGACAGAGTGAGACTCTGTCTTAAAAAAAAAAAGAAAAAGAAAGAAAAGAAAGAAATGCTACTGATTTTTGCACATGATTTGGTATCCTCAAACCTTACTGAAGTTGTTCGTCAATTCTGGGAGCCTTTGGGCACAGACTGTGGGGTTCTCTAGGTATAGAGTCCTGTGATCTGCCAAGACAGAGACTTTGACGTTCTGTCTGGAAATCTTGATTCTTTCTCTTGACTGACTGCTCTGGCCAAGACTTCCAGTACTATGTTGAAAAGCAGTTGTGAGAGATGGCATCTTTGTCTTTTTCCAGTTCTCCAGGGAATGCTTCCAGCTTTTGCCCATTTGGTATGATGTTGACTGTGAGTCTGTCATAGATGGCTCTTATTATTTTGAGGTATGTTCCCTCAATGCCTAGTTTATTGAGGATTTTTACCATAAAGGGCTGTTGAATTTTATGAAAGGTTTTTCAGCATCTATTGAGATGATCATGTGCTTTTTGTTCCAGTTTCTGTTAATGTGACGAATCACATTTATTTATTTGTGTATATTGAACCAACCTTGCATCCCAGGATTAAAGCCTTCTTGATGGTGGTGGATTAGCTTTTTGGTGTGCTGCAGAATTCACTTTTTATTTTCTTTTTCTTTCTTTTTTTTTTTTTTTTGAGACAGAGTCTCACTCTGGTGCCCAAGCTTGAGTGCCGTGCCATGATCTCGTCTCACTGCAACCTCCGCGTCCTGGGCTCAAGCGATCCTCCTGTCTCAGCCTCCTGAGTAGCTAGGATTACAGGTGCCCACCACCACATCCGGCTAATTTTTGTATTTTTAGTAGAGACGGGATTTCACTATGTTGACCAGGCTGGTCTCGAACTCCTGGCCTCAGGTTATCTGCCTGCCTTGGCTTCCCAAAGTGCTGGGATTACAGGCGTGAGCCACTGTGCCCGGCCGGGAATTCATTTTTATACTGACAGGATAATAGCAGCAGGGCTCTGAAGTGCCACTTAGGTTTTATGTTTGTTTTTAGAGCCAGGGTCTCCTTATATTGCCCAGGCTGGTCTTGAACTCCTGGGCTCAAGCAATCCTCCCACCTTAGCCTCCTGAGCAACTGGGACTACAGGTGCATACTATTGCATCCTGCCCATTTTTATACTGAAAATGTCACAACAGCAGTTGAAGGGGTTTCTAGGTTCACTGCACTCATATGCCTTTTTCTAACACAAACCTTGGTGCTAAACGAGTGCACTACATGGGCTAAACATTTTCTCACATTTGCCACATTAATAAAGCCTTTCTCCAGCATGAACTATTTGGTGCCTGTCAGGAACAGAGAAAGGACTGAGATTTGACCCTTATGGCAAGTTACAAGTTACCCTGACAAACTATGAGAGCCAAGCTTTGAGCCTCCAGAATAGGTCTAGAATCCACACTCTCAACTTCCTTTTTTTTTTTTTTTTTTAGATAGAGTCTCACTCTGTCACCCAGGCTGGAGTTCAATGGCATGGTCTCAGCTCACTGCAACCTCAGCCTCCTGAGTAGCGGGGATTACAGGTGTGCGCCACCACACCCGGCTAATTTTTGTATTTTTAGTAGACACAGGGTTTCACTATGTTGGCAAGGCTGGTCTCCTGACCTCGTGATCTGCCCGCCTCGGCCTCCCAAAGTGCTGGGATTACACGTGTGAGCCACCACGCCCGGCCCATACTCTCCACTTCTTATCTCATAAGATAGTAGGGAGGATACAATAAAATAATATGAATTAAGTGAACATGAGCATAACTGGTCCAGAATAAGCAGTCCGCAAACAGTACTGATGTTGGGGCTGGGTGTGGTGGCTCATGCCTGTAATCCCAGCACTTTGGGAGGCTGAGGTGGGCAGATCAGCTGAGGTCAGGAGTTCAAGACCAGCCTGGCCAACATGGCGAAACCCTGTCTCTCCTAAAAATACAAAAAATAGCCAGGCGTGGTGGCAGGTGCCTGTAATCCCAGCTATTTGGGAGGCTGAGGCTGGAGAATCACTTGAACCTGGGAGGTGGAGCTTGCAGTGAGCCGAAATCACACCATTGCACTCTCCAGCCTGGGCGACAGAACAAGACTCCACCTCAATAAGCATAAAAATAATAATAGTATTGATGTTATTAACATCATGGCTATTCCTTTTGTTTGATCAATGTACATTGGTTTTTCTAGGTCATAAGGTATGGAACAAGTATGTCCATCCTAACAGCATGTGAACTAAGGCCTGGAGGCTAACAGCCTGGGCCTCTAGATAGGCGTCTTCTGTGGATTGAGTGGGCTGAGCTGCTAAAACAAGGGGTTAAAGGGAAGGATTGAAGCTTGGAGGGCCTTCCCCCACCCCCTTTCGGGTTTGGACTTCAGTGAAGAGAACTGGAAACCAAAAGGTAACGCTCTCTGCACTCTCAAAGGCAGGATGGGTGGCAAACGAAGGTCCAGGTCTTGGGTAGAACCAAGGCGAATCGCAGAGCCAGTTCCACCTCCAGGGAGCACTGCAACTGACATGCCAGCCACTGTGGCCGGCTTCCTCAGATGCCTCACAGAAGCCTATGACTCAGTCCCCTGCTGTGCAATCATCTTACTTTTAGGTAATGGCATCTTAAAATCTTGACTATTTCACAAAAATTAGCTGGGTGTAGGCCAGGTGTAGCGGCTCACGCCTGTAATCCCAGTACTTTGGGAGGCTGAGGCGGGTGGATCATGAGGTTAGGAGTTTGAGACCAGCCTAGCCAATATAGTGAAACCCCGTCTCTACTAAAAATACAAAAATTAGCCAGGTGTGGTTGCATGAGCCTGTAGTCCCAGCTAGCTATGCGGGAGGCTGAGGCAGGAGAATCACTTCAACCTAGGAGGCAGAGGTTGCAGTGAGCCGAGACCACACCATTGCACTCCAGCCTGGGTGACAGACTGAGACTCCAACTCAAAAAAAAAAAAATTAGCTGGGTGTGGCGGCACATGCCTATAATCCCAGGTACGAGGGAGGCTGTGGCAGAAGAACTGCTGGAACCCAGGGGGCAGAGGCTGCAGTGAGCCGAGATAGCTCCACTGCGCTCCATCGTGGGCAACAGAGTGAGACTCTGTCTCAAAAAAAAAAAAAAAAAAAAAAGGCTGAATATTTCACAAGCCCTTTGGGGAGCCTCAAAAGCAACTGTTACCTTGGAGCTGGATTTCCCAGACAGCCTTGGATCAGGAGAAAGCCTGGGAGGTGGAGATGGGTCAGGTCCTAAGAGAATGGGTAATTACTGGGCTTGGTAGTGGTGGGGATAAAGACAGAGCCTGGGGCATTCACAATACCTGTGTCAAAGGTTTTCCAGAGACAACTTGGCAGATGACTGCAGTCAGGCCTGAGTCTACGTGTCAAGGCAGGGAGTGGGGAAAACAATATCATCTCCTTTTAGGGAACCACAGGGGCTTGTGGGTAGAGGAACAGTATTGGGAGAGTCAGGGGTTGTCCATGTGGCCTCTGGCACTGAAGTCTGCAGGCAAAGGTGCTCAGTGGATTCCACATCCAGGAATCTTGGTGTCCCCATAAGGCCAGCATGGAGGCTACAGTAAGCATTCCCAGCATCTCTGGACTTCTGGGCAGGTCAAAGGATAAGGTCAGCAGGCTGTGGCACGGGCTGTTCTGGCATCACCATGGAAACATCCCCACTGCACTGACCCCCAGCATGGCTGTTACCTAATGGCCCAAGTGGAGAGATTAGAGCACAGAATGGGAGCAAGGTGTTCAAGATCTAACCGTGGCTGCCCAAGCAATGTACAATTAAGCTCTGATGGCCCATGCCACTCTCCCACCCTTCATGCAGCTTACCTGGACATTTACTCGGGCTCCACTGACCTCTGTCTCCAGTAGTGTTGAAAGAAACTTCAGAAGGTACGTTTTTCAGGGCACATACTTTTTGGCGTGGATGTCATTTCTTCCTCTAGACGGGTAGGTCTGAAGCAACCTGAGTGGTCCAGAGGACTTCTGGAATTACCAGGGAGGTGTCAACTTGGCTGACTGTGTTTTTGCCAACAATGAGACTGGACAAGGTATATAAGTCCTTCCATGGGCGATGTCCTCTCCTTCCTCTCTTCATGGTGCTAGGTAGGGCAGACAGGCACAAGGGCATGAGAGATAGCAGCAGTTGCCACTCACCCAGTGACATAGTATGGGGCAGACTTGGGGCTCTCCATCCTTCTCAGGCCAGCCCTTTTGAGGGCGGGGTGCGTTTAAGGGGTTTAACCCTTATCTGGAAGTCATAGCGTAGCCCGGGGAATCATTCATGGACTATACATTGATTTTGCTGAATAGCACTTTTTCCTAACTCCTTAAGTGTTTTGTAAATAGGTAGGAACTTTTACAAACGAGGTGATTTCCACATACAGTTACATATCTCCCATTCCTCTTGGAAGTCTGGAGAATCCAACAGTCTTGTGTTACCTTGCCCACCCTTTTCCCATTCCTTGTTGGGGTTAGCCCTGCCTCAGTGAGAATGTAACCAGAAAGGAATGAAGATCACAGCTGCTAGAGTCCACCAGGAAGCCTCGCTGAGTCTCGCCTTTCTAACAGTCCTAGAGTTCCTGACCACATAGTGATGCCCAAAAGGTGCCTGGTCCAAGGGAGCATGAGAGGAAGGTATAAAAATTATTTTGGTGGCCGGGCACAGTGGCTCACACCTGTAATCCCAGCACTTTGGGAGGCCGAGGCGAACGGATCATCTGAGATCGGCAGTATGAGACCATCCTGACCAACATGGAGAAACCTTGTCTCTACTAAAAATACAAAAAAAAAAAAAAAAAAAAAATTGGTTCTTTAAAAGGCCAGGAGCGGTGGCTCATGCCTATAATCCCAGCACTTTGGAGGCCGAGGCAGGTAGATCACGAGGTCAAGAGTTTGAGATCAGCCTGACCAACATGGTGAAACCTCGTCTCTACTAAAAATACAAAAATTAGTTAGGCGTAGTCGTGTGCACCTATAATCCCAGCTACTCAGGAGGCTGGGGCAGGACAATCGGTTGAACCTGGGAGGTGGAGGTTGCAGTGAGCCGAGATCGCACCACTGCACTCCAGCCTGGGTGACAGGGCGAGACTCTGTCTCAAAAAAAAAAAAAAAAAAAAAAAAAAGCCTTTTGGCATTTGTATGGCTTTGATAGATCTGCAGGTCTGCAGGTCCTGAGAACCTTACCCTGCATGGACTCAAGCATCAAAGCAAAGTTTTGGCTGTCCCTATGGACTGGATACAGTTCCTTCAGGTCACTGGTCTCACTCACTCCCTAATTCCTCACACCCGTATTTCCTTACCATTTAGTATACCGACTTGACCACTGTCTGAATACAAGGGAGTGACACTGCCTAACACAGTCTGGCATCCAGATGGCAAATGTTCATAACAGCATTATTTATAATAGCCAAAAACTGAAAACAATCCAAAAGTCCATCAACTGGTGAATAAATAAAATGTGGCATATCCATGCAATGAAATGCTATTCAGCAACACAATAAATAAAAGAGTGATTTATAACATGTATGAACCTCAAAAACATTCTAGTAAGTGATAAAAGCTGGACACAAAAGGCCACATATTACATGATTCCATCTACATGAGACATCCAGAAAAGACATAAAAAGGATTAGTGGTTGCCAGGGGCTGGGGGCGGATCTTAGCTGCAAAGGCTGTAAAGGAACTTTTGAGTCTGATAGGAATGGGCTAAGATGATGTTTGTACAACTGTACAAATTTACTTAAAATCATTAAATTGTACACTTATAATGGGTGAACTTTATATGTATATTATTTGACAGTTCAATTAAACTGTTTTTTAAAAAGGAGGTATAGAGGATGTTTGTCACAGTCCTGGAGTTCCTGACCACATGGTGGTAACCAAAAGTACCCAGCCCACTAGGAAATGACAGGAATTCATAAAACCTTTTGTTATGAGTAGAGCTGTGGGAGATAAACGGGTGGACAGGCCTCAAGACATTGCACATCCTCATTCTGCAAGGGTTCAGTCACCAAGCAGTTTGCTAGGCTCCCCATGCTCTATTTCCTCACATCCAGCGTTTCCTTATCCACCTATGATACTTGACCCAGTGCTTGTATGAATACCAGAAGGTAACATACCACCAAAGTGTGGCCTCCAGAGGGCTTGCTTTCGACATTGCTGGGGGAGACATTCCCTGGAAGACAGGCCACTTTCTTGCTTCTTCCAGACCAACCACTCCCCTCTCCAGGCAAACTCCAGGTGGGAAGCTTCAGAACACAGCCCTTCATTCTTTCCCAGGGGCAGCCACAATTAGACAGAGAGATGCTCCCTGCTGCTGTGCCCTGAGTCAAGTGCACAGGGGCTCCTGGTGGCCAGTCTGAGAACACCTCCATGCTCAATTCACTCCATCCTCTAAACAGGACTCCAATACCAAAGGTGAACCAATGAGTGATGAATGCATTATGACACAGTCCAGTGTACTCTCTGAGGTAAGGGCACCAGGGCTAGGTGATGACAAGAATGCATAAAACCTCTGTTATGGGCCGGGCGCGGTGGCTCAAGCTTGTAATCCCAGCACTTTGGGAGGCCGAGACGGGCGGATCACGAGGTCAGGAGATCGAGACCATCCTGGCTAACACGGTGAAACCCCGTCTCTACTAAAAATACAAAAAACTAGCCGGGCGAGGTGGCGGCGCCTGTAGTCCCAGCTACTCCGGAGGCTGAGGCCAGAGAATGGCGTAAACCCGGGAGGCGGAGCTTGCAGTGAGCTGAGATCCGGCCACAGCACTCCAGCCTGGGCGACAGAGCCAGACTCCGTCTCAAAAAAAAAAAAAAAAAAAAAA
>NC_037687.1:35232522-35242564 GCF_003255815.1 Theropithecus gelada | reverse complement strand
AAACAAAAAAAAAAAAAAAAAAAAAAAAAAAAAAAAAAAAAAAAAAACCTCTGTTATAAGTACTTAATGAAGACATCATGGATGTCAAATGCACACTTTACAATGTCTGTGGAAAATGGGAAACTTACCCACAAGTCCCTCAGAAACTATCCAATCAGGGCTGGGCGCGGTGGCTCACGCCAGTAATCCCAGCACTTTGGGAGGCCGAGGTGGGTGGATCACTTCAGGTCAGGAGTTTGAGACCAGCCTGGCCAATATATGGTGAAACTCCATCTCTAGTAAAAATACAAAAATTAGGCAGGCATGGTGGCACCATTCTGTAATTCAAGCTACTTGGGAGGCCGAGGCAGGAGAATTGCTTGAACCTGGGAGGCAGAGGTTGCAGTGAGCCGAGATCACACCACTGCACTCCAGCCTGAGCAAGAGTGAGACTCTGCCTCAAAAAAAATAGAAAGAGAGAAGAGAAGAGAAGAGAAGAGAACAGAAGAGAACAGAAGAGGATAGGAGAGAAAAGGAGAAAAGAAGAGAAGAGAAGAAAAGAAAAAGAAAAACAGAGAGGCCGGGCGCAGTGGCTCACGCCTGTAATCCCAGCACTTTGGGAGGCCGAGGCGAGTGGATCACGAGGTCAGGAGATCGAGACCATCTTGGCCAACATGGTGAAACCCTGTCTCTACTAAAATACAAAAAATTAGCCAGGTGAGGTGGCACGTACCTGTAGTCCCAGGTACTTGGGAGGCTGAGGCAGGGGAACTCTTAAACCTGGGAGGCAGAGGTTGCAGTGAGCTGAGATCGCACCACTGCACTTCAGCTTGGCGACAGAGACTCTGTCTCAAAAAAAAAAAAAAAAAAAAAGAGAGAGAGAGAAAGAAATTATCCAATTAGGCTCCTTACTTGGAATGGGGTCATGTCCATATCAAAGCCCATCACGAGTGAGCATGATACCACCCCAATGCGTGCAAGGCCCCTACCATCCCTCCAAGGTAGTATAAGCAGGAAACAGGGAGTGACTTACATTCAGCAACTGGGAAGTCACCATCAAACCCAGATGGGCTTCCACCACAGGACCCAGTGGTGTCATAGCTCTGCCAAGGTCCCTCAGTGGGCTGCAGAACATGGGTTCTGTCGGCTTCTCCACATGCAGGGCCATCATGGAGTGTCTCCTCAGGGAGGAATCCTCTACACAAGGTTTAGCCATGGCTGAAGGCTACTCATGTAGGGTCTGTTTTTTTTTGTTGTTGTTGTTTTGAGATAGAGTCTCACTCTGTTGCCCAGGCTGGAGTGCAGTGGTGTGATCTTGGCTCACTGCAATGTCCGCCTCCCGAGGTCAAGTGATTCTCCTGCCTCAGCCTCCTGAGTAGCTGGGATTACAGGCGCCTGCCACCACGCCCTGCTAATTTTTCTGTTTTTAGTAGAGACGGGGTTTCACTATGTTGGCCAGGCCGATCTTGAACTCCTGACCTCAAGTGATCTGCCTGCCTCGGCCTCCCAAAGTGCTGGGATTACAGGCATGAGCCACCATGCCCAGTTGTGTCTTTTTTTTTTTTTTGGTGGGGGAGACAGGGTCTTGCTCTGTCACCCAGGCTGGGGTGCAGTGGCTCCAACTCAGCTCACTGCAACCTCAGCCTCCTGATGTCAAGCGATTCTCCTGCCTCAGTCTCTGGCGTAGCTGGGATTACAGATGTGCACCACCACGCCCAGCTGATTTTTGTATTTTTTGTAGAGAGGGGGTTTTGCCATGTTGGCCAGGCTGGTCTCGAACTCCTGACCTGAGGTGATCCCCCTGCCTCAGCCTCCCAAAGTGCTGGGATTACAGGCATGAGCCACCACACCTGGCCAGTGTGAATTCTTTTATATTAAATAAAGGAGCTGAAGACCTTCCTACATTTACTATAATAAAAAGGCTTTTCTGGCCGGGCGCGGTGGCTCAAGCCTGTAATCCCAGCACTTTGGGAGGCCGAGACGGGCGGATCACGAGGTCGGGAGATCGAGACCATCCTGGCTAACACGGTGAAACCCCGTCTCTACTAAAAAAATAAAAAAAAACTAGCCGGGCGAGGTGGCGGGCGCCTGTAGTCCCAGCTACTCGGGAGGCTGAGGCAGGAGAATGGCGTGAACCCGGGAGGCGGAGCTTGCAGTGAGCTGAGATCCGGCCACTGCACTCCAGCCTGGGCGACAGAGCGAGACTCTGTCTCAACAAAAAAAAAAAAAAAAAAAAGGCTTTTCTCCAGGGTGAAGTTTCTGGTGCCAAGCAAGGCAGGAGCTGTGGCTGATGCTCTCCCACACTGGCTGCACTCATAGAGGTTTTTTCCAGTGTGAATCACTTTGTGCATATCAAGGCAGAAGCTGCAATTTTTTGCTCTCCTACATGCTACACTCACAATGCTGTAAAGTAGCTGGTGCTAAATAGGATTAAAACTGTGAGAAGAGGCTTTCCAACATTAGCTGCATGCACTGGGCCTTTCTCTGGTGAGAATTCTGCAGGATGAAGTTTCATACTTCACTGAAAGCTTTCATGTAGTTATTGCATTTGTACAACCATTCTCTGGTGTTAATTTGTTTTTGCTAATGAAAGCAGAGCTCTGAATATAACATTTATGAACCTCAAGTCAGGTACCAGGGAAGCCACCAGGACAGCTGGCACTGCCCCACTTTCCCTGAACTTAGGAGTCCTTCATAGGGTATGACCATTTTGGTGCAGAAGAGAGTTTTGCAAAATTTTGCTCACGGCTGGGCCACACTCCTTGCGCTTATGGGGACTTTCTCTGGGGTGAATATTTTGGGCTCAAAGGAGGTAGAGTTCTGGCTGGAGGATTCCCCATGTTACTACACTTGTAAGGCCCTTCGAAGATGTGCGTGTACTCCTGCTTTCTCAGGATGAAGACAAAAGTGAAGGCCTTCCCATGCTCATAACACACTTGCATTTTTTCCCACTGTGAAGTTTTTTGGTAGGACAAAAGGTTTGCTTCTCCTCAAATACCTTTCCATATGCTATGTATTTATCAGATATCTCTTCAGTGTCAGTTCTCTGTAGGTTCTGCAAAATGTGGAGCTGCAGGGCCCCCGTCTCTGGTGACAGGCCAGTACCATGCAGTGAGCGAAGCCCAGGTCTTGAACCATTGACACCTATGCCTACACTCAAATGGAACAAGCCAGTCTCATGGAAGAACGGGTTTTCAAAAACTACGTATTTATGTTCTATTTATTTTAGAGATAGGATCTCACTTTGTTGCTCAAGCTGGACTCAAACTCCTGGACTCAAGCGCTCCTCCTGCCTCAGCATCCCAAGTAGGTGGGACTATAGGTATGAGCCATCATGCGCAGATAACAACTATTTAAAGATACATTATCAGTTCAAGACACATTACAGGGAGGCCAATGGTAGGAGATCTGGCCATTGGAGGGGAGGAGGGGAGAAGGGGAAAGAATGAGTCTTGGAAGACAGAGAGGAGGCCATCCAGGGAACAGGAGTCAGGGGAAAGTAGGATAGAGTGTCAGAAAAACGTCAGGAAAATTTTTTTAAAAGGCACGGCTGGCCAGGCACGGTGGCTCACGCCTGTAATCCCAGCACTTTGGGAGGCTGAAGTGGGCAGATCACCTGAGGTCAGGAGTTCGAGACTAGCCTAACCAACATGGAGAAACCCCGTCTCTACTAAAAATACAAAATTAGCCAGGTGTGGTGGTGCATGCCTGTAATCCCAGCTACTCGGGAGGCTGAGGCAGGGGAATTGCTTGAACCCGGGAAGTGGAGGTTGCAGTGAGCCGAGATCATGCCATTGCACTCCAGCCTGGGCAACAAGAGTGAAACTCTTGTCTCAAAAAACAAACAAAAAAAGGGCATGGCTATACATCCTGGTGCCAGGACAACAGAGGGCACAACTCAGGTACCAGGGGAGCCACCAGGGCACTGCCAACAGCTCTCCCACAGCTGTCTTCCATTCAACAGAACTGGTGCACCATGGGGCCTCTCTGTCCATTGCCTAATTCAAGCCACCCTGTCCACCAGCCAGGTCTCTTCATTAGTTCTAGTTAGGTGATCACACGGCATGGGTGGCGGCAGTGATCCTATAGAGCTCTGATCAAGTGGTTTGTGAGAAGGCAGCCCACGTCAAGGTGATCCACCGCATGACAAACCACGGTAGGCGAAGATCACCTGTGCAGGTATATAACTGGGAAGAACTGAACCTCACAAAGTCAATGCTCAGTGACCCCACCATCAATGACCATGTCAGTGCCCACTGGGACTCGCAAGGGACAGCTGCCAGAAAACTTCTACTAGAGTAAGGGGATGTGGCAGAAGGGACAGAAAAGTGACAGATCCTGACAGCGTAACCTAGCCAGGAAACGACCCAGCTGCATGTGATATGCTACACAGGTTTTGAGACTTATGATTCCAGGCTGGCGTTGAAGGGCGGGACTTCCGGCACCGCCATAGTGGTCCTCATTTTCCGGCTGGTGGGTTGGGCTACAGGAGACCTCAGGAGCCGGACAAGGGCGAGGGAGTGGGTGCAGGGGCCGTCACTGCAGCTTCACAAGGTTGTCAAGGTCCCAGGGCAGAAGGTGTGGGGGTTTATGAAGCAGCCAGGGATAAGTAGCAGAACACTGGCCAGTGCCAGGGCCAGCAGCACCTCCCACAGGGAACAAGGGAAAGGCGGAGGAAAACCTAGATTTCATGTGTAGAGGAAAGAGAAGACACAGTAGCCTTACCTAGTAAGCACAGGAATACAAAGCTCTGTAGCATCACGTCACTATAGAAGCCCCCCTGGACCTCACTAAGGAGCCCCACATTTTTGGAAGATGTACTGACTCTGCCCTTAAAGGTCACTAAGCCCTGCAACACCAAGTCAATGGGCAGACAGATGTGATCTAAGCACTGGGCATGAGCCCTAGCCACTGGTCCTTAGTCTCAACACTTCACCGCGAGGGCCCATCTGTAACTCCAAACTAAAACCCCCCTTTCCAAATCCTATCCTCAGGCCCTTCCCTGGTCCAGGCCACCAACATAATGCAGTCTGGAGGTCCGGAAACCACACCAGAATACTATACATCCAGAGGCCCATTTGACTTCTCCACTCACAGGCCTCCAGACAATTCAGACCCTATAACTACAAAATCCATCACTAATCTTCCAAGAAACGTCCTCCTCCTGCCAACTGCCAACCTCTATTCTCCACAGGAGGCATCCTAATTCTTCCTAACTACTTGGGATGGTCCTTCACCCCTACTCATGCTTATTCCACTTATCTAACGTAGCAAAAAATTCCATTAGCTCTATCTTGAAGATCTATTGGGAATCTGATCACTTCTCCCATCTCTCTTGCTTCCGTTCTGGACAGGCCACTATCATAAGTCGGGAACAATACTGCAATAACCTCCCCACAGTCTCCCTGCTTCCAGCCCCGCTACAACCACCTTCTCCAGTAGTGTGTTCATTCAGCAGCCACTGGAATACTTTCCAAATTCTAAGTCAGGTCATGTCCATCCCTTTTCTGTCCAACACCTTTCATGGCTCCCAGCGCCCTCAGTGTGCCAGGAGAGGCAGGACTCCTCTTACACTCTCCACTCACTGCCGAGGGGGCACGAGATCCTTCCTGAACGCTCAGGTCAGTCTCAGGTCCAAGTCTTCGCATATGCAGATCCCTCCTCCTGTACCCTCCACGTCTCAACAAACTGGATTCTGAAATGGTGACCCCCCCAACCTGTGAACGCTCCACACTGTTTGGTGGGGCTGCAGAGGACCTGGGGAAGGTACTTCTCAATTGGAGACTTAGGGCAATGGTGCTGAGTCCAGCCGAGTGGGTGCCAGGAGACCCTTGGCACACGCTCCAAGCCTGCAGCCGGGCGCACGCTGGGTCAAGACCTCCCAACGCGCGGCTTTTCTTGGCCTCGGCCTCGCGCTCCTTAAAGCCGACACAACGCCAAGGGCGACCACTCCCGGGAGCCGCGGACACCTCCGCGCGATGCGACCTGAGGGTCCCACTGGGCCGGCTTTATCTACGGCCGGGGGGAACACTGGGGCTCGGGGGGCGATATTCGCCGCGGTCGGGGCGCTTATATGTCACGGAGGCGGAACTTCCCCGACTCTCGTGCCTTCCTCACTCCTGTTTTCACGGGCCCAGGGAGCCTCCAAGATTCCGTCCCTCGCCTGACAACGCGGTCCCTTCAGATGCAGACAAAATCGAGAAATGCCAAAGTGACGGTCCGAGGACGACGACAGAAGTCCCGCTTGCAGACTGATTGGCCCGCGTCTTCCACCCCGCCCGGAAGTGCCCTTCTCCTGGGCTGCCAATGGCCAGCCCTGAGGCACGGCGAGGGTCCTTCTGGATAATGTAGTTTCCGTTGCGTGAGCGGCGACGCGATAAACGCCTTTCCTCAATCACCTTGGCAACGGCCTAGCGGCAGCGTGACGGCCACAGGAAAAATAGCGTCATAGTCGGCGGGGAGCCTTGAGCCAATGAAGGCTCGGACCAGGAGCAAGTCAGAGCCGGCATTGAGGGGCGGGACTTCCGGCGCCGCCATTGCGGTCCTCATTTTGCGCCTGGTGGGTTGGGCTACAGGAGGCCTCTGGAGCCAAACAAGGGCGCGGGAGTGGGTGCAGGGACCGACAACGCGCCTTCGCACGCACCATAACCCCCGGCTAATTACTATGCTTTTATGAGCCAAGGTGTTCCCGAAAGTGGAGCCAGCGCCACGCGTCTCAGGGGTCTCCATCCCCAGCCTTCCTCCCTGCGGTGCCCGGAGGCCTTGCGCGCATTTTGTATTAGGGAAGACAGGTCCTGAGTGCGACCGTCACCCAGCGTTCGCGCCACTCAGTGGAAGTGTGAGGGTTCGGCTGAGCGGCAGGGCTAGCCCTAGCGCCTCCTAGTATGGCCCTGCCCAGCCCACAGGTTCCAATGGGGTTGCCAGCGTCGCTGATGGGCCCGGCGCAGGTGAGTGGAGGTGCCCCAGGCCCTCACCCGCTGGGATTCCGGCCCTTAGGATCCTGAAGCCCAGATAGAGGGGATGTTGGTGTCCTGCGGCTCTTGGCCGTGTCCTGTCCTCACACGTGGGTCTTGGGCCCTGCCCTGGGAGTCACTTACCCTTACCATCCTGAATCCAGGCCAGGCGTTATATCGAGGGATTCCCATTTCTGGAATCCTGTGGAATGAGATCTGGAAGGCTGTCCCAGGCACAGGGACCAGCATGTGCACCTTGCTTGGTTGTGATGAAATGGAAGCATTCCAGGGACTGCAGGTCTCCGTTTAGTCTGGTGGAAACAGAGCAGGGAAACCAGAGTTAGGCCTGGAATGGCAGCCTGAGGAGCTGGGCCTGTATTCTGATGGTGGTGGGAGCCATGGAAAGTTTGGAGCAAAGGAAGGAGGTGCTCTGACTCCAGTCTTAACAGACTCCCTATAGATGCCTAGTGGGCAGCAGACTGGAGGGATGGTGAGGGTGGAGCAGGAAGGCCAGTGAGGAGCTGACAGACGTGGTCCAGATGTATGCTTTGGGTAGCTGGACAGAGGGGTGCCCATGGAGGTAGGACAGATGGTTGGCTTCTGAATCTGCCCAAATTGGGCCATAGATTACCGGATGTGGGACAGTGAAAGAGAGTGAAATGTTAAGATTGACTTTAGGCTGAGCGCAGTGGCTCACACCTGTAATCCCAGCACTTTGGGAGGCCGAGGTGGCCGGATCACTTGAGGTCAGGAGTTCAAGACCACGCTGGCCAACATGGTGAAACCCCGTCTCTACTAAAAATACAAAAAAATTAGCCTAGGCATGGTAGTGCGTGCCTGTAATCCCAGCAACTTGGGAGACTGAGGCAGAAGAATCGTTTGAATCTGGGAGATGGAAGTTGCAGTGAGCTGAGATCATGCCACTGTGCTCCAGTCTGAACGACAGCGAGACTCTGTTTTAAAAAAAACAAAAAAAGGTTTCCAGGCCCAGTGGCTCGCGCCTGTAATCCCAGCACTTTGGGAGGCCGAGGCGGGCGGATCACGCGGTCAGGAGATCAAGACCATCCTGGCTAACACTGTGAAACCCTTTCTCCACTAAAAATACAAAAAATTTGCCAGGCGTGGTGGCAGGTGCCTGTAGTCCCAGCTACTTGGGAGGCTGAGGCAGGAGAATGGCATGAACCCGGGAGGCGGAGCTTGCAGTGAACTGAGACCACGCCACTGCACTCCAGCCTGGGTGACAGAGCGAGACTTCATCTCAAAAAAAAAAAAAAAAAAAAAAAAAAAAATTGACCTTAGATCTTTCAGATGTGGAAGTTGGTGTGAGGAGTAGATTTCAGGGGGAAGATAAAGAGTTGGATTTTGTTGTATTTGAGATGTCCCAGACACTACCAAATTGAGTTGCCAAGTAGACCCCTAAACATGCGATTATGAAATTACGTCGGGTTTAGGCTGGAAACATCCAAGGGATGGATGCTTGTTGGTGGACACTGCGTGCAGTTGTGGGTTGGGTTCAAGATAGTGGCCGAGCCTCCTAAACAGAGAGTAGGTCTAGGACAAAAATGAAGCATAGCAGCAGAAGTAGGATGAGAGTTGGGCTTTGGTTTAGGTTGATTTATCTCTCTACAGCTCACTACATTGTCGTGGCCGTCCTTCTTGTGGTCAGGGCATGTTACCTCCTCTTAAGTAGGGTCCTGGGGTTTTTGTCAGGCTGGTGTAGTGGCAGGATCAGAAAGGATCAGCCTAAGCTGAGTCCCCAAGCCAAGGTGGGGGCCAGTGGGTCTTGGATTTGAGTGTTAGGAAGAGCAAGGACAGCTATGACTGGGGAGGAGACAACACATACAAAGGCAGAGATATAAGAGGAAAGAGATATTTGAGATCTGCTTATGGTTCTGGGCAGCTGATGGTTGAAGAAATAGGGAAAGGACGAGAGGCATTGACTTGAGGGGCTATGGCTGCCTCTGGCAGTGGGGTTTTTGGAGCTCTGTTGTTGGCTTGGACCAGGATTGGATCCTGGTTGCGTCTGTCAGGTATGCTATGTGCATGGTGAGATACTAGGGAGAGTACCTACAGTGTGAACAGGGAGGAGGTGGAAATATAAGAACTGTATGGTCTGAGGAGTCACATGTAAAGGTGAGGGAATGTGAACCATTGGTCCCATGGCCCTGGTACAAGAGTCTTAAGAGAAAGGGAAGCCCAAATTTTCTTATGTTTGGGAGGTATGAGCCAGAAGTCACAAGGAAAATTGACCAGCAGGAGGGAGGAGGCAGCAGCCATCTGCCCACCTGCCTGTTGTTCCTCTAGGTTGGATTGGCCTGGATACAGTGACCAGTGGGACTACTAGGAGAGAGGGGCACCATTAATTCCAGGGCATGTTAGGCGGGGGCCCTGAGGAAGAAGATAAGCTGCGGATGGGTGAGTAGTGGATGGACTGAGAGGATCATAAGAAAAAGAGATGTTAGTGGTAGATGTGGCAGGATTCCGAGTCACACGGCAAGGGCCACACGGCAAGGGCCTGCATATTTCCATTTGACCAATTGTTTGTTTCTTTGTCAGCATACCTCTTGGCCCTGTGGCTCAGCTGTCCCCGCACTGAAGAGCCTGGTAACCTTTGAAGATGTGGCTGTATATTTCTCCCAGGAGGAGTGGGAGCTCCTTGATGCAGCCCAGAGGCACTTGTACCACAGTGTGATGCTGGAAAACCTCAAGCTCGTGACCTCACTTGGTAATACCCTGTCCCAGCATGGTGATGACCAGCTTATGCCCTGTGTCTTTTCCTCATAGAAAGCTCTGTTCGGCCGGGCGCGGTGGCTCAAGCCTGTAATCCCAGCACTTTGGGAGGCCGAGGCGGGCGGATCACGAGGTCAGGAGATCGAGACCATCCTGGCTAACATGGTGAAACCCCGTCTCTACTAAAAATACAAAAAACTAGCCGGGCGTGGTGGCGGGCGCCTGTAGTCCCAGCTACTCGGAGGCTGAGGCAGGAGAATGGCCTGAACCTGGGAGGCGGAGCTTGCAGTGAGCCGAGATCGCGCCACTGCACTCCAGCCTGGGTGACACAGCGCGAGACTCCGTCTCAAAAAAAAAAAAAAAAAAAAAAAAAAAAAAAA
>NC_037687.1:35175765-35232422 GCF_003255815.1 Theropithecus gelada | reverse complement strand
AAAAAAAAAAAAAAAAAAAAAAAAAAAAAAAGAAAGCTCTGTTCATCCCAAAGCCAGATCACGGGTACTGCTTCCTTCTCAGGTTTCCTGTTGTAGGTGCTGGGGTGCTGAGACTCTGCTGTGTGTACTTCCCCTATCGCTCTCTGAGCAGCCTCATGAGCTTTCCTAATAGCTGTTGCCCAGAAGCCTTGTGGAGGCAAAGGTTGGGGATCAGATATCTCTAGTCTGCCTAACAGATCCCACTGAGCTTCACCAATCCCTGGTTGGGTTACCCAGTATGAAGCCATGCCCAGATTTTGTCTCTGTCTCCAGTGGGATTTTTTTTTTTTTTTAGATGAACTCTAGCTCTATTGCCCAGGCTGCAGTGCAGTGGCGTGATCTCGGCTCACTGCAAGCTCCAGCTCCCAGGTTCATGCCATTCTCCTGCCTCAGCCTCCCAAGTGGCTGGGACTACAGGCACCAGCACCACACCCGGCTAATTTTTTTGCATTTTTAGTAGAGACGGGGTTTCACTGTGTCAACCAGGATGGTCTCGATCTCCTGACCTCTTGATCCACCTGCCTCGGCCTCCCAAAGTGCTGGGATTACAGGTGTGAGCCACCGCGCCCAGCCCTCAATGAGATATTTTTTAAAAACAGCTTTATTAAGATAAATCATACAATTCACCTTTTCAAGTACACAGTTTAGTGATTTCTGTATGTTTTCACATGGTATAATCATTGCTATAATGTAGTTTTAGCATGTTTTCATCACCTAAAGAGAAACTATAGGTCTCATTAGCAGTCCCATTAGCTGTCACTCCCCATCTTTCCTTATCCCTTTCCTTCCGGTCCTAGGCAACCACTAATCTACTTTCTGACTATATAGATTTACGTTTCCTAGACATTTTATAGAATACTGTGTTTTTCTGTGACTGGCTTTCTCTTAGCATGTTTTTGAAGTTCATCAGTGTTGTAGCATGTATCAGTATTTCGTTCTTTTTTACAGCCAAATATTCCAGTGTGTAGATGGACTACAGTTTGTTTATCCATTTATCAGTTGATGAGCATTCAGCTTGTTTCCATTTTTTAGGTGTTAGAAAAAAATGCTACTATAGAAGCTGGGCGAGGTGCCTATAATCTGGCTACTCAGGAGGCTGAGGCAGGAGGATCACTTGAGCCCAGAGGTTTGAGACCAACCTGGGCAATGTAGCAAGACCCTATCTCAGTTTTTAAAAAATACTGCTATGAACAGTCTTGTACACATTTTTGTGTGGATGTGTTTTTAGTTCTCTTGTGTAGCTCTGTAGGAGCAGACTTGTCAAACTATTTTCCAAATTGGCTGCACCATTTCACATCCCTATCTGGAGTGTATAAGTGCTCCAGTTTTTCTACTTCATCTTAATGTATTGTTGTTTATTTTTTTATTATTATTTTAGCTATGTTAGTGAGTGTGAAGTGATATCTCATTGTGGTTTTGGTTTGCATACTCCTCATGATTAAGGATGCTGAACTTCTTTTCATATGCTTATTGGCCATGTGTGTATATATCTTCTTTTACAGAAATGTCTAAGTCCTTTGACGCACTTCTGTGTCCTTGCCCCTGGGGAGGTCTCCCTTATTCTGTTGCTTGGCTGGTCCCTATCCTGCCAATAGTAGTGGGCCCTTCCTCACCCTGATGGCCCGTTGGCCTATCAGCAATCCCTGGGACCTCTTCTTGAGTGTGAATTCCTGGGTAACATTTCTAATGAAGTCACCCATTCCCACCAAGTAGAATAGTTAGTTAACTGGCATTTCTGTATTTTCAGGTTGTTGGCATGGAGTAGAGGGTGAGGAGGCCCATCCCAAGCAGAATATTTCTGTAGAAGAGGTGTTACCGGTCAGGATCCCCAACGCAGATTCTTCCACCAAGAAAGCTAACTCCTGTGACATGTGTGGGCCATTCGTGAAAGACATTTTGTACCTGGCTGAGCATCAGGGAACACACTGTGAGGAGAAACCCTACCCATGTGGAGTATGTGGGAGAGACTTTTGGCTGAACGCAAATCTTCACCAGCACCAGAAGGAGCATAGTGGAGGGAAGCCCTTCAGATGGTACAAGGACAGGGATGCACTTATGAAGAGCTCTAAAGTCCATCTGTCAGAGAACCCCTTCACTTGCAGGGAAGGTGGGAAGGTCATCCTGGATAGCCGGGACCTCCTCCAGCTTCAAGCTGTTGACAGCGGGCAGAAGCCGTATTCCAATCTTGGGCAGCTTCCAGAAGTCTGTACCACACAGAAACTCTTCAAGTGCAGTAACTGTGGAAAAGCCTTCCTGAAGAGCTCCACTCTCCTCAGCCATCTGAGAACTCACTCTGAAGAGACACCATTTGCATGCCCAACAGGTGGAAATTTCTTAGAGGAGAAATCAACCCTTGGTAATCAAAAATTTCACACTGCGGAAATACCCAATGTGTGTAAGGAGTGTGGGAAGGCCTTTAGTCACCCATCTAAGCTGAGGAAGCACCAGAAATTTCACACTGAAGTAAGATATTATGAGTGCATTGCGTGTGGGAAAACCTTCAATCACAAACTCACATTTGTTCATCATCAGAGAAGTCACTCAGGAGAAAGACCTTATGAGTGCAGTGAATGTGGGAAAGCCTTCAGTAACAGATCACACCTCATTCGGCATGAGAAAGTTCACACTGGAGAAAGGCCTTTTGAGTGCCTGAAATGTGGAAGAGCCTTCAGCCAAAGCTCCAATTTCCTTCGGCACCAGAAAGTTCACACACAGGTAAGACCTTATGAGTGCAGTCAATGTGGTAAATCTTTCAGCCGAAGCTCTGCTCTCATTCAGCACTGGAGAGTTCACACTGGAGAAAGACCGTATGAATGCAGTGAGTGTGGAAGAGCTTTTAACAATAACTCCAACCTTGCTCAGCACCAGAAAGTTCACACTGGAGAACGGCCTTTTGAGTGCAGTGAATGTGGAAGAGACTTCAGCCAAAGCTCCCATCTCCTTCGACATCAGAAAGTTCACACTGGAGAACGGCCTTTTGAATGCAGTGATTGTGGTAAAGCCTTCGGTAATAGCTCCACACTCATCCAGCACCAGAAAGTACATACTGGGCAAAGGCCTTATGAGTGCAGCGAATGTAGGAAATCCTTCAGCCGCAGCTCCAGCCTGATCCAGCACTGGAGAATTCACACTGGAGAAAAGCCTTATGAGTGTAGTGAGTGTGGGAAAGCCTTTGCTCACAGCTCCACTCTCATTGAACACTGGAGAGTTCACACAAAAGAAAGGCCTTATGAGTGCAATGAATGTGGGAAATTCTTTAGCCAAAACTCCATTCTCATTAAGCATCAGAAAGTTCATACTGGAGAAAAGCCTTATAAGTGCAGTGAATGTGGGAAATTCTTTAGCCGAAAATCTAGCCTTATTTGTCACTGGAGAGTTCACACTGGAGAAAGGCCTTATGAATGCAGTGAATGTGGGAGAGCCTTTAGCAGTAACTCCCACCTGGTTCGTCATCAGAGAGTTCACACACAAGAAAGGCCCTATGAATGCATCCAGTGTGGAAAAGCCTTTAGTGAAAGATCTACACTTGTTCGGCACCAGAAAGTTCACACCAGAGAAAGGACTTATGAGTGTAGCCAGTGTGGGAAACTCTTCAGCCATCTTTGTAACCTTGCTCAGCATAAAAAGATTCATATTTGAGTAGAGCCTTATGGAAGTGGTCTTCGTGAGAAAATCTTCAGCCAGGTCAAACTTTATGCAGCAGTATCCCCATACCAGAAAAATTACCTACATGTACTACTAATGTGGAAAAGCCTTCAGAAGCTACCCTGTTTCTGACCAGCCCAGGAACCTTTGCAGGGCCGTCTCACCCATGCAGCACAAGGCAGAAGCCATGGCCACTTTCCATCTTGCCTGGATCCAAAAATTTGCAGCAGTCCTGTCCTCTGGCTTGGGGAAAACAGTACCCTGAGCCTCCCTGCACCTGTCCTGTAGGGATTCAGGACTGTCCTCAGCTCACTGGAATGGTTTAATTCCCATTGCTTCTGAGAGGGTTAGGCAGTGAACTGAATGCATGCTGGCCGAGGGGCCTTGAGGGAAATCTAATTTGAGCTCAGGAAGATGCACATTCCTCGTGGATGTAGTCAAGTCTGTGTTTAACCCCTAAGATGTGTCCATTGAGACCACAAATCACCTGCCACTGGAATCACCTACCTTGTCTGCACCATACACGTGATAATAAAGACCTTATTGATCAGGTCACCTTTAATCTTAGGGGTTCTGTTGGGGTAGGTTGAGAAAATGAATGGATAGAGTGGGGAGTGCCTTTTCAGGGCACAAAATCTGCCTGAGGGCACAGTAGAAGAGCAGGTAGTTGCTCTGTCCTGTTGTAGCCTACTTTGCATTGCTATGTGAAAGACTGAAAGGCTCTGGATTGAACGTAGTGGCCTATGTTTCAGTTACCACAGGGCCCAGAGCTTACCCTGAGGAAAAATAAATCCGTCTACAACACTAATGTGTCACAGGGTCACCAAGGCAAAGACCTAGAGGGATCCAGGGAGGACTCTGTGCATAGAGAAACACTGGATGTGAGGTAATAACTAGGAATTTGGGGAGACTGTGGTGAACTAGGGCACATGCCATCATGGACAAAGAAGCAGCCGTAGTTCCCCATCAACTGGGACTCTGCAGGGTGAGGGTGTGCAGAACAACTGCAGAGCTGCAGACCTTTGTATTTGCCATGTTAAAGTTTTTGCTATAGTTAAAGCAGATAAATGCAATATTGTTTACATTCACTTCTCTCAAACTGTATCTTGGCACCCATCACTCCCCAGGTAGGAACTGGGGACTGAGAGAAGCAATAGCCTGACGTCCAGGAAAGTGTTTTTTGTAGTCTGGCCAGGGTTTCTGGTCACTAACACACACTTCATGCCTTCACAGTCTTGCTGGCCAACAGAGTGGGCACAGGCAAATGGGGGCGTTTAACACAGTTGACAGAGCTGGTATTTTAGAAGGAGATTGAGATTTGGAACCTTGCAGAATATGGTGTTTAGCACCTATTTTAAAAAGCTTATTTACCATGTAATTTCATCATCATCACATGTGAGTTGTTGCTGTTTCTTTGACCTCCCCCATACAAGGAAGTACTCATGAGAGCACTGGCTGGGATGTGAACAGGAGTCCCCATAAAGGAGAGGCCTGGCCAGGTGCAGTGGTGCACACCTATAGTCCTAGCTGCTTGAGAGGCTGAGGCAGGAGGATCTCTTGAGCCCAGGAGGTTGAGTCCATCCTGGACAACATAGCAAGGCCCCATCTCTAAAAAAGAAAAGAGTGGCCTGGGCTCACATCACTGAACAGCAGTTTCAGTAGCCACTGCCAGCTGTCCTAGATCCCTCTGTTCTCCCTGCCCATGTGAATGTCGCCTAACAGGCTCAGCAGTGGGGTATGTGACAGGACCAGTACTCCATGACTGGTCGTTCCTCACCCTGACCATGGCACCCTTGCCCTGCCAAAGATTGTACTCCTGGCTGAACATTAGGCAGTATACTCCAGATAGAAACCACACAGAGTAGTGGATCAAACTTTTCACCAACAACAGACCATTTATGGTGGAGACCACCTTTTCAGATGTGACATGGCTCACAGTCTCATTTGTAAAGAGCACTTTTCAGTTCATGCACAGCAGGATTCATAAGTGAGAGGACTCAAGGACCAGGCATTTGTGAAGGCTTTCCAGGGTAACTACCCACTTCTGGCACTGGAGTACCCGAATAGTGAGAAGCTCAAAAGAGAATATGGAAATGCCTTCCTTTCTCCATCACCAGAGCACTCATGGCACAGGGAAGCCATGAAAAGTTGAGTGGGAAGATCCTGCCACACAGCTCCAACATCAGATAACACCAGGCAGGCCATGATAGGGAGAAGCCCTTCAAGAGCAGTGGCTATGGGAAGACATGAAGACTTTTGCCCCCTTCAACCACCTAAGAGCCCACACTGAAGAGAAATCTTTAAACACTTGGTATGAAAAAAGACCCTCAAGAAGAAATCAATCCTTATCTATAACCAAAAAATTCACAATAGAGAAAACCCCCGCATGTAAGGAATGTGGGATGGTCTTTGGTCACCTCTCCTGTGTGAGAAAGCAATATAAAGTACCTGTGGGGAAAAGGCATTACAAGTGCAGTGAAAATGGGAAAGCCTTCAGCTGTAGACACCCCCTTTAAAGAAAAATCACCAGAGAATTCACGACAGAGTTATGGGCAACAAATGTGGGAAAGCCGCAGCTCCCAGAATCTTAGGCAGCACTGTATTACTGCTATTGCAGAAACCATCTGTATTAGTTACCTATTGCTGTGTAACAAATTACTCAAAACCTAGTGGCTTAAAACAATAGTTACTGGCCGGGCGCAGTGGCTCAAGCCTGTAATCCCAGCACTTTGGGAGGCCGAGACGGGCGGATCACGAGGTCAGGAGATCGAGACCATCCTGGCTAACACGGTGAAACCCCGTCTCTACTAAAAATACAAGAAAATTAGCCGGGCGAGGTGGTGGGTGCCTGTAGTCCCAGCTACTCGGGAGGCTGAGGCAGGAGAATGGCGTGAACCCGGGGGGCGGAGCTTGCAGTGAGCTGAGATCGCGCCACTGCACTCCAGCCTGGGGCACAGAGCAAGACTCCGTCTCAAAAAAAAAAAAAAAAAAAAAAAAAAAAAAAGAAACTTGGTTTCATTTTCCATTAAGGTGAAAGCTAACATCTGGGTTCAATTCAGTTCTTAGCCTACATTCTTGCTTTCTTTCTGTTTNCTCCCCCTTCAAAAAAAAAAAAAAAAAAAACGGGCCGGGCGCGGTGGCTCAAGCCTGTAATCCCAGCACTTTGGGAGGCCGAGATGGGCGGATCACGAGGTCAGGAGATCGAGACCATCCTGGCTAACACGGTGAAACCCCGTCTCTACTAAAAATACAAAAAAACTAGCCGGGCGAGGTGGCAGGCGCCTGTAGTCCCAGCTACTCGGGAGGCTGAGGCAGGAGAATGGCGTGAACCCGGGAGGCGGAGCTTGCAGTGAGCTGAGATCCGGCCACTGTACTCCAGCCTGGGCGGCAGAGCAAGACTCCGTCTCAAAAAAAAAAAAAAAAAAAAAAAAACAAAAAACAAAAAACAAAAAAAAACAATAGTTATTATCTCACAGTCTCTATAGGTCAGAAACTTTGGTGCAGCTAGCTGACTCCTCTTCAGGGTTTCTCACAAGGCTAACATCAAGATGTCACCTGGGGGGTGTGGTCATCTGAAGGCTTGCCTGGGGAAGGCTCTGCTTCCAAGCAAACTCACATAATTGGCAGCATTCAGGTTTTTTTTGTGGGCTGCTGGACTGAGGGCCTGTCTGTTGGTCTGAGACCTCCTCCAGTTCTCTGCCACATGGGCCTCTCCAAAATGGCAGCTTGTGGATCAAAGCTTGCAAGCTGATAATGCAATGGAGAATACCAACAAGTCAATCATTTGTAATCTAATAATGGAAGTGAGATCCCACCATCTTTGCTATGTTTTATTTGTTAGAAGCAAGTCACTTGGTCCAGCCCACAGTCAAGGGGAGAGGATTACACAAGAGCATGAATACCACAGGGCAGAGATCATTGGAAGCCATGTCAAAAACTGCCTGCCACACTGTCTCATCTCTGCCACCTGGCAAGATCTCATGATGTGTCAGTCTCCTCCACTGTGCTAAGGGAAGGAAGCCTACCTTTCCATTCTCTAGAGAGAATTTCATATAGTCTGAGCCCTTTGAGTACCCTCATTTTCTTTCCCACTGATGGCTTTAGATTTTGGTATGACACAGTTCTTGCTAAGATCTGAGCTGGTGTCTTCTGGAGCTTTCCAGAAAAGGCTTCTTGCCTGGGCATGGTGGCTCACGCCTATAATTCCAGCACTTTGGGAGGCCAGGGCAGGCAGATCATGAGCTCAGGAGATTGAGACCATTCTGGCTAACATGGTGAAACCCCGTCTCTACTAAAAATACAAAAAATTAGCTGGGCGTGGTGGTGGGCGCCTGTAGTCCCAGCTACTTGGAAGGCTGAGCAGGAGAATGGTGCGAACCCAGGAGGCAGGGTTTGCAGTGAGCCAAGATTGCACCACTGCACTCCAGCCTGGGTGACAGAGCGAGACTCCGTCTCAAAAAAAAAAAAAAGAGAAAGAAAAGGTTTCTCTTCATGGACACATTGTTTGCATCTACATGTGACACTTGGGAATGATTTCTTTAATCTCAATCACCCAGTCCTGGATCTGCCTGTCTCTCACTGAGATAATAAAAGCCTTAATGTTTAGCCACTTGCATCAGAGGTGGCGAGTTGAGTTGAAACAATTCATCCTAATAAAAAGAACAGCTTTTGTAGGGGGCACTGAGTGTCTCAAACAGCCGCATGGGCAGGAAGAACACTCAGTCCAGTTTTGGTTGAATTTGCCTTGTTGCCTTAAGGCCTCCTGTGAAAAACTGACAGGCTCAGACTGAATCTTGTGGTTTAGACACCAAGGGTCACCTGTGGACCCAGAGCTGGCTCTGAAGAATGGGGTAGTTTCTTTGAGAACCTCCACAGCAAAAATTTGGTCCTCTGTTCCCAGCGCATGTCCTACTTTACTAGCTATGTCTCCCAGTACCTGCCCATGGCTCATGACTCATGAAATATAGAGCTCAGTAGGCAGGTATAACTGGTTCAGACCTGCCAGGGCTATGTGGAAACTATCATTGGTACAAAAACAGTGTGGAGAAGACTGTGGTAGACAAGAGGGGACATGTCTGTTCTAAGGGCATATCAGAAACTTCCAATGACTATGGCCAAGTGAGATAAGGCTGTATAGAACTTCTCAGGACATGCAGACCTATGTGTCACTCATAGCTGAAATTCAAATAAATGTTTTGTGGATTTCCTGTGGACTCCCTGGGCTGTTCATCTCATGGCCATCCCTGCACAGGTAGGAACCTCCAGACAGAGAAGATGGAAACCATGGTCTGGAGTGGCTTATGTGAGTAGCCAGGGTTTCTTGAGACTCACATGGCCGTGGCCTTCATCATTCCACTTCTGGTGGCCACCAAGCAGGTCTGTCCCTCTTAAGGGGTGGGGAAACAATATGGTGGAGTCAGTACAGATTTCCCATATCTCCTGCTTTTCCAAGAAGAGCCAAATATTCAGATTTTTATGTGGCATGTGATTTTATAAATGTTGAAAATCATTTCCAAAAACATTTCAATGCAAACTCAGTTCACCAAAACTATAGGTTGGCTTTAGATATTTCCCTGGGTCCTCCTGAGGCCTAGGGGAGAAAAGACCAGAAATCCTCTGACATGAGAATCTTTGGCCTGTGGTGTCCATCCATACTGTATGATGGATCAGAGGCCACTGCAGCTGCCATCTCTCCCAGAAGCCCCTGAGGGGATGGACAATGATAACCACATTGTGAGCAGAAGCCACAACAGTTTTGCAGTTAGCAGAGTTTACAGCAGGGCTTCTCAAATACTCCCCAGCACAGTGAGGTGTCTGGGGGATCCCTACCCTGCTTGGGCCTGCCTTCCTGAGTGTAATGTCTCCAATATGGAAGACGCATGTGGGATCAGAATTAAAGGTCAGTTGAGCCACATGGGGCTCAGGCTTCTAAGCTAATAAAGTTAGGGTAGACACATCATCAGAGCTCAGTCCTCTGTGTGAGTGGCCAGGATTAGATCTGATAAGATGGTGCTGGGCATGATGGTGGCATGCCTGTTCCCAGCTACTTGGGAGACTGAGGTAGGAGGATCACTGGATCCCAGGAGTTCAAGACTGCAGTGAGCTATGTTTGCACCACTGCACTCCAGCCTGGGCAACAGAATGAGACCTTGTTTCTAAAACAGGGAAAAAAGGTCCGGGCACGGTAACTCACGCCTGTAATCCCAGCACTTTGGGAGGCCGACACGGGTGGATCACCTGAGGTTGGGAGTTTGAGACCAGCCTAATATGGAGAAACCCTGTCTCTACTTTAAAAAAAAAAAAAAAAAGCCAGGCATAGTGGCACATGCCTGTAATCCCAGCTACTCAGGAGGCAGGAGAATTGCTTGAGCCTGGGAGGTGGAGGTTGTGGTGAGCTGAGATCGCGTCATTGCACTCTAGCCTGGGCAACAACAGTGAAACTCTGTCTCAAAAAAATAATAAAAAATAAAAATAAAAAAGGGAAAAAAAGGTTCCTAAAACATGAGTAGAGTCCTATGTGTTTCTACTGAACCTGCCTTCTGATCTCCGACTGGGTCTCAGTATACAGCACCCAACCCGTTAGGGGAAGAGAGAGACATGTTTGCCAATAACGCCAGAGTATTCCAGGCAAAGTCCTGATGGCTCTGATCTTTGAGCTGTCCAGGTTACCAGCTTTTGTGGGATGCAGTGGTTCCACTGTTTTCAGACTATGCTCAACCCTAAAGGTAGTTGCCCTTGATGCAGTGTACTGACTACCCTGTTATTGTACACTCCGCTGTATGCAATGGTAGTTCTCTTCTGGAATCTACTGGGCAGTTCCATGCCCTGGGCCTTTGCTTGTGCCCTCCCACATCAGGGACACCCTTGAAAGGCTTCTCAACCTCTCCCAATCATACCTCCAGATCAGCCGCAATCTCTCCTCCATGCTGGTGTCAGCATCTGTTGATTGCCTCATCTCCAACTCCCAAGCTTTGAGTGAACTCTCCGGAACATGAGGGCTGTGAAATCTGAAGAGTAGCAGATTAAGGCCAAGGGTGCCAAAACACTCAGTAACCTTCTCTGGCTTGGCTCAACTTGGACTCCTACTGGTAACAAATTATGTGATCTGGGGCACAGACTCCCAAGTTTCAGTTGTCTCTTCTATAAATTCATGAAATCTATCTCGTAGTGTCACCAGAATTTCAGTCAACACAGAAAGCTCTCCATCAATATGAAGCCCTTTACACCTAGAGTGGGAATCACTACATTCCCCTTAGGCCACACCCACTAACCAGAGCTTCAGCCATTATACCCGGATGGCAGACAATGTTGTCCTACCATGCCATCCTCTCACCTTGGACCCCAATATTGACATTTCCAGACTGGCCTCTTGTGAAACCCAGATCCTCTACCCCCAGCCCCAGCCTGCTTTTGGCACTCAGTGAAGTCAGCCAAGCTTCGATTGTGTGATGAGGGAGGCACGGCCTGACAACCAGTGACTCAGAGCTACCAGTCTCTGGCCTCTCCAAAATGCCAAGAACTCATCGATCTGCAGACCTTGTAACCCTCAAGGAATCACTATTCCCTCAATGGGTATGAAAATAGAAACCACTGTGATTCAAGAAGGTGATCCCAGAAAGGAACACAAGTGAAAATTTATAACCAAGAGATTTCAACATGGGAGGGTGGAAATCTAGAAGTAGGGAGAGGTGAGTAAACAGTGGAAACATTAGACCCAGTTCACCTGCCTTGAAATCCCAGCTCTCTTTCTTACTAAATCCTACCTACCATGTGACCTTCGCATTAGGCTGTTTTCGTGTTACTTTTTTTCGCATTAGGCTGTTTTCGTGTTACTCACTGCAAGCTCTGCCTCCCGGGTTTAGGCCATTCTCCTGCCTCAGCCTCCCGAGTAGCTGGGACTACAGGCACCCGCCACCTCGCCTGGCTAATTTTTTGTATTTTTTTAGTAGAGACGGGGTTTCACCGTGTTAGCCAGGATGGTCTCGATCTCCTGACCTCGTGATCCGCCCGTTTCAGCCTCCCAAAGTGCTGGGATTACAGGCTTGAGCCACCGCACCTGGCCGTTTTTGTGTTACTATAAAGAAATATATCAGGCTGGGCACAGTGGCTCACGCCTGTAATCCCAGCACTTTGGGAGGCCGAGGCAGGTGGATCACCTGAGGTTGGGAGTTCGAGATCAGCCTGGCCAACATGGTGAAACCACGTCTCTACTAAAAATACAAAAAATGGGCATGGTGGCAGCGATTGTAATCCTAGTTACTTGGGAGGCTGAGGCAGGAGAAATGCTTGAACCCAGGAGGCAGAGTTGCAGTGAGCTGAGATCACAGCATTGCACTCCAGCCTGGGCCATCACAGCAAAATTCTGTCTCAAAAAAATAAATAAAAATGAAAGAAAGAAAAGAAATATCTAAGTCTAGACAGTTTATAAAGAAAAGAGATTTGGTCAGGCGCGATGGCTCACGCCTGTAATCCCAGCACTTTGGTAGGCAAAGGCAGGAGGATCACTTGAGCCCAGGAGTTTAAGACCAGCCTGGGCGACAGAGCAAGACCCCATTTTTTTTTTTTTTTTTTTTGAGACAGAGTCTTGCTCTGTCACCCAGGCTGGAGTGCAATGGCTCCATCTTGGCTCACTGCAAGCTCCGCTTCCCGGGTTCAAGCAACTCCCCTGCCTCAGCCTCCTGAGTAGCTGGAACTACAGGCACACGCCACCATGCCTGGCTAATTTGTTTGTAGTTTTAGTAAAGATAGGGTTTCGCCACGTTGGCCATGCTGGCCTGAAACTCCTGACCTCATGATCCACCTGCCTTGGCCTCCCAAAGTGGTGGGATTATAGCCATGAGCCACAGCGCCTGGCCAAATTGTTTCTAACTTTTGACTATCTCAAATGAAGCCGCTATAAACATTTGTGTACAAGTCCTTGTGTGAATGTATCCTTTGAACTATCTTGGGTAGATACCTAGAAGTGGAATTTTGGGGGTATATGGTAGGTGTATGTTTAATTGTTTTTTTTGTTTTGAGATGGGGTCTGGCTATGTTGCCCAGGCTGGACTTGAGCTCCTGGGCTCAACAGATCCTCCCACCCAATGTAGCTGGGACTACCAGTGCACTCCACCATACCCAGCTTTTATGTTATGTTTAACATTTTAAGAACTGTCAAACTGTTTTCAAAAAAACTACGACACTTATATTAGAACTCACTGACGGCCGGGTGCGGTGGCTCAAGCCTGTAATCCCAGCACTTTGGGAGGCCGAGACGGGCGGATCACGAGGTCAGGAGATCGAGAGCATCCTGGCTAACACGGTGAAACCCTGTCTCTACTAAAAAAAATACAAAAAACTAGCCGGGTGAGTTGGCGGGCGCCTGTAGTCCCAGCTACTCGGGAGGCTGAGGCAGGAGAATGGCGTAAACCCGGGAGGCGGAGCTTGCAGTGAGCTGAGATCCGGCTACTGCACTCCAGCCCGGGCGACAGAGCGAGACTCCATCTCAAAAAAAAAAAAAAAAAAAAAAAAGAACTCACTGAGAGTTCTAGTTGCTCCACATTCTTGCCATATTTTTGTATGTTTGTCTTTTTCATTTTAATAATTCTAATAAATGTGTAGTGGTATCTCATCATAGTTTAAATTTGCATTTCCTGAATGACTAGTGATATTGAACTTTTCTTTTTTTTTTTTTTTTTAATTTGAGACGGAGTCTCGCTCTGTCGCGCAGGCTGGAGTGCAGTGGCCGGATCTCAGCTCACTGCAAGCTCCGCCTCCCGAATTCACGCCATTCTCCGGCCTCAGCCTCCCGAGTACCTGGGACTACAGGCGCCCGCCACCTCGCCCGGCTAGTTTTTTGTATTTTTAGTAGAGACGGGGTTTCACCGTGTTAGCCAGGATGGCCTCGATCTCCTGACCTTGTGATCCGCCCGTCTCGGCCTCCCAAAGTGCTGGGATTACAGGCTTGAGCCACCGCGCCCGGCCATGAACTTTTCAAGTGTTTATTCGATAACCATATATCTTCTTTCAAAGAATGTTTGTTCAGATCTTTTGCCCATTTTTAACTTGGGATGATTATCAACTTATAATCGACTTGTGTTATTTATATATTTGAGATAAAAGATGTCAAATATATTTAGCAAATATTTTCTCCCAACATGTGTTTTTCCTTTTCCTTTTGCTTGTTTGTTGTTGTTGTTGTTTGTTTTGTTTTGTTCTTTTGAGACTGAGGTTCACTCTTGTTGAACATATTGAGACTTCCAGTTCATGAACATGGTAAATGTCCTCATTTACTTAGGTGTTCTTCAATCAGTCTCTCTGAGTCAAGCCATTCTCCTGCCTCAGCCTACCAAGTAGCTGGGACTACAGGCGTGGTGGCAGGTGCCTGTAGTCCCAGCTACTCGGGAGACTGAGGCAGGAGAATGATGGGAACCCAGCATGCGGAGCTTCCAGTGAGCCAAGATCACGCCACTGCACTCCAGCCTGAGCGACAGAGTGAGACTCTGTCTCAAAAAAAAATAATAATAAAAAAAAAATAAATCCAGTGTTCATTAATTTCCTATCTAGATGATCTATCTAATGCTGACAGTGGAGCATTAAAGTTCCTATTACTGTATCAGGGTCTACCTCTCTCTTTAGATAGAATATTTGCTTTATATATCTGGGTCCTCCTGTGTTGGGTACATATATATTGAGAATTGTTATATCCTCCTGCTAAGTTGATCTCTTTATCATTTATAATGATGTTCACTGTCTTTTTCTTTTCTTTTTGTAGAGACAGGGGTCTCACTATGTTGCCCAGGCTGGTCTAATTCCTGGCTTCAAGTAATCTTCTCACCTAAGCCTCCAAAGTGCTGGGAATTTAGGTGTGTACCGTCACACCAGGCCTCTTGACTTAAAGTAGGTTTTATTAGTTCCTCTCGCTCCATTTTACTCCATTTTCTATCTGCATGGAGTACTTTTTTCCATCGTGTTACTTTCGGTCTTTATGTGTCTTTACAGGTGAAATCAGGCAGGCTAATTCTTAGGCCTACAGGTGGCTTGCTCAGGTGCTGGCAGTGGCAGAGGTGGGCCAAACAAGGTCCTTGGGCCCCTAGGAAGCATGTGTGGCATGGGCAATGGCACCAGTGGCGGGACAATCCTCAAGTTCCCAGGCAGCATGCACAGGCATTACTATTGTCTACAACAGGCAGGGCTGACCAGCCTCCAGAACCCCAGGTGGCAGGTATGGGAGGGTGCTGGTGGTGGCAACAGACTGAGTGGGCAAATCCTCAGGCCCCCAGGAAGAGTGCATAGATGCCAGCAGTGGAGGACAGGGAAGGGCGATCTCTAGGGCCCCAGGCAGTGTGGATACCACTCAAGCACACTGCCTGGAGTCCTAGGAATCACCGGTGCTTCCCTGTCCACCACTGCTGGCATCTGTGCCAGGGAGAACCTGTCCTCAGGGTGTGTGCAAGTGTGTGGTGGCCCTGATACTGGGAGGGGAGTAGGGTTGCTGTTGGTGGCAGCAGCCCCAGGCAAGCAGCTCTCAGGCTCTAGGGAGTACACACTTTGGCTCCCCTTGTCCCCGGGGCAACCTCCAGGGGAACTACACTGCCTTGGATGTGGAACATTGTTTCGTGCTAGAGTGCAGGGGACCCGACCACACTGCTGGGTCCAACCCCTGTACAGCCACTGCAGCCTTAAAGATGGATGTAGGGGGATGTCAGAGGGGCTCCAGGGTTGTGTAGATGCAGGGTCGTTGGGTCCCAAGGCACGATACAGTCTGGTCTCTCAAATATGGCCGTGCAGCATCTGACCTTAGGTCCAGCAGTGAAAGGGGTGGGGCGTGGGGGGAGGCGGGACACCACATGAGCTCCCTGTATGGAATAATGTCATTATGCAAACTCTAGACAAATCCCTATGCTAGTCTCAGGGGCTGTGAAGATTAAGGAGATCTGGCCAGGTGCAGTGGCTCACACCTGTAATCCCAGCACTTTGGGAGGCGGAGGCGGGTGGATCAATTGGGGTCAGGTGTTCGAGACCAGCCTGGCCAACATGGTGAAACCCCGTCTCTACTAAAAATGCAAACATTAGCCAGGCATAGTGGTGGGCACCTGTAATCCCAGCTACTTGGGAGGCTGAGGTACGAGAATTGTTTGAACCCGGGAGGGGAAGGTTGCAGTGAACTGAAATCACACCACTGCCCTCCAGGAAAAAAAAAAAAAAGATGAAGGGGATCTTTTGTGACTGGGATGGCTGGAGACCATGGTAGGAACTTGGACCACTGAGGATGTCTCACTTTCCCTTTCCCTGCACTGGGGAGCCTCTCCCAGCCAAGTTGGATTCTAACGTCCTTCTTCTGTGCCTCAGGTGTTTCCTGTCACTTCTCTGCTGAATTCCATCGTTTTCTCTTAGGTACTGTATTCAAAATGTGGTAATCTCCTCGCTATTTCGCTATTTCGTTGCCTCTTTGTGGAAGAGGCAATTGCCGGATGCCTCTATTCAGCCATCTTGGGGCCCCCTCTCAATTTAATTTTTAATGCGGTGTGATTTAAGGATCAAGGTTTCCATTCTGTTTTCTTTGCTTCTGTTGGAGTATGGCTATCCAATTGTTCCAGCACTCTGTGTTGAAAAGACTATACTTTCCTCCACTGAATTACCTCTGCTGCTCTCTCTAAAATCAATTGATGATCTATGTGTGTCTATTTCTAGATTCGGTTCTACTTAATTTGTCTTTTTTTTTTTTTTAACTGTAGCTCTGTAGTAAGTCTTGAAATCATGCTATATAAATTCTTTATTCATTTTAAAGTTGTTTGGTCCTCTGCATTTCCATGTGAATTTTAGAATTAGCAAGTATATTTCTGTTTTTAAGAAAGCCAACAGTGGCTCACACCTGTAATCCCAGCACTTTGGGAAGCCGAGGTGGGCAAATCACTTGAGGTGAGGAGTTCGAGACCAGCCTGGCCAACATGGTGAGACCCAGTCTCTACTAAAAATACAAAAATTAGCCAGGCGTGGTGGTGCGCACCTGTAGTCCCAGCTACTTGAGGGGCTGAGGCAGGAGAATTGCTTGAACCTGGGAGGCGGAGGTTGCAGTGAGACAAGATTGCACCACTGCACTCTGGCTCTGGTTACAGAGCGAGTCAAAACCAAAAAAAACCCTAGTGACATTTTTATTGGGACTGCATTGAATCTGCAAATCAGCTTGGGGAGGATTAACATATTGAGACTTCCAGTTCATGGACATGGTAAACGTCCTCATTTACTTAGGTGTTCTTCAATCAGTCTCTCTCAGCAACGTTTTGTAGTTTTCAGTGTACAAGTCTTGCATAATTTTGTCAAATTTATTTCTAAATATTTCATAATTTTACGCTTTTATAAATTACATTTTTAAAATTACACAGCTGGGCGCAGTGGCTCACACCTGTAATCCCCCAGCACTTCGTGAGGCCAAAGTGGGCGGATCACGAGGTCAGGAGTTTGAGACCAGCCTGACCAACATGGTGAAACCCCGTCTTTACTAAAAATACAAAAATTAGCCGGTATGGAGCCACACGCCTGTAATCCCAGCTACTCGGGAGGCTGAGGCAAGAGAATCACTTGAACCTGGGAGCTGAGACTGCGCCACTGCACTCCAGCCTGGGCGATGGGGAGACTCCGTCTCAAAAAAAAAAAAAAAAAAAAAACTTAACAATTTGAATTGGCATCCATTCACCCTAAAAAAGCAGCACTGAGATTTTTTTTTTCTTTTTTGGAGATGGAGTCTCGCTTAGTCACCCAGGGTGGAGTGCAGTGGCACGATCTCGGCTCACTGCAAGCTCCACCTCCTGGGTTCACGCCATTCTCCTGCCTCAGCCTCCCGAGTAGCTGGGACTACAGGCACCCACCACCACACCCGGCTAATATTTTGCATTTTTAGTAGAGACGGGGTTTCACCGTGTTAGCCAGGATGGTCTCAATCTCCTGACCTCGTGATCCACCTGCCTCGGCCTCCCAAAGTGCTGGGATTACAGGCGTGAGCCACGGCGCCGGCCAGCACTGAGATTTCCATAGGCAGCAAGGTGATCAATATCCTATCCAGCAGCCAGTCTGAGTGCACAGGCTGGGGAAGTGGGGAAGCAATGGAAAATGAAGGTAATTCCTCCCTCAATGGATTTTTGTGAAGCTGAGGGAGGAGGCAGATGGAACTCTACTCCAGAGCAGGTTGAAGACGCTGAAATCAGCAAGAGGCTGAAAGCACTTCCCCACAAGACAGGCCCGTCATTGCCATGGCAGTTTGCCATTGCCTTGGCAACACCCGGAAGTTACCACCCATTTTCTAGCCCATTCTGAATAACATTTAGCATCTTGTATGTCTTTAAGAGTGGGTATATAGGCTGGGCGTGGTGGCTTACGCCTGTAATCCCAGCACTTTGGGAGGCTGAGGTGGGCAGATCACAAGGTCAGGAGTTCGAGACCAGCCTGGCCAGCATGGTGAAATCCCGTCTCTACTAAAAATACCAAAATTAGCCAGGCACGGTGGCAGGTGCCTATCATCCCAGCTACTTGGGAGGCTGAGGTAGGAGAATCGCTTGACCCCAGGAGGCAGAGGTTGCAGTGTGCTAAGATCGCGCCACTGCACTCCAGCCTGGGCAACAGAGTGAGACTCCGTCTCAAAAAAAAAACAAAAAAAAAAACAACAAAAAAAAACTGGGTATAAGCCAGGAACAGTGTCACACCTGTAAACCCAGCACTTTGGGAGTCTGAGGCTGGAAGATCACTTGAGCCCAAGAGTTCAAGATCAGCCTGAGCACATGGCAAAACCTTATCTCTTAAAAAAAAAAAAAGAGATGGGGTCTTGCCGTGTTGCCCAGGCTTGTCATGAACTTCTCGGCTCAAGCGATCCTCCCACCTCAGTCTCCCAGAGTGCCGGCATTACAGGCATAAGCCACTAATCCTGACCCCCCCCACCAAAAAAAATTTTTTTTTTTGAGACAGAGTCTTGCTCTGTTGCCCAGGCTGGAGTGCAGTGGTGCAATGCTGGCTCACTGCAACCTCTGCCTCCCAGGTTCAAGCAATTCTCCTGCCTCAGCCTCCCAAGTAGCTGGGATTACAGGTGCCCACCACCATGCCCTGTTAATTTTTTTGTATTTTTAGTAGAGACGGGGTTTCACCATGTTGGCCAGGCTGGTTTCGATCTCCTGACCTAAAGTGATCTGCCCACCTTGGCCTCCCAAAGTGCTAGGATTACATGCGTGGGCCACCACGCCCAGCCTAAAACGATTTTTTTTTTAAATTAGCTGGGTATGGTGGCATGCACCTGTAGTCTCTGCTACTCAGGAGGCTGAGGTAGAAGGATCACTTGAGTCCCAGAAGTCAAAGGTGCAGTGAGCCGTGATCACACCACTGCACTCCAGGCTGTGTGACAGAGCAAGACTTAGAAAAGGCCCCATAAACCCCAAGATCTGGATCCATACTTTGGTTACCCCACCTGTCTCCCTTGAGCCCTAGAGGGAGAGCCCTGACGCTGTGACTGCAAAAACTTGACAGTGGAAAAGGCCACAGCATCCAGAGACACCGGGAGTACTGGCCAGGTCAGAAAAGGCACATCCCACGACTACAGAATCCTTCAGTCTCAGGATAATGGCCATGAGAAGAGAACAGCCCAGAGAGTATATGAGAATCCATAAAGTCTGTAAATTATTTGCTGACAGTGAGCTTGCTACAAATAACAGGTCTGCAATTGCTGAGTTCTGGTGCCCTCACTCCATGAAACCTCAGTTGCTGGAACATTTGTGGATGCGTCTTTAGAACTGGCTCAAGCCCTCTTGTTTACCAGACACTTCACTCCACACTGCTTCACTATTTCTATGCCCACTTACTATACTCAGATTACTCTACCCAGCAGGCCCCTAAGGGTTTTACAGTCAGTCTAGAACTTACCTCCATGTTCCAGATTTTGGAGAATATGGCTTCTGAGCTGAAAATGGAAATAGCTCCTTCTGACTAATGCTGGAAGTTCTGGAACATTCCCTGGGAACAAAGAATGCAACTTTTTCTGTCCATAAACATACAGAAGATCTCTCACCAACTATTCCCTTCCTCAAGGTGAGCTCTGGACCCACAAAAAAAAAGCCTGACATCCAGGCTACAAGTCTTTCCCTGGAGGACTCAGGGGCCAAAACAAATTAGGCCAACCTTGATTAGAGCTATTTTCTGTCAACCTGCCATCCCCACTGAGGCAGGAAAAAACTCAAGAGACCACCCCCACAAGAGCCATTCCCTCAACTTATGGTGATAGTGCCTGATTCTATTCTCAACAATCTCTCCAAGTACAGGGATCAGAATCTCAATTTTTTTTTTTTTTTTTTGAGATGGAGTCTCACTGTGTTGCCCAGGCTGGAGTGCAGTGGTGTGATCTTGGCTCACTGCAAGCTCCGCCTCCCGGGTTCACGCCATTCTTCTGCCTTAGCCTCCCAAGTAGCTGGGACTACAGGCATCCGCCACCACACCCGGCTAATTTTGTTTGTATTTTTAGTAGAGACGGGGTTTCACCATGTTAGCCAGGGTGGTCTTGATCTCCTGACCTCGTGATCTGCCCGCCTCGGCCTCCCAAAGTACTGGGATTACAGGTGTTAACCACTGGCGCCCAGCCCCAGAACCTCAATATTAAAAGTGACTTGGCAAGGCACAGTGGCTCACAACTATAGTATCAGCACTTTGGAAGGCTGAGGCAAGAGAACTGCTTGAGGCAAGGAGTTCGTGACCAGCCTGGGCAATGTAGCAAGATCCTGTCTCTGTAAAAAATTTTTTAAATTAGCCAGGCATAGTGCCACACAAGTACAATCCTAGCTATTCAAGATACTGAAACAGGAGGATCACTTGAGTCCAGTAGTTCAAGTCTGCAATGAGCTAGGATCACGCCACTGCACTCCAGCCTGGGCAAGAGCGTGAGACCCTGTCTCTAAAAAAACTAGGCCACGGCCGGGCGCGGTGGCTCAAGCCTGTAATCCCAGCACTTTGGGAGGCCGAGACGGGCGGATCACGAGGTCAGGAGATTGAGACCATCCTGGCTAACACGGAGAAACCCCGTCTCTACTAAAAAATACAAAAAACTAGCTGGGCGAGGTGGCGGGCGCCTGTAGTCCCAGCTACTCGGGAGGCTGAGGCAGGAGAATGGCATAAACCCGGGAGGCGGAGCTTGCAGTGAGCTGAGATCCGGCCACTGTACTCCAGCCTGGGCGACAGAGCGAGACTCCGTCTCAAAAAAAAAAAAAAAAAAAAAAAAAAACTAGGCCAGGCGCAGTGGCTCCCCGCACTTTGGGAGGCCAAAGCAGGAGAACAGCTTGAGGCTCAGAGTTCCAGACCAGCTTGGGCAATGTAGCGAGACCGTGTCTACGAAAAAAAAAAAAAAAAAATTAGCCAGGTGTGATGGCACACACCTGTAGTGCCAGCTACTCAGGAGGCTGAAGCAGGAAGATCCCTTGAGACCGAGAGTTCAAGGTTGTGGTGAGCTATGATGGCACCATTGCACTCCAGCCTGGGCAACAGAATAAGACCATCTCAAAAATATTTTTAAAAAAAATTTAAGCGGCTTAAACCATAAAGCCTTTATTGCCACACAGTCCAGAGCAGTATGAGACAGTCCATGCTAGAGCATGACAAATACCACGTATGATGTCAACCATGTCCATGAAAGTGGTAAACCTTCCCAGGAAGCCCCCAGCAGATACCAGCTCAGCTCCTCTGGCCAGAGGTGGGTCATGTCCACAGCTAAACCAGTCAGGGGTAGGGAATGAGGTCTGTTTTGGGCTCTACCATTAATGATTCTCTACTGTTTAGAGCAAGGAGCACAAGGTCTCCTGTCCCACTTGCTGTAGGGACCTTACGGGGTGGACAGAGGAGGATGGCGGTGGATAAACTGACAGTGATGTGACACTCCCAACAGCCACAGGCAAGTCAGAGTGCAGTGTGGCTCCTGAAAGCTTCCCACACGCCAGGCACACATGGGAACTCTCCCCGGGGTGGATGTTGGGATGTACAAGGTTTAGCTTCTTTCAGATGGCACTCTCATGGCCACTCTCCTCTATCTCCTTTCTGGAAAAAGACCCTTCCTGATGAACACGGTGCTAGCAGCTAATGACTTTCCCATGTGACCTGTCCCCCTGGGGCCTTTCTGAAGTATGGACTTTCTTGTGCTGAAGGAGGGTGGAACTATGTTTGAAGGCTTTCCCACACTCTGTACATTCATAAGACCTCTCTTCAGTGTGGAACTGCTGGTGCCGATTGCGGTAGGATCTGGTAGTGAAGGTTTTCCCACACAGGCTACATTCATAGGGCCGTTCCCCAGTGTGGACTTTCCAGTGCTGATAGAGGCCTGAACGGGTCACGTAGGCTTTCCCACATTGCTTGCATTCAAAAGGCCTTTCTCCAGTGTGAACTCTCTGGTGAAGAATGAAGCTATTACTGTATTTAAATAACTTCCCACATTCTGTACACTCATAGGGCCTTTCTCCAATGTGCACTTTCCGGTGCCGAATGAGGGTAGACAGAACACTGAAGGTTTTCCCACATTTGCTGCACTCATAAGGCCTTTCTCCAGTGTGAATCCTCTGGTGTAGAACCAGGGCGTCTTTGCGGTTGAAGGTTTTCCCACAGTCACTACACTTAAAAGGTTTTATGCCTGTGTGAACCTTCTGGTGTTTTCTCAACTTGGACGGGTAACAGAAGGCCTTCCCACACTCATTACACACATGGGCTGTTTCTCCAGCTCGAATTTTTCGGGGGTTAATGTGAGTTGACTTCTCCTTGGAAGCACTTCTGCCTGTTGGGCATCTGAAGGGTCTGTCTTCAGAATGCATTATCAGATGGTCAAGGAGGGCGAAGGCCTTTGAGAACACCTTCCCACAGTCACTGCATTTGAACAGCTTCTCTGCCACATGGACTTCTTGCTGTTGCCCACAACTGGAACCAGGTGGGAAGGCTGCCCCATGCTTAGTGTGCCTTCTTGGTTTCTCCTCACCATGAGTGTCCTGGGGCTGGATGACTCTGTAGCTCTTCAGACGCTCGGGACGGGCTCTCTCATCCTCCACTCTACATAGACCATCTGAAAGCAGAGATGAATCTGTTACTAAGAGTTGAACTAGAGGGAGGAGGTACCTTCATCACCAGTGCATGTCAGACACACCCAAAGGGACTCCATAGAATTGCTGAAAGGCTCAGGCGCGGTGGCTCACGCCTGTAATCCCAGTGCTTTGGGAGGCCAAGCTGGGCAGATCACCTGAGGTCAGGAGTTCAAGACCAGCCTGACCAACACGACGAAACCCCGTATCCTCTAAAAATACAAAATTAGCCAGGCATGGTGGCGTATGCCTGTAATCCCAGCTACTCGGGAGGCTGAGGCAGGAGCATCACTTGAATCCGGAGGCGGACGTTGCGGTAAGCTGAGATCGTGCCACTGCCCTCCAGCCTAGGCAATAAGAGCAAAACTCCGTCTCAAAAAAAAAGAATTGCTGAAAGGTTGCTAGGAAAGGTCTGGACTGGGAAAGCCTGGCCCAACTGAACATGGCTCCACCAGACTACAGAATAAGGAAAACCTCAACTGAGATGAAGGCACAAGATAGGATGCAGTGCAGGGAAGAGAAGTGGGGTCTCCAAGTCACCCCTCTGCAAACGGTTTCAGCAGGGCCTTGGCTGCTGGGGACAGTCAAGCATTATGAGGAGGCATGCATCTAGACCCAGCAAAATGTGATTCCAAAGTAGCAGCTAGTGTTTAAGTAAAAATTAAGGATGGGCTGAAGTTCAAATACCTGTTTAAGGATATGAGCACATCTCAAGACACCCACTGAGTTGCCAATAATAGACAGCTCTGCACAGATACAGAGAAGGGCAATGAGGAGACACAGGCCAGACAGGCAGGAACATGCGGGGCCCGAAAGTCATGGCAGAGATGGCAGACTGCACAGTGTCCAGATAAGACAGGAAAGGTGGAAGGAAATAAGGTATGGTCACTGCCCTCAACACCAAGGTAACAGTGTATGCAGATACTCAGCATTCTGTGAGCCTACTGTTGAAACCAAGGTATTCCCCTCCACTCCACTTACCAAGACCAAAACCTCTCCTGGCTTCTGCTCTGCTGACTGGAGTCACATCCACCCAGCTGGGCACCCACAACCGTTCATCCTTCTCCAGTTGGGAAAACACAGGGGATCTCGAAGGTGCAAGTCCTGTGGGCGACAGGTAGTAAAAGAAACAGGCTGGGCATAGTGGCTCATGCCTGCGATCCCAGCACTCTGGAAAGTGAGGTAGGAGATCGTTAAGCCCAGATGTTCGCAACCAGCCTGGGCAACACAGTAAGACCCCAACTCTACAAAAAATATATTATTTTAATTAGCTAGGCATGATGGCATGCACCACCTGCAGTCCCAGTTACTAGGGAGGCCATAGTGAGGGGATTGCTTGAGCCTAGGAGGTCAAAGCATCAGTGAGTCATGATTACACCATTGCACTCCAGCCTGGGCAACAGAGTGAGACCCTGTCTCAAAAACAAACAAACAGGCCAGGCACGGTGGTTCACGCCTGTAATCCCATCACTTTGGGAGGCCAAGGCGGGTGGATCACGAGGTCAGGAGATCAAGACTATCCTGGCTAACACGATGAAACCCCATCTCTACTAAAAATACAAAACATTAGCCGGGTGTGGTGACAGGCACCTGTAGTCCCAGCTACTCGGGAGGCTAAGGCAGGAGAATGGCATGAACCTGGGAGGTGGAGCTTGCAGTGAGCTGAGATCCGGCCACTGCACCCCAGCCTGGGCGACAGAGTAAGACTCCGTCTAAAAAAAAAAAAAAAAAAAAAAGCCTTTCTATGAACCAAAACTGACATAACTGAAGAAACAGACAGTTCAGCAATAGTAAAGATTGTAATTTCCTACCATCAATAATGAATAGAACCACTAAGAAGAAAATGAACAAGGACATAGCAGACTTGAACAACAATGAAAACCAACTAGCCCTAACAGACACCTACAGAGCATGCCATCTAACAACAGCAGGATATACATTGTCACGTGCACATGGAACGGTCTTCAGAATGTACCATTTGCTAGGATATAAAATAAGGCTCGGCCGGGTGCAGTGGCTCACGCCTGTAATCCCAGCACTTTGGGAGGCCGAGGCGGGTGGATCATAAGGTCAGAAGATCGAGACAATCCTTGCTAACACAGTGAAACCCTGTTTCTACTAAAAATACAAAAAAAAAATTACCCAGGCGTGGTGGCGGGCGCCTGTAGTCCCAGCTACTCAGCAGGCTGAGGCAGGAGAATGATGTGAACCCAGGAGGCAGAGTTTGCAGTGAGCCAAGATCGTGCCACTGCACTCCAGCCTGGGCGACGGAGTGAGACTCTGTCTCAAAACAAACAAACAAACAAACAAATAAATAAGTCTCAATAGATTTCAAAGGACTGAAATAACATCAAGTATGTTCTCTGTCCACAAGTGAATTAAAACAGAAATCAACAACAGAAAGAAATTTGGGAAACTCACAAATTTAAGGAATTTAAACAAAACATTCCTAAAAATCCAGAGTCAAATAACAAATAAATCACATGAAAATTACAAAGTACTTTGAGAGGAATGAAAATAAAAACACAACAGGCGGGGCGGTGGCTCACGCCTGTAATCCCAGCACTTTGGGAGGCCGAGGCGGGTGGATTATGTAAGGTCGGGAGTTCAAGACCAGCCTGACCAACATGGAGAAACCCCGTCTCCACTAAAAATACAAAATTAGGCCAGGCGCGGTGGCTCACGCCTGTAATCCCAGCACTTTGGTAGGCCGAGGTGGGCAGATCACCTGTGGTCAGGAGTTCGAGACCAGCCTGGCTAACATGGCAAAACCCTGTCTATACAAAAAAAAAAAAAAAATACAAAAATTAGGCGTAGTGGCACATGCCTATAATTCCAGCCATTTGGGAGACTAAGGCAGAAGAATCGCTTGAACCTGGGCGGGCGGAGGTTGCAGTGAGCCAAGATTGCACCACTGCACTCCAGCCTGGGCGGCATAAGACTCCATCTCAAAAAACAAAAACAAAAACAAAAACAAAAAAATTAGCCGGGCATGGCAGCACATGCCTGTAATCCCAGCGACTTGGGAGGCTGAGGCAGGAGAATCACTTGAACCCAGGAGGTGGAGATTGCAGTGAGCCAAGATTGCGCCATTGCAGTCTAGCCTGGGCAACAAGATTCCATCTCAAAAAGAAAAAGTAAAAAAAGAAAACAGAAAAAGAAAAAAAAAACACAACAAAAAATTATGGGAGCAGAAAACGCAGTGCTTAGTGGGAACATTATAGCTATAAATACCCATATTTTAAAAGATCTCAAACCAATAACCTAACTTTACATCTCAAGGAACAAGAAAAACAACTAAACCCAAAGATAGCAAAAGGAGGAAAATAATAAATATTAGAGCAGAAACAAATGAAACAGAGATTAAAAAAAGAGAATCAACAAACCAAAATTTGGTTCTTTGAAAAAATCAACAAAATTGGCAAACATTTACCTAGAGTGACAAGAAACAGAGAGAAGACTCAATACAACTTCAAACAGGAATGGAAAAATTTAAAAATAATGAAATACTATGTCAAAATGTATGCCAACAAATTAGATAACTTAGATGAAATGGACAAATTCCCAAGTAGACACAAACTATCAAAACTAACTGATTCAAGAAGAAATAAAAAAATCTAAATAAAAGTGTAACAAAGAGGTTTTTCTTGTTGTTATTAAAAAACTTTCCCCCCAACAGGCACATAACCCCAAGCCCTGATGGCTTCAATGGTGAATACTAACAATACTGAAATAAGAATTAACACCAATAATTAACAAACTCTTCCAGAAAACAGAAGAGAAGAAAACATTCCCAACTCATCCACCGACGCCAAAATTACCCTCATACTCAATAAAGAGACATTGTAAGAAAACTACACCACTGGTCGGGCATGGTGGCCCACACCTGTCATCTCAGCACTTTGGAGGCCGAGGCGGGTGGATCACCTGAGGTCGGGAGTTCCAGACCACCCTGGCCAATATGGTGAAACCCCCGTCTCTACTAAAAATAAAAAAATTAGCCGGGCATAGTGGTGCATGCCTGTAATCCCAGCTACTCGGGAGGCTGAGGCAGGAGAATCACTTGAACCCAGGAGGTGGAGGTTGCAATGAGCCGAGATTGTGCCACTGAACTGCAGCCTGGGTGACAGAGTAAGACTCTGTCTCAAAAAAAAAAAAAAACAAACAAGTATTATAAGCCATGACAGGGAATTTATCCCAGTAATGCAAGGTTGAACATTTGAAAATCAATTACTGTTGGGAGGCCGAGACGGGTAGATCACAAGGTCAAGAGATTGAGACCATCCTTGCCAACATGGTGAAACCCCATCTCTATGAAAAATACAAAAATTAAGGCCGGGCGCGGTGGCTCAAGCCTGTAATCCCAGCACTTTGGGAGGCCGAGACGGGCGGATCACGAGGTCAGGAGATCGAGACCATCCTGGCTAACACGGTGAAACCCCATCTCTACTAAAAAATACAAAAAACTAGCCGGGCGAGGTGGCGGGCGCCTGTAGTCCCAGCTACTCGGGAGGCTGAGGCAGGAGAATGGCGTAAACCCAGGAGGCGGAGCTTGCAGTGAACTGAGATCTGGCCACTGCACTCCAGCCTGGGCGACAGCGCGAGACTCCGTCTCCAAAAAAAAAAAAAAAAAAAAAAAAAAAAAGAAAAATACAAAAATTAGCTGGGTATGGTGGTGTGCACCTATAGTCCCAGCTACTCGGGAGGCTGAGGCAGGAAAATCACTTGAACCCTGGAGGTGGAGGTTGCAGTGGGCCGAGATCGCACCACTGCACTCCAGCCTGGAGACAGAACAAGACTCTGTCTCAAAAAAAACAAGACAATTATTGTAATACACCACGTTAACAGAAGAAAGGACAAAAATCACACAATTATTTCATTAGACATTGGAAAAGCATTTGACAAAATCTAGGGACCTTTCTTTTCTTTTTTCTTTTTTTTGAGACGGAATTTTGCTCTTCTGCCCAGGCTGGAGTGCAATGGCACAATCTTAGCTCACTGCAACCTCCACCTACCAGATTCAAGCGATTCTCCTGCCTCAGCTTCCCAAGTAGCTGGGATTATAGGCATGTGCCACCTCTCACGGCTAATTTTTTATTTTTAGTAGAGATGGGGTTTCACCATGTTGACCACGTTGGTCTTGAACTCCTGACCTCACCTCAGGTAATCCACCCGCCTTGGCCTTCCAAAGTGCTGAAATTACAGGCATGAGCTACTGCACCTGACCGTGACTTTTCTTAGTAAACACATTAAATGAACTAGAAAGAGCAGGGAACTTCCTCACCTGAAATGGGCATCTGCAAAAAACTAACAGCTAACACTATACTTAATAGTGAAAGACTGAACACCCTCAAGATAGGGAACAAGGATGTCTTCTCTCCCCATTTCTACTGAATAAAGTACTGGAGGGTCTAGCTAGGTCAGTGAGGCAAAGGAAGAAGTAAAACTATTTCTATTCATAGATGGCATGATCTTATATATGGAAATAGGAAGGAATCCACTAAAAAACTATTTGAACTAATAAACAGACTTAGTAATGCTACAGGATATAAGATTAGTATACAAAAACCGATTACATTTCTACAACTAGCAACAAACAGTCCAAAATTAAATTAAAAAAACAATTCCATTTAAAATAGCATCAAGCCAGGTATGGTGGCTCACGCCTGTAATCCCAGCACTTTGGGAGGCCAAGGCTGGTGGATCATCTGAGGTCAGGAGTTCAAGACCAGCCTGGCCAACATGGCAAAACCCCGTCTCTACTAAAAATACAAAAAATTAGCGGGGCGCGGTAGGCGCCTGTAGTCCCAGCTACTTGGGAGGCTGATGCAGGAGAATGGCATGAACCCCAGAGGCGGAGCTTGCAGTGAGCTGAGATCGCGCCACTGCACTCCAGCTTGGGCAACAGAGCGGGACTCCATCAAAAAAAAAAAAAAAAAAGAAGTACAGTTGTACACTGATAATACAAAACATTGAAAAAACAAAAGAGCTAAATAAATGAAAATATATCCCATGTTCATTGACCTAAAGATTTAATACTAAGATGGCAATATTGGCTGGGTGCAGTGGCTCATGCCTGTAATCCCAGCACTTTGGGAGGCCAAGGTGGGCAGATCATGAGGTCAGGAGTTCGAGACCAGCCTGGCCAACATAGTGAAACCCCATCTCTACTAAGAATACAAAAATTAGCCGGGCATGGTGGCACGAGCCTGTAGTCCCAGCTACTCAGGAGGCTCAGGCAGGAGAATCTCTTGAACCCTGAAGGCAGAGGTAGTGGTGAGCCAAGACTGCACCACTGCACTCCAGCCTGGGCAACAGAGCGAGACTCTTGTCGCAAAAAAGGAAAAAAAAAAAAAAAGGTAATATTCCTCAAACTGTTCTGATTAAAATTCATGGGTCAAGGCTGGCCCAGGGAGGTCCCTGCAAAATTTATTTTGTAGGAAGGCAAAACCCGGAGCACAGAGAAGCCATGTCTTCAAGAGTCACTGGCCAGGAAGAGGCAGAGCTTGGTGGGATTTGGTGGGCAAACTATGAAACATCTGACCCCCAAAACCTGCTCCACTGGCTCCTGGGGCAAGAGGTGTTGAGACTGCCAACAGCATTGCTCAGAGAAAGGCAGAGAAAGAGCACACAGCCGAGTCCCACCACCCACAACACCTACAACAGGGAATCTGGGAAGAAACAGCTCCTGCGGTTTGGCTTCGTTACGGACAGAACTTCGCATGGGGAAAATGCGGGGGTAGTCAGTGTGCTGAGGGACAGTGTGAGAGACTTACCCAGTGAGCTAACGAGTGCAAAGTTCTCCAGCATCACATCCCGGTATAGGCCCTTCTGGGTCACATTAAGGAGCCCCCACTCCTCCCTGGAGAAATATATCGCCACATCCTCAAACATCACCAAGCCCCGCAATGATGGGTCCAACTGAACCTTGGGGTCAATGATGGGCAGAAAAAAACAACCAAAATATGGACAGATGGACATATTCAGGCCCTTGACCTGTATCTCAGGGTCCTATCACATCTCCCCGACATTATCCTTCCCTATGAGACCCAAACCCTTTCTCACCATACTCCCTACACATACCCTTATACCTTCCTTCTCCTATCCCAGAGGAATATCAGAGCTGCTGGTGTTATTGATGTCTCTGGTGTGACTACTGGAAACTGTGTCCAGCCCAAAGCGACAACAGGCTGGTGACCAGACTGATGCCATCTATGTGCAGGGCCAAGCACACAGGCTCCACTCTATCTCCTGCCTGCCAATTCCAGTCCCAGAAATCACATCTCTCAGACACAACCAAACCTATGCTCATCCTTCTCCCTTAGGTCCCAAGTACCTGGTCCCAGGGTCCAGTCTGCGTCCTGCTCGACAGGCACAGAACTGGACAGCAGAATGCCTAAAACTACACCCTCAGCACAACCTCCCCAGTTTACCCTATAGGCAATCGCCTGGCCTTCCACACGCCGTTCTGCACATGCGGCTCCAGAGTGCCTGGCACAGCAACTACGACCCCATCCTGTCCCAGTCCTGCGGCACATCTCCAATGGCTCCCACTGCCAAGGGCATGCCCCAGCCCTGCATCAAAGACCTCCCCCGAGAACCATACGCAGACCTCCTGCCCTCCTCCAACTCTGCCCTGGCACACGCCGCCCCCCACTTGGCGGCCCCCCTCATTCCTCGGAGGCACCCTCTGCTCACCTCCGCCTCCCCGGCCATCGGACAGTGCGGGCGGAACCCGTGGCCTGGACCCACGGCCTCAGCCGAAACCCGTCCCAGGGGCTGAAACCCTCGGCCGCCGTGGAATCTTCCCGGGAAGCTCTCCCCGAGCGGTTGAAATGCGTCCGAAGACAGGGAGCCGCTTCCCGGAGCCGCGGGGAAGAAGAACGGTACGGAGGCCCGGGAGACCCACGGCGCCTGTCCGCGAGCGACAAGTCTGAGGAAGATGGAGCCACTCGCCGGTGGGGCACGGAGCGTGGAAGGCGCGGCAAGGGTCCTTGCCCTTCACCTCGCCCAGGGGATCGCGAGAAAGTCACTCCGGCCCACGCAGAACTGCCTGGGGCGCCGGGACAGATTTCCCGCCGAGGACTGCGGACTGCTGGGCAACGCCGGAACTCCCGGAACTCCCGTGGCCTCCGCCTCCCGTAGCTCGGCGCCCCTCACGCCACGACCTCCATTCCCGGCTCTCCTCGCGGCGCGGATGGGTCGTTGCCAAGGCGATAAGGCAGGGCGCCGCTGGCTCCTGAAGCGGGGCGTGAACTACATTTCCCATAAGGCGCCTCGACGTGCGACCGTTCAGACTTGGCCAATGGAGGCCCAGGAAGGGGAATCGCTCGGGCGGGCCCTGCGCGGGGCGGGGCTTTCGGATTCGACTTTCGGCGCTGGCTTTGGGGCGGTTTGCGGCAGTGGGATCGTTGGGCCGTGGGCGATTTCGAGGAGGGTCCGCTGGTCTTATTGATGCCTCTGGTGTTACTACTGGAAACTGTGTCCAGCCCAAAGCTACAAGAGGTTGGTGACCAGACTGATGCCATCTATGTGCAGGGCCAACGAGCGAAGGCGCGAGAGTCCGAAAGTTCTGCTTCGATGACCTGTACGCGTCCTGGCCGCAGTGAACGTTGCTGAGCTCCGGTGACCTCACAGTGGAGGGGCGGCCCCGTGGGGCCATCGGACCGCGCCGCGCGGGGGCGTTCGCCAGGGCCTCCGCAGAAGCCCGCCTGTGCTCGCAACCGCCCCGAAACCCTCTCCCTGGCACCGTGTCCGCTTTACGGAGCCCGGAGCAAGGCTCAGAAAAACGTCCCAGCCAGAAACATGGTACATGCCTGTCATCAGGCAAGTCTTCGAAGAGCGTCTGGGACCGGGGGCCGGGGGACCTCGTTAAGAGGCGGTGTCGGGGGAAGGTCAGCGGTTGTGTTTCAGATGTGTTGGGCTTTCCGCGCCCCACAATGCGGGCGACGTGTGGGCCACAGGTGTGAATGTCAGGGACACGTCGCCCTGCACATGGCCGAGGCACGGTAGACTCGTAGTCTACCCCATATCAGGCCATGGTGATCTCAGGTATGGGGGCCTGGGACAGGAGGGTGAGTACATGACTGAGTACGTCAGGGCACGGCGTCTGGGACACATCAGGGGAGGACGCTGACAGGAGAGTAAACGGGCTCCTGGGTGTCTTGCGCTGAAGTCAGACGCGTTCATGTTAGAGCATGTGGGCCTGTGTCCCCCCGGACGAACGGAGTTCTTAGGCAAGGTCCAGAGGAACTTCTACCTCAGGGTGATGCAGGAGAACTTCGCACTAGGTGCTGGGTCAGATCACTGGTATCATCACTCTCCCCAGCCAAAACTCTAGTTTTTTTCCTTGCTCTTTCCATGTTCCCCTTGGAAGTCGCTGTTGGTCGTGGCACTGAGGCCCAGATCATGCCACCTCCTCTAACAAGTGACTGAGTGGACACTCCAGTCTACCCAAGGGCCACGAGTGGCCAAGATCGGGGCTCAGAAGTCTCTGAATCTTCGCAGCAGGTCATGTCCAGCTCGGTCACTTCCTGTAAGATTCCAGGCACTGCATGCACTGACATGGGTGCGTGTGGGGCCACCGGGTCCTGCCCAGGAGCCTTCCCTGGATGTTCATTTTGTGCAGTTCTGTGTTTGTCTTGGAGTAAGGATTATTCTCACTTGCTGGGGCATGGTGTTTTGGCCTCTCCTGGGCTGGACTCTGAAAAACTCATCCTCCATAGGTCTGATGGCTTCTACATTCCCACCAGCAGGTGGACCACATGAACTCAAAACTAGTTGTGGCAGAGGGACCCTGAAGAGATCTACCCCTGGTGAATGCCCCCAGGTGTGGGCTGTTCTCACCTGGTGCCCAGCCTGTGCCCTCGCAGGTCTTGGTGCCTCCTGTCAGCTCCCCAATTCCAATTTTCTGGCCATGCCCCCACTCTGTCCCCTTCTCTCAGTGTCTAGCTGTGCAATGTTTGCCTCTCCTTAACATGTCCTCAGCTGACCCCATACATATCCTCAGATAGTCCTTGCAACCCTGTTCCTCAATGACTCCTGTGTATTCTCTCCAGTGGAGACGCAGGTGGGACACCCCCAAGCTCATGGTACATGCCTGTCATCAGTACCCCTGGACTGCCATGGTGAGTCAGTCTGCCCTAGGCTGGACTGACCAACCTGTTCATTCCCCCACAGGATTGCCCTTTACAGTTCATGAGTTCCCCCAACTGGAGTGCAGACAAGAGCACTGACTGATGGACCAGGTAGACTTGAAACCAGGAATAACACAAAAGTTATCAGAGGCTCAGCCATGGAGATTGCAGGCTGGGGATGGAAGTATCCCTGGAGTTGAGCTGTTCTCACACCTAGTACCTGAGTTATACCCCTGGTGTCTGGGTACCAAGGTCACTAGCCTTGCCACTTTTCTATGTTCCTGATCCCCTACTAAACAGTCCACCTTTTTGCCTACTTCCCCTGACGCGTGTACCCTGTCCCCCACTTGTCCCCTCTTTCTGCCTAATTTGAAGACATGGGTCATCCCATAACCTGTCCTGGGCTAATATATATCCTCGAATTGTTCTTGAAAATCTGTTCCTGGCCGGGCACAGCCCAGCACTTTGGGAGGCTGAAGCAGGTGGATCATGAGGTCAGGAGATCGAGACCATCCTGGCTAACGTGGTGAAACGTCTCTACTAAAAATACAAAAAATTAGCCAGGCATGGTAGCGGGCGCCTGTAGTCCCAGCTACTTGGGAGGCTGAGGCAGAAGAATGGCATGAACCTGGGAAGCGGAGCTTGCAGTGAGCCGAGATGGCTCCACCGCACTCCAGCCTGGGCAACAGAGTGATATTCCATCTCAAAAAAAGGAAAATCTGTTCTCTGTGAGATGGGCCTGATCTCTCCCATGGGTGGAGCAGAGGAGTAGAGGGTCCAGGGGGCCTGAGTCTCCCATAGGCTGTTTGCCCTGAGTCATAAAGCCAGTGGGAGGCAGTGCTACAGTTTGATTCCAGGAAGTCTCAGGCCTAAGCTCTTACTCTTAACCAGTTACCTTTCCTGGGCTTACCAACTCATTATGTTTTTCCTGGCACTGCTTCATTGGACCTCACTTTAGTTTCACTTTTTTTTTGAGATGGAGTCTGGCTCTGTCACCCAGGCTGGAGTGCAGTGGCGCGATCTCACTGCAACCTCCACCTCCCGGGTTCAAGGGATTCTTCTGCCTCAGCCTCACAAGTAGCTGGGACGACAAGCACATGCCACCACACCCGGCTAATTTTTGTATTTTTAGTACAGTCAGGGTTTCACCATTTTGGCCAGGATGGTCTCTATCTCCTGACCTCATGATCCGCCTGCCTCAGCCTCCCAAAGTGCTGGGATTACAGGCGTGAGCTACCACATCTGGCCTATTTGGTAACATTTTAAAATGAATATTAGTACATTATTAACTAAACCCGTATGTATTGTACATTATGTGGGTTTTCACAAATGCATAAACTCATGTATCCACGATTACAATATGGCACAAAATACTTTTACTGCCCAAAAAAAAAATTACTTGTGCTACCATTCATTCCTCCCTTCCTCCCTCCCACTGAGCCCCCCCTGGCCGTCACTGCTTTACTGTCTCTATAGCTTTACTTTTTCCAGAATGTCATAAACTTGTAATCATACAGTATGTAGCTTTTTCAGTCTGCTTTCTGTCACTTACCAATATGCATTTCAGACTTCTCCATGCCTTTTCATAGCTTGGTAGCCAAGTTAATTTTATTGCTGAATGATATTCTATTGTGCGGATGTAACAGAGATTAGCCATTTATGTATTGAAGGACATCTGGGTTGATTCAAGTTTTGAGCAATTATGAATAAAGCTGCTATAATAATTTATGTGGTTTTTGCATGGACGTAAGTTCTCATTTGTGCAAATACCCAGGAGTGTGACTGCCGTATCATATGGTAAGACCACATTTAACTTTTTGTAAGAAACCACCAAAGTGGCTATACACCATTTTGCCTTTCTACCAGCAGTAAATGAGAGTTCCCATTGCCTCACAACCTTGCTAGCATATGGTGCTGTCAGTGTTTTGCATTGTAGCCATTCTAATAGGTGTATAGTAGTATCTCATTATTGTTTCAACTTGCAATTCCCTAATGGCTTATGATGTGGAGCATATTTTCATATGCCTATTTGCCATCTATGTATTTTTCTTAGGTGAGGGGTCTATTCAGATCTATTGGTTTTTTTGTTTTTTTGAGACACAGTTTCCTCCTTGTTGCCCAGGCTGGAGTGCAATGGTGCGATCTTGGCTCGCTGCAACCTCTGTCTCCCGAGTTCAAGCGATTCTCCTGCCTCAGCCTCCGGAGGAGCTGGGATTACAGGCATGTGCCACCACACCCGGCTAATTTTGTATTTTTAGTACAGATGGGGTTTCTCCATGTTGGTCAGGCTGGTCTCGAACTCCTGACCTCAGGTGATCTGCCCACCTCAACCTCCCAAAGTGGTGGGATTACAGGCGTGAGCCACCACGCCCGGCCTTGAATTGTACACTCTAAATGGGCAAATGATATGGTATGTAAATTATTTTTCAAAAAAGCTGTAATTTTTTGAAAGCACAAGTAGATATCTGGGAGATTCTTTGAAGAAGTCCAGTACTTAATGTGAAGTTTTCCACAAGGATAAAAATGAAAGCATCCATCCCCCTGGTGGGAGGCCAGAGGCCACAGGTAGCTTGTGGCCCCTCTTAGGCACTTCTCCTATCACCCTCTTCTCCTTCTGCAGCGGCTGACAGAACAGAGTAAACCCCAATCTAGGGTGAGACTCCCAGCTTTGCCACGCCAAGCCGGGCCCCAGGGGAGTCAGTGCGAACCCTAGTCTCCCTGGGATGATAAGACCTCAGCACTAACCAGGTTTGCGGGTGGGTGTGGGGTTAGGGTGGGTCAGCTATGTGATCCAATGAACCTATGTTCGAATTTGACTGCACTAAAAAAACAAAACAAAACAAAACAAAACAAACATCTTCTTTTTTTTTGATTTTTTTTTTTTTTTTTTTTTTTTGAGACGGAGTCTCGCTCTGTCGCCCAGGCTGGAGTGCAGTGGCCGGATCTCAGCTCACTGCAAGCTCCGCCTCCCGGGTTCCCGCCATTCTCCTGCCTCAGCCTCCCGAGTAGCTGGGACTACAGGCGCCCGCCACCTCGCCCGGTTAGTTTTTTGTATTTTTTTAGTAGAGACAGGGTTTCACCGTGTTAGCCAGGATGCTCTCTATCTCCTGACCTCGTGATCCGCCCGTCTCGGCCTCCCAAAGTGCTGGGATTACAGGCTTGAGCCACCGCGCCCGGCCAAAAAAAGCTTTTTTTCCCCCCCCGACTCAAACGGAGTCTCTCGCTCTGTTGCCCAGGCTGGAGTGCAGTGGCGCCATTTCGGCTCACTGAAGCCTCCGCCTCCCGGGTTCAAGCGATTCTCCTGCCTCAGCCTCCCGAGTAGTTGGGACTACAGGCGCAGGCCACCACGTCCGGCTAAAAAGAAAAAAAAAATTTTTTTTTTTTTTTTGAGGAGTCTCACTATATAGGATCCTCACGTTATCCTGTTTGGATCTGCGTTGAAATATATTCATAACTATATGATCTGCACTCACAGCCACCGCCCCCCAACAATTTAAGCCCGCGAGACTGTGCCACAGACCCGCCCCGGCGTGGCATGGGGACAAAACACGTGAAGGCGCTCGAGGGGCCTGGCTCTCTCGCTTGCTGCTCACCTAAAACCCCGCAGACTCCTGTCCCCCATCTTGGGGTCCCGCAACCTCGAGTCTCACAACCTTGGGCGCCACAGCCCCGCTCTGCGCGCCGCGGCCTTTCCTCCCGCCAACGCCATCCGAGTGTTGGTGCTGACTGTTCTCACCGCTAGCTCCCAGAGTTCCCCGCGGCCCCGGCAGCTGTCGCATTCTCCGGCGCAACGTGGTCGTCATGGCAACGCCGGCCTCGGGTCCCTGATTGGCCGTCGAGTCTGGCGCGCCTTCCCTGCCTCACCTAACCGGGCTGCGGTGTGGAGGCGACGATGGAGGCGCAGCGCAGGCGGGATGAGTTGTTATGGCGACCAGAGTCCCGCCTCTCCAACCCTACATAGGGCCTCCGATTGGTCCGCGCTTCCCCGAAGGCCTCTCCGCGTTCTGGGCGGGGCCAGCCCGGGGCATGACGGGGGAGAAGGCAGGGTGGTGACTCTAAGGGCGAAGGAGAGAACTGCAGCTGTGATCTTGGGAAGGAGGGAAACACAAAGATGCCAGCACGTGCGGTTGAGGTGAGAAGGGAGCCTGCAGAACGCTTCCAGGACCCAGGTTCGAATGCAACCCCTGCCCAGCTGGTCAGCCTCAGTTTCCCCATCTGTCAATCTGGACAGTGATCCTCCCAGCGTCCGGCGAAGCCCCGCTCTTGGCCCTTGGTCCCTCGGCCTGATCACAAGAGGGTGACGCGACGGCCGGGGGTGGGTCTGGCGTGGGCAGGGACCTCTCCGACCCTCATTGAGGAAAGAGTGGCGGAACCCGAAAACCAGGCCCTGACGTCCCTCCTGCAGGGTGGGTAGGAGAGCTGGACGGCAGGATTTGGGAAAGGCTTGGGGAGCAGGAGACCCCTGAGCGTGGCGGGGGAGGCAATGCTAGCAGAACCATGACTCGGTTGGCTCAGCCCCCTGGCTGGACCTCGTCTGCTCCCTGAGGTTGGTCCTTGCTCCGCACACTGGTGCGGCCTGTTACACAGAAGGCGCTCAGTAAACACTTGTGGATGAAGGGAAAAGAGGATTTATTGTCCTTCATTTACAGAAAAGAGAATCAAATGCTGTCCCGTGCTGGGCCCTCTGGCACCGGGCTTCACAAACACCCAGGCCTGCCAGTAGGAGCAAGTCTGGGGCCGAAGTGCTAAGGGGCAGGGTGTACATTAGTGATGGGGTGGTCAGAGAGAGGCTAGAAGGGCACAACTCCAGCTCTGAAGAAGAGAAAGAGGAGATTGGCTGAGGCCGGGCAAGGGTGGGAGGCATCCCCTTGGGTGGTTTCAGGCAGCCCCTTTGTTTGAAGGCAGTGTGGGTAGGCAGGCAGACACCGGGCACTAAGGTAGTAATCAGCAGACCAGATGCTCGACAACCCCTAGGCTCAGTTATCAGCCTCAATTTATTGCAAGAGAGAATGAGGCCCCTGGCTCCAAGCTGATAGAGTGCAGAAGCCACAAAAGCCCCTGGGAGCGAGCTGGTTAAGACAGAGAGTGGGGCCAGCCCTACCCAATACCCTCAGCCCCACCCCTGGCCTCCCCAGGTCCTCCTGTATTTGTGCAGGCTATGCCACCGGCCTCAATGCCAACTCCTGAGCATCCTTTAGGACATAGCTGCCTTCTCTAGACAGCCTTCCTGGACCACCCTCAGGCAGAGAGCATCCTCTCTCCCTCTTCTGTGCAACACCAGGCAAGGGCCCCTTTCTGACACCCTGCTTGGCCCGTCTGGGTCAGATCTACTATTGCACACCCCCACTCTCCTAGGTTGGGTGGGAGAGGGAAGCAATGAGGAGGATCTCTGAGACCCTATGGTAGGCAGAATAATGGCCTCCAAAGATATCCCCATCCGAATCCCTGGAACTTGTGAATCTTTTACCTGACACCACAGAATGGACTTTGCAGGTGTGATTAAATTAATGATCATGAGATGGGGAGACTATCTTGGATTATCGGGGTAGGTGCCATGTGCTCATAGTGTCCTTTATAAGTGAAAGAGGGAGGCAGGAGGGTCAGAGAGATTTGAAGATGCTGCACTGCTGGCTTTGAAGGAGCCAGGAGCTAAGGAATGCAGCCCTAGAAGCTGGAAAAACTAATGAAGTGGATTATCTCTTAGAGCCTCCAGAAAGAACTAGCCCTATGGGCACATCCACTTTAGCCCAGGGAAACTGATTGTGGACTTCTGGACTGCAGAACTGCAAGATAGTAAGTGTGTGTTTAGCCAGGCATGGTGGCCCGTGCCTGTAATCCCAGCACTTTGGGAGGCGAGGTGGGTAGATTACTTGAGACCAGGAGTTCAAGACCAGCCTGGCCAACATGGTGAAACCCCGTCTCTATTACAAATACAAAAAGTCGGGCATGGTGGCAGGCGCCTGTAATATCAGCTAATTGGGAGACTGAGGCAGGAGAATCGTTTGAACCCAGGAGGCAGAGGTTGCAGTGAACCGAGGTTGCGCCACTGCACTCCAGCCTGGGCTACAGAGCGAGACTCTGTCTCAGAAAAAAAATAATTAATTAATTAATTAATTAAGGCTGGCCGCGGTGGCTCAGGCCTGTAATCCCAGCACTTTGGGAGGGCGAGGTGGGCAAATCACAAGGTCGGGAGTTTGAGACCAGCCTGACCAACATGGTGAAACACTGTCTCTACTAAAAATACAAAAATTAGCCCAGCATGGTGGCGGGCGCCTCTAATCCCAGCTACTTGGGAGGCTAAGGCAGAAGAATTGCTTGAACCTGGGAGGCAGAGGTTGCAGTGAGCCGAGATCACACTGCACTCCAGCTCAGGCGACAGAGCGAGACTCTGTTTCAAAAATAAATAAATAAATAAACGCATGTCCTAAATAATTAAGTTGGGGGTATTTTGTCACAGCAGCCAGAGAAAATGAATAGACCACCAACTCTGCTGCTGTCTGACCAGGTTTCTTCCCTATGAGGCTGGGCTGTGGCTGCCCAGTGACTCAGTACACTGGTCCCAGCCCCTGTGGGTGACATCGGCATGTGGGTGTGGGCAAGAACTGGTCTGGGAAGACACACTATGGACTCCCTAGTATTCCTCCTCTGGTTCCCACCTGGAAGCAGCAGCTTACACCAGAGCTAGCTCTAGACAGTCCTGGGCCCAGGGTGCATTCCCAGGTTGCCTGGGTCACCTGCAATTCTGACACTCCCTTGTTTGGCACCTACTGTATGCTGGTATACTGATGCTGAGAACACACGTAAACAAATCAAACAGGAGCCTCCAGCCACGTAGAAGTCATATTTCTCTTTGGAACATGCTGGGTGCCCATTCCCAAAACACAGCACTCCATCCCAGAGTGAGGTGAGGCAGGATGCGGGGGTGCAGGGCCTGGGAGGAAACAGAAGCCCCAGGTTCAGTCTGCACAGAGGATAGCTGCCATCTTCCCCCATAACTAACCCAGGAAGGCTTCTGGGAGGAAGAGGACAGGAGCCCATACACCACCTTCCCTGCAGGCTGCTGTCTATCGGGAAGGCTCAGGGTTCACCTTGAGGCACAAGAAAGGAGGCTGAGCAGGACAGATGGAGCCCTGGAGGAAGAACTGCAGTAACTGGCACCAAGATACTAATCGGGGGTGATGGGGACTCTGGTGGCCAGGGAAAGGGACTAGGATGCCTCTGGCTAACCAAGGAGGTCCAGGACTCCCACCCCCACCATTGTCTGCCTCTGTGTGACCCCTGGGGTGACCTTGGCCTCTCTGAGCCATGATGAGCTCAGCTGCACCACAGCATATTGGGAGGAACCTAGAAGCCACGACCCAGGGGGAAGTGGAGGCTCCCAGAGCAGTTTGGGACTTAGGATTGCGGCGGGTGCCAGTCTTTAAGACTCAAGTTCCTCCCCAGCCCTGGCCAGGCACCCTGCTCCTTCAAGTCTGAGCCCCAGCCCCAACCAAGTGTGCAGGATGGCAGCTCTACACCCAGGATCAGCATGTAGACAGCTGGAGCCCACCCAGGCCCAGCCTGCAGGCAGTAGAAAACAAACTCCACAGATGGACGGAGAGGTGGGACATCCCCCCTGCAATGGGCCAGTTGGGGAGGCGCCATAACCAGGGAATAATAGCCGCAGCAGCTCTGCCCTCCAAAGATGGCTGCCACCTGTGGCCAGTCCGAAGGATGAGTGCTTCGGCCTCCGGTGCTGGTAAGGACGCTCCCCCGGCACTCTGTGGTGAGGATGAATGGGGGTACTCCCAGCAGGACCCGTTCAGGGATCCGTGTGGGGCTGCCCCTGGCTGGGCACCTGCATGGATGTCAGTCGGGGGTGTCCACAGCTGGACTCCTACAAGGGATAAGGATCAGGGATGCTTCCACCTGCACCCCCACGGAGTAGGGGTTCCGGAGCAGGAGCAAGCCCTAGCAGGACCCTTATGGAGGTCAGGTCAGGGCACCCTCCGCTGTACAGCCACAAGAATGGGGGCCAGGGGTGTTCCCAGAGGATCCTTGTGGGATGACTGCAGTGTCTGCTCCTTGAGAGGGTCCAGCCCCACGATGACAATGCCAACGATGCTTGCCCCAGGCCCCAGCCTGGAGAAACAGGTAAGTGCTGTGTGCCCTGCTAAAGGCCCCAGATAACACGGAGGTGCCAGGCCTGGCGGCAGGACTGCAGTGCTGGCGCTCTTACTGTGGGCCCCACGGCCTCCTCGCACCCCGTGGCCACGGGGCCCAGCCAGGGCCAGCCTCTGTGCCCCACGTGCCGTCCGATCGCGTGTCCAGCGTCCCCTTGTTCTCCGCCGGATCCTCGGGCCCTGCCTGGGGCTCCAGCGCATCTTCTGCAGTTCCTGGCAGTGTTGTGTCTAGGTCAGGGCCCGTGGGGCGTGGCGTCCAGGCGGGGGTCCAGGGCACCCCCGGCGTGGGCCTCGGCGGGAACCAAGAGAAGCCTGGCGCTGGGGCGAGCGCCACGAGCTGGGGCCGCGCGGGGCCGGAGGAGGTGGCGTGCGGGATGAGGAAGAAGATGTAGACGCCCGAGACCACGAGGCCCGCGGCCACCAGCACGGCCAGCGCCACGGCCGCGTTGAAGACCCAGGCCGGGCTGGCCAGCGACAGGCGGCGCGACAGCGGGCGGCCCAGGCGCAGAGGCGGCGGGGGCGGCGGGGCGCGGGCCTTGCGCGGCCCGGGCGGGGGCGGCGGCGGCCGCAGGTAGAGGAGGCCGCGGCGCCGGTCGAAGCGCACGGACCCCTGGCGAGAGGGCGGCGCGCGCGCGTCGCGGGGCAGGAGACCGGACTGCGTGGGCAACGCGGGGAGTCCGCGGCGGGGGGCCAGGCGCGTGGGTGCGCGGCACACTGGACAGGCCACAGCGTTGCCGCCGCCCGCCGTGGCCAACGACAGGCGCGCCAGGCACTCGAGACAGAAGACGTGGCCGCAGTCCAGGCGCTTGGGCAGCTTGAACACGCCGTCGAAAGACGACACGCAGATGAGGCACTCCACCGGGGAGGCGGGGGACAGGATGGGGCTGGAGCCTGGGCTGCCGTCCCCCTCCTCCTCCTCCTCCTCCTGGTCCTCCCCTCTGCTTGGGGAGCTGGGACCCGAGCCCTGGGGGGCCCGGGAATGGCGGAGCCAGAACGGCCGAGGGCAGGGCATCGGGACGGACCTGCGAGGAGAGGAGGTCAGGCAGGGAAGAAGGTGGTGGAGCATGGAGCGGGTTCTGAGCCCACCAGGGAATCCAGGGAAGACTGAGGACTGTACTTTAGAGAGGATCCCCCAGTACAGAGCAGGACCATCCTGAGAAGGGTATAGTTACCTCCAGGAGCAGGGGAGATGGGGAGGCCCGAGGCAGAGACTGGGGATAGGAATGGACCCACAGGGGACCAGTTCCTGAATTGGAAATGTAGACAAGTTGAACACGGAGATGGTGAGGACTCCAGACAGGGATGGAAAAGACCTAACCCAGAGAGGAGCAGAGATATGCAGCCCTCAGGAGCTCGGGGGAGAGAACCTGGAGGACCATACAACACCCCAGTGGAAGCGACATTGACACCTAGGCTGGGAAAGGAACTCTGCTGAGAAAGGAGCCAAGCACAGGAGCCAGGGGGCACCCACAGAGCAATGACAGACCCCAGCCGGCCTGTGGGACCCTTCCTACCTGTGGACGCCTCCTCCCTCTGGCCAGTGGCGTGTCCCTGCCTGTTCTGACCGTTTCCGGCCTACCTGCAGCTGGGCTCAAAAGTACCCTCCCAGGGGGAGGGTGCTCATCTGGGGCCACCCCTCCAGGTCCCAGGTACCCGCTGGACCCGTTTGACTGCCTGCCCCGCCCCCTGGGCCAGCGCCATGAGGATGAACACCAAGCCTGCTTTGGCCAGATGATGGGGGCTGTGGAAGGGTGGGCTTGGGCCCACCCCACCCCACCCTTCAGAACCTGATGAGTCTTCTACCAGAGTCACCAGCCTGTGGCCCTGGGTGGGTCCCGACCTGTCCCCAGCAGCCTGATGACACTGCATGGACACTGGCGGAAGGGAACCCGTACAGCCCACGGAAACCGGGTGTACAGGCCTGGGCTGCAGCCACAACCAGTGTGGCCGGGGAGGTAACCAGGAGTGCAACCTAGCCAGGGTGAAACCAGCCCACACTCCAAGAGGAGGGCAAAGCTAGAGATCTGAAATCAAGTGGCCCCAACAGCTGAACTTCCCTGCTCTCCCCAGGGCTACTTCAAGGTGACAAGCCTCTCAGGATGGTCTTGTGACTACCCAGACCTCACAGGCACCCAAGCCACCCACCCACCCAGACCACAGCAACATCTCACACGCCACGCCCTCAGAAGTTATGGACAACCCCATCTCATTTCCAGTACCTGCTGGGACACTCCAGGCAGCCTGGCCTGCTTCCGGTGCCCCACCTGCTAGCCCTGGGGTGCCACAGTTCTGGGTCAGCAATGCTTCCAGGTCCCCACAGGCAAACAGGTCAGGAAGGTGAGCAGCTCCCAAGGCCACCAGGACTATGCCACCCACACCACCCCCAACGCAGACAGACAACGGCAGAGGTGGGTGGGGCTGCCCCAAAGGGCAGACAGGTTTATTGGGCAGCAGCCTGGAAAATCAGCGGTTGGACTTGGCCACACGCTCCAGCTCGTCCTTCTTCTTAATGGCATAGGAGTTGGAGGAGCCCTGCAAGGAGACAAACAGCTCTGAATTCTGAAGGACCCCCACAAACACCGAACTTAAGACCCCCCAACCAGAGTGCCCTCACCCACCTTGGCAGCATTGATGAGCTCATCTGCCAGGCACTCAGCAATGGTCTTAATGTTCCTGAAGGCAGCCTCACGAGCGCCTGTGCACAGCAGCCAGATGGCCTAGGGAGAGAGCAGGGGTCAGGCAAAAAGGACAGACTGCGGTCCTCCCAGCACCGTGGGCCCACCCCCAAGAGATGCTGTCAGCCATGTCACCCATAGGTCCACTGAGACAAGAGGTAAGGGGAGGTGACATCATGCCAGATTTGCAATCAGACAGAGGGTCACAAGATCAAGTGTCCAGACACACACACACAGGCTGAAGTTGCATCCCCAATGACAGGAGATTGAGATCCGTCTCAACAGCAAACTGCTAGCTGGCCAGGCGCGGTGGCTTGCGCCTGTAACACTTTGGGATGCTGAGGCAGGAAGATCACTTTGGCAGGGAGTTTGAGAGCAGCCTGAGCAACATGGTGAAAGCCCACCTCTACAAACAACAAGAAACCCAACGACAACAAAAAATGCGGCCAGGTGTGGTGGCTCATGCCTGTAATCCTAGCACTTTGGGAGGCTGAGGGGACAGGATAATTTGAGATCAGGAGTTCAAGAACACCCTGAGCAACACAGACTCGATCTCAATTATTTCTTTAAAAAAAAAAAAAAAAAAAAAGAGGCAATATATTTGCTTTTAACTTGGACCCGATTGACAATGAGCCACTATAAAGGGCATTCTGGGCACAGATGCTAAATGCAACAATGACTGATTTGACTATTCTATTACTGTTAAATTCGTTCCTGGGGGTGACGATGCGAGTAGGTCATCTTTGTTAAGACACCTGCTGTGTTCAGGGGAAACACAATCGGAATATCTGCAACTGATTCTCAAACTATCCAAAAAAAAAAAGAAAAAAGTACATATACACACACAGTGTAAAAATATACACCCAAAGGAAAGACCTCTGCGAAATGTGGTCCAGAAGAGGACCCAGAGCCTGGATCTGCCCCTATGCAGGGTGGGAATCCAGGAAGGCTTCCTAGAGGAAGTGATGCTGCAGGTAAAACATGTAGGCAGAGACAAGCCTTCCTGCCCCAGGCAAGACCCCACCCACTCCCATGGCTGTGTCCACCTTGCCACGTGCTAAGCCCCAGGCTCACCTGATTCACACGGCGCAGTGGGGACACGTCCACAGCCTGTCGTCTCACAGTCCCGGCACGTCCAATGCGGGTGGAGTCCTCCCGGGGACCACTGTTGATGATGGCGTTCACCAGGACCTGCAGAGGGTTCTAGAGAGAAGGGGGCTATGAGCCTGACATCCAGCCCCATGCATTCCTCCCCCTTCCTCACCCCTAAAACAAGAGTGACCACACCACACAGGGGATAAGCCTGGCATACACACCGTGGGGCTTTGGGATGTACTGAGGGCACAGCCTGCCCTCACCAGGCCACAGAGCCCTACCTCGCCTGTGAGCAGGTGTATGATCTCGAAGGCATGCTTGACGATGCGCACAGTCATCAGCTTCTTGCCGTTGTTGCGGCCGTGCATCATCATGGAGTTAGTGAGGCGCTCCACAATGGGACACTGAGCTTTGCGGAAGCGTTTGGCGGCATACCGCCCTGCACTGTGAGGCAGGTACTTGGCATACTTCTCCTTCACTGCTATGTAATCCTGGGGCAGCAGGGAGCAGGAAATGAAGGGAAAATGGTCAGGAGCAGCATGGGTGTTGGCCAGACACCAGAGGAGAAATCGAGTACCCATTTCGGGTAGTCCAACAGCCGTCTGGGACCCTGGTATGCCTCCCCAGGGGACTTGGATATAAGCCCCATCCACCATGAGGAAAAAAACCCTGAACAGGTGACTTTACCAAGTCGCTAAAAAGTATACTTTCTTTATAATCAAAGAGTGGGAATCTAAGGAGACTAGATTTTGGACCAGATAATTGTTTGGGGGGCTATCCTGCACACTACAGGATGTTTAACAGCCATCTAGTATGCCACTGGCAATCCCCCGCCTTTTTTTTTTTTTTTGAGACGGAGTCTCGCACTATTACCCGGGCCGGTGTGCAGTGGCGCCATCTCAGCTTGCTGCAACCTCTGACTCCGAGGTTCAAGCAATTCTCCTGCCTCAACCTCCAGAGTAGCTAGGATTACAGGCGCCTGCCACTATGCCCAGTTAGTTTTTTTGAGTGTGTATTTTTAGTAGAGACAGGGTTTCACTATGTTGGCCAGGATGGTCTTGAACTCCTGAACTCGTGATCCACCCGTCTCGGCCTCCCAAAGTGTTGGGATTACAGGCGTGAGCCACTGCGCCTGGCCTGTTCTTTCTTTTTTTTTCCCCCTTGACTGAGTCTTGCTGTTGCCCAGGCTGGAGTGCAGTGGCGCGATCTTGGCTCACTGCAACTTCTGCCTCCTGGGTTCAAGTGATTCTCCTGCCTCAGTCTCCTGAGTAGCTGGGATTACAGGCACACGCCACCAAGCCCAGCTAAATTTTTTGTACTTTTAATAGAGAAGGGGTTTCACTATTTCGAGCAGGCTGTTCTTGAACTCTTGACCTCAAGTGACCTGCCCGCCTTGGGCTCCCAAAGTGTTGAAATTACAGGCATGAGCCACGGTGCCTGGCACCATACCGGTCAGTTTTCACACCTAAAAATGTATCCAGACATTGCTAAGTGTCCCCTAAGACAGGGGACCATAAGAGCTACAGTTTTTTTGTTTCTCGTTTGTTTTTTGAGATGGAGTCTGTCTCCCAGGCTGGAGTGTAGTGGTGCAATATTGGTTTACTGAAACCTCCGCCTCCCAGGTTCAAGCGATTCTCCTGCCTCACCTTCCCAAGTAGCTGGGACTATAGGTGCACGCCACCATGCCAGGCTAATTTTTGTATTTTTAGTAGAGACGGGGTTTCGACACATTGGCCAGGCTGGTCTTGAACTCTTGACCCCTGGTGATCTGCCCGCCTCAGCCTCCCAAACTGATGGGATTACAGGCATGAGCCACCGCACCTGGCCGAGAACTTTTCTGTTTTTTTTTTTTTTTTTGAGACAGTCTCACTCTATCACCCAGGTTGGAGTGCAATGTCGCCATCTCAGCTCACTGCAACCTCCGCCTCCTGGGTTCAAGCAATTCTCCTGCCTCAGCCTCCCAAGTTGCTGGGATTACAGACATGCGTCACCATGCCCGGCCCAGTTTTTTTTGAGATGGAGTTTCATTCTTGTTGGCCAGAATGGAGTGCAATGGCATGATTTCAGCTCACCCCAACCTCCACCTCCCAGGTTCAAGTGATTCACCTGCATCAGCCTTCCAAGTAGCTGGGACAACAGGTGCGCACCACCATGCACGGCTAATTTTTATATTTTTAGTAGAGACAGGGTTTCACCATGTTGGCCAGGCTGATCTCAAACTCCTGACCTCAGATGATCTGCCCACCTCGGCCTCCCGAGCGCTGGGATTACTGCGCCTGGCCCAGAACCACAGTTTTAAAACAATCATTTAACAAGCCTTCTTATACTTACATAGCCATCCCCCCATAAAAATCTAGAAAAATGCCAAAAATTTAACCCTGTGTATGTACAGGGGAAGAGAGGAGCTATGAGTATTCAAAGAAGACTGCTGTTGATAGCTCCATTACAAAATGTACCCAAGGCCATTCTATCACTTGCCTCTTAGAATATATACAAACTACCTGTTTCTACAAATACAAGGAATGATGGGAAAAGAACACAAGACACTGAAACTCTCAGTACTCTTTCATAGTCTGGCTGCAAGAAAAAAAAACTCACAGTCTGGTGAAGGGCATTCAGGCAGGGCTTTCATTATGCAGCAAAAAATTGCACACACCAAATTCCCCAGCAAGGGTTTGGCCCAACAGTGGAGCCTTGCACAGGTGTTTAAAATACAGTGAACTCCTGTTGATGTTTATTTCCCTAGCGGAACAGGCACCTAACAAATGTTTAGTAGATCAAGGAGTTTGAGGCCAGCATGGCCAACATGGTGAAACCCTGTCTCTATTAAAAATACAAAAATTAGCTGGGCGTGGTGGCATGCACCTGTAGTTCCAGCTGGGGAGGCTGAGGCAGGAAAATTACCTGAACCTAGGAGGCAGAGGTTGCAGTGAGCCAAGATCATGCCACTGCACTCCAGCCTGGGAGACAGAGTGAGACTCTTGTCTCACAAATAAATAAGGCCAGGCGTGGCGGCTCATGCCTATAATCCCAGCACTTTGGGAGGCTGAGGCGGGTCGATCACCTGAGGTCAGGAGTTCAAGACCAGCCTGGCTAACAGAAACCCCTCTCTAATAAAAATACAAAAATTAGGCCGGGCGCAGTGGCTCACGCCTGTAATCCCAGCACTTTGGGAGGCTGAGGCGGGCGGATCACCTGAGGTCAGGAGTTAAGAGATCAGCCTGACCAGTATGATGAAACCCCGTCTCTACTAAAAATACAAAAATTAGCTGGGCATGGTGGCATGTGCCTGTAATCCCAGCTACTCAGGACAGCAGAATTTTGTATTAAGTTTTGCAACTGGGAAGTGTGAGCTGTCTTACTTTGTTCCTACTCCATACAGTTTTACACATACTCTTTTTCTCCCCTCCCCATCAAGGCAGGAGAATCGCGTGAACCCAGGAGGCAGAGGTTGCAGTGAGCCAAGACTGCACCACTGCACTCCAGCCTGGGCAACAAGAGTGAAACTGTCTCAAAAAAACAAAAAACTGGACATGGTGGCAGGCACCTGTAATCACAGCTACTCGGGAGGCTGAGGCAGGAGAATCACTTGAACCTGGGAGCCGGAGGCTGCAGTGAGCTGAGATTGTGCCACTGCACTCCAGACTGGGCGACAAGAACGAAATTCTGTCTCAATAAATAAATAAATAAATAAATAAATAAATAAATAAATGTATGTTTGTGGACCCCCTGAAATAACCCATGAAGGAAAGATGTACAAGATATTCAGAGTGAAAAACAAGGCTGAATTATCCATTAGGTAAGGTGTCTAAGTCCCCTGACATCTTTACAGACAACAAAAAAGTTTTCATTCTTTCTAAAACAAAAGGTAGCAGGTTTGGTGGCATGCACCTGTGGTCCCAGCTAGTTGGAGTCTAAGACAGGAGGATCCCCTGAGCCCAGGTGTATCGAGGCTGCAGTGAACTGTGATCATACCACTGCAGTCCAGCCTGGGTGTCAGACAGCAATCCTATCTCGAAGATAAAACTTTAATGATTAAAAAAAGAAAAAGAGGAGGAAAGTGAATAAAGTACAACCCAAATTATATTCATCTTTATACCAATGTAGTCACAAAATTTAATTTCAAATATTTTCTTTTAATGGAGGAAGGGCTCACAAAAGTGAAAGTTCCTAAGGCCCACAAAATTCTTAATGATGCCTTGGTGGGGAGGGTAGAAAAAGGGTATGTGTAAAACCGTATGGAGTAGGAACAAAGTAGGACAACTCACACTTCCCAATTGCAAAACTTAATACAAAGCAAGAAAGTGTGGTACTGGTGTAAGAACAGACATATAGACCAATGGAATACAACTGAGAATCCATAATGAAACCCATACATCTACGGCCAGCTGATTTTTGACAAGTGGCCAAGGCCATTCAATTGGGGGAAAAAAATCTCTTTAAGAGATGGTATTGGATAACCAGATATTCACATGCAGAAGAATGACACTGGATATTATGTATTTTACTACAAAAACAGTAACAAAAATACCATATGTGAGATGTGATGCTCCTTCTGGTGAAGGAGTCCTCTCCTGACAAAAGTTGTAGTCATCTCTGAACAGGACGTAAGAGCGGATGTGGTAGATGTGGTGGTCAAGGAATCCCTTCTTTACCTGTTATGACCTCTATTCTTGACTTAGTGGCACATCAACAAGTTTTGATGTGTTCCTTCCTGGAATAATCTCCGCCCCCAGCCGGGAAGGCCAATCACAAGTTCCCCTCACCTGTAGAGAAATGTCATTGATCTGCACATCATCGGTGCTCCACTTCCCAAAGAGCTTGATGTCTGGGGTCTCTGCCACAGCTGGTGCCGCTGTCTCCCACTCGGTCATCCTGGGACAGGGTGATGACAAGAAAAAAACGTCAGAGCCCAGCTAGCATGGAGCAGAGGTGCACCCATCCCCAACTCTGAGGCTAGCCCCAGAGCTGATGAACTGGGGAGTCGCAAAGGACCAAGACAGGCTGTGAACGTGTTTTCAAGCACTCGAAAAATTACTCAGCTGTCAGCAAGAAGCATCTGTCTTTCACCTAGAACCCCTGGGCGCAAGACTTGGCAGCCCACCAGTCAACAGCTGCTGCATTGGGACCAAGGTATAACGGCTCAGCAGATGCCAAATGTCCTTACATTGCATCGGCTGTAATTCAAACCACAACCTCGCCATTCACATGGTCTTTGACCCAAGTTAACATTCTGCCTCGGACTGTTTCCTTGGCCGTGAGGTGGGACCGCTATATGACATCAAGGACCACGGTAGGTACTGCGTGGCACAATCAACCCAAAGGTTTCGATTCTTGACCGACAGTATGAAGGTTCTAGGGGCTGCTATTAAGGAAGGAAAGTTACACAGAGCAGAAGAGTGCACTGTGTGCCTAAGAAATAGAAATTTCCTCTCAGAGTACAACTGCATAGTCCAAACCAAAATCCCCAAGCCCCGCTATGGGGAAAAGGTAGAAGCAGCGAAGCACCAGGAAGAAGTCAAGAGTAACTGGTACCGCGCCCGTTTCTTCTACATTTTTTTTTCCAGAGACAGAAGTAAGATCTAATGAGAAAGGCCTAGGTCGCGGGGTACTATCCCGGAAAGACCATAAACCGTCCCTAGGATCCCCGGCCCCGCGGCGGTCTCACCTGAGAACACAGCCTGAGCGTCTCTGTCGCTCACGGAAGACCACGCGCCGCCCTGGCACAGACAGGAAAAGGCCGCCCGCCGCGGGCCAACGCTTTTAACTGGGAAGAAAACTTCCGGGTCAGCAGGGGCGACGCTTGCGTAAAAGGCCATCATGTCCCTAAGGACCAATCCGGAGGAAGGATGTAGAGGAACCTTTTGGACTAGAAGAAACGGGTGCAGCGCAAGCGCATGCGCAGTTGCAAAAGCGGCCCTAGAAGCGGGTCTGGCGGATGTTGGCTACCCCGTACTTGCCCTGTCTTGTGGGCGCCTGCAGAAGCGCAGAGATTTCCGTGAGGCCAACGCCGCCATGTCTAATAAGTAAAAAAGTCCGGCCCGCGCTCGCTTCTTTGTTCAGCTGCTGACCTTAAATCTCACCTGTCGCGGGAGTAGCCAGTTCAGTTCCCTCTGGCTCCTCTCCGCGGCGACAGCCGCCTCACAGGCACGCGCGTGCTGCGGACCTGGGTTGGCGGAGTGGGGCCCAGCGGTCACCGCCACTCCACAGGTCCGGGTTGCCGCGCGCATGCGCCTGCCCATTCGCGGCCCCTCCCCCACCTCCCGACCTAGGAGCACCACGCTCGAGTCCTGGGTCCCAAGCCTCTGGCTGCGGCTTTTTCCCAGGGGGACCCTTCCTGTCATACCACGCTGGGTTCCCCCACAACCTCCGCGCCCTTCACGTCTGCTATGCAGGAATCGCGCCCGCGAAAGAGGGGAGACCGCCGGCACGAGGGCCCGGGGTTGCGGCGGCTGGAGCAGCGCTACCCGCTCGGGGTGGAGCACGGAGGTAGCCTACAGGCTACGTGCAGTGTCCGGGAGGAGGGGGTCTGCAGGTCGGGGGCCTTTCGTGTTTGTCCTTGCGTCCTGCACGGCCGGGGAGCCCGCGCGAGGGCTTGCAGCTCTCTGCCCTCAGGGCTCACGTCACGAAGCGCTCGTGTCTGCAGACCTGGCTCTCAGGGGTGCCTCTTGAACGGGCCGACCTCTCCGAGGGCCAGAAACATAGGTTTTTAGCCAAAGACTGAAAGGAGGGATGGAAGATTAAGCCATGAGATGAAGGAGATTATTCCCGCCAGCAAACAATCCGCTGACCCCCCTCACTTCTGTCCCTTCCCCCAGCTGCCTCTGAACAGGTAGGCCCTCTGAACAGCTCAGCCCTGGCTGGGCAGACAGCGAACCCTCTCAGAGGGCCTGAGCTATTGCGTGGGATTGAGGACGTGGGTCTTCGACCCGGGGTCCTCATCCGTGCGTGGGGTTGGCACGGTAGTGAGCGCCCCAGCTCACTCTATTCACTTGGCCACCCTGGCAGCCGGTGTGTACAGTATGCCTGCCCATGACTCCTTCATATCCCTCTGCCTGTCCCAGCTTGTTAGACCTAGTCTCATGAGCAGAACTGGGTTTCCAGAGGTAGCGACCACTGTTGACTGTATGTATGCCTGCAGCACGCATAGACGTGGCCTTCACGACGCCAGACTCTAGGACCACCTGGGGCCGCCCTCTGATGCCCACCTCTGCCTCCAAGGGGGTATCCCTCCAACTCGGGATCCCAAGGGCCCAGCCACTTGACCCAGGTCCTAGGGCTATGCCTGCCCTCTACTCCCACCTCTGAGGCATGCACATAGCAGATGCCCAGCAGCTGTGTTTCTTCACTGCCTGCCTGTAAAGGCTCTTCTTACCCCAATCCAGGGGCATTTCTGTCTGGCTGCTGAGGACTCCCTACAGTGGGCCCCTTGGACTATGGTCAGTTACAGCTCAGGAAAGGACACATGCCCTGAAGCTGTCCTGGTCAGGGGGTCAGCCTCTGGTGAGGGGCACGGCCAACTGCCACCACCCAATGGCCTTTACCCCTGCCCTCCATCCTGTACGGAGTAGCAGCCTCGGGGCTCTCACTGGGGTCTGCGTGGTTGCAGGAGGGGCTAGGTGGGCTCCTCCCTGGTCTTGAGTGAGGGGCATGGGGGAGTGCTGGTTGTAGGGAGGGTGGGAGCAAACAGGCAGCACTCATCAGGATAGGTTCAGCCCACCCCTCTGAACCTCTTTTCCCCTTCAGTGTGGAAAGGAGAATGCAATCTCAGGCAAGGTCAATGTGAACTCTGTGGCCTGGCCACCATGGTCACTTAATAATGGACATCTTTATAGACCTCATGAGAATGACCCACCATGCTGCAGAGGGCAGGTGCCCTCAGGTGTGGGGTGGTGAATACTACAGAGCCAAGACTCATGCACCCGCCTGCCAGGCCCAGGGTGGTCCTCCCTCCCCAGGTCCCCAAGGTGCTAGGGTAAGATGCAGAATATGACCTCAGAGGTCTAGGGCTGCTGGTGCTGTGTTCTTCAGACTGGATGAGGACCCCAAGGACTCTGCAGAGATCTACCTCACTTCTGGTACATTGTGTCCATCCTGAGTGGCCCCAGACTGGAGTCCTCACTTCTGGGAAGGCACCCTCTGGGCCCTGCTGGGCCACCTGCCCACTCTCCAGGCAGTCACTTTGCCTGTCCACCCTACCAGCCACAGTCCTACTGTCAGCTGATCTTATGTCCTTGTGATGGCTCCTTTTTTTTTTGGAGACCGAGTCTTGCTCTGTCACCCAGGCTGGAGTGCAGTGACCCAATCTTGGCTCACTGCAAGCTCTGCCTCCCGGCGTCACGCCATTCTCCTGCCTCAGCCTCTTGAGTAGCTGGGACTGCAGGCGCCCGCCACCACGCCCGGCTAATTTTTTTGTATTTTTAGTAGAGACGGGGTTTCACTGTGTTAGCCAGGATGGTCTCGATCTCCTGACCTCGTGATTCTCCCGCCTCGGCCTCCCAAAGTGCTGGGATTACAGGTGTGAGCCACCGCGCCTGGCCATGATGGCTCCTTAATGCCCTTACTGGCACTTTGGTTGTCTGTTGAAGTCACCAACCTGATTATCAACTCGTTTGGAGTGCGCTGGATTCAGTCCACCCAGTTGCCTGGCAGAGCCAAGCCTGGCCCTGCCATATCCCAAACCTGATCTTGTGCCCATGGTTGATCCTTCATGGGCTACTTTGGCCCAGCCACTGTCTGCTTCCATGGGATGCCCACCTATAATGGATTGAACGGCAGCCCCCAAAAAGATAAGTTCATGCCCTAGTACCCAGACCCAGTGAATGTGACCTATTGGAAAAAAATCTTTGCAGATGTAAATTAGTCAAGGATTCCAAGACGAGAGCATCCTGGATTAGTGGGGTAGACCCTAAATCCAATGGCAAGTGTCCTTATAAGAGACAGAAGAGGGCTGGGCGCAGTGGATCACGAGGTCAGGAGATCGAGACCATCCTGGCTAACACGGTGAAACCCCATCTCTACTAAAAATACAAATTAGCTGGGCGTGGTGGCAGGTGCTTGTAGTCTCAGCTACTTGGGAGGCTGAGGCAAGAGAATCACTTGAACCTAGGAGGTGGAGGTTGCAGTGAGCCAAGATTGCACCACTTCAGTCCAGCCTGGGTGACAGAATGGGACTCCATCACACACACACACACACACACACACACTCCATCACACACACACACACACTCCATCACACACACACACACTCCATCACACACACACACACACACACACACACACACACACACTCTTAAGGAAATCTGGCCAAGTATTCCAGGATGCTTCAGCCACCGGGGTTTGCTTTCATGGCTCACCAACACCTTCTCCCCTCCTGGGAACTGCCAACTTCCATTTCTCCTCTGTTCTTCCAGATCCTACAACCAGGATTCTGTGTTGGGGAGCCAAGATGCCCTGCTGAAGCCTCCATCCCCTGAGGCTGCTTCGCAGTAAGCTGCCCGGGCCCTCAGAAGAGGCCTGAAATGGAGTAGAGGCCTTTTGCTGAGGACAGCATAGAGCCAAGAGGGGGACCTCTGTGGAGGGATGGCCACTAGCAGGACAACTCTCCAGGGTGCAGGGTCCTAGGCCTGCAAACATAGAATAAGCCCTAGCCCAGGGACCTGTGGGATTGGTAAAGTTGGACCCCTTGGGTGGGTGCCCCACTGGAGCTTCCTCTCCAGGTCCTTGCCTGATTCAGAGTCTTGTTCCTGAAATCGCTCCTGTGTGACCGTTGTCACAAGATGCTTCTCTGGTGCTGCCCCTGCAAGAACCCTGCAGGGTCACTTAGACAACAGGCTTGTGTAGAAGTGAAGAAAGCCGGCCGGGCGTGGTGGCTGAAGCCTATAATACCGGCACTTTGGGAGGCTGAGATGGGCGGATCACGAGGTCAGGAGATCGAGACCATCCTGGCTAACACGGTGAAACCCCGTCTCTACTAAAAAATACAAAAAACTAGCCGGGCGAGGTGGCGGGCGCCTGTAGTCCCAGCTACTCGGGAGGCTGAGGCAGGAGAATGGCGTAAACCCGGGAGGCGGAGCTTGCAGTGAGCTGAGATCCGGCCACTGTGCTCCAGCCTGGGCGACAGAGCGAGACTCCGTCTCAAAAAAAAAAAAAAAAAAGAAGAAGAAAGCCTACAGACTGTCACAGACCCCATAGCCAGTCCCCTCCAGACAAGTCCCCCACACCTATGCCTGCCAAGTGGTAAGGCCTTTGGTGCTTCAAACTCCACTCCAGGGCTGCCAGTCAACCCATGCCAGCCCTGCAGGGACAAGGCCTTTGTGTGGTGGCCAGGCCTGTGGTACCACCAGATGCTTCACTCCAGAGGGAGGCCCTTTCTGTGCCTGGGAGTGGGAAGTTCTTCCACGTGGGCTCAAGACTCCTCCAGTAGCAGTGCACCCACAGGCGTGAGAAATCCTGCTTGTGTCAGGCCAGGTGCAGTGGCTCACACCTGTAATCCCAGCATTTTGGGAGGCCGAGGCGGGTGGATCACGAGGTCAGGAATTCAATACCAGCCTGGCCAAGATGGTGAAACCCCATCTCTACTAAAAATACAAAAATTAGCCAGGCGTGGTTGTGGACATCTATAATCCCAGCTACTCGGGAGGCTGAGGCAGAGAACTGCTTGAACCTGGGAGGCAGAAGTTGCAGTGAGCTGAGATCGCGGCCACTACACTCCAGCCTGGGCAACAGAGTGAGACTCTGTCTCAAAAAAAAAAAAAGAAATCCTACTTCTGTCCCAATTGGGGCCAGTGGCTGAACCTGTCACATATCTGCACTCCTTTATCTGTGACAATTGTCAAGGCCTTCCTGTGCAACTCTCTTCAGCCACCAAGGGACCCACAAGGCGGGCAGCCCTCCAAGTGCCCTTCAGCCTCCTGCTCGCCCTCAATGAGCTTGGTGAGCCCTGAGTTTTGTACTTGGGCAGGGAGCTAGACCTCTTGACAAGGCTTTCCATGTCCAGACACCCAAAGGATGGAGAAAGGGAGTGGGACAGTCCCAGCATCCCTGAAGCAGATGCGGTGGAGGCAGAAAGGTAGGGCAAATTGGGTCGTATGTATGTGCTGGACTGGCCAACAAAATTAGATGTCCCTATGAAGGGCAGGAGCCACACAACAGATGGGGGCAAGAGCTGGGTGACAAATGGGTAGGAGGCCTGACCAGTTCATCCTACCTGGGAGGGCCCTAGAGTCCGCAACACCCAAAGGGGCTGGGGAGGCCGTGGTTCCCCAAAGGGGCCGCACATGTTAGAATCAACTGGGGGCCAGGCTAGGGCCCTGGTGCACTGGCTCAAGCCTGTAGTCCCGGCAATTTGGAAGGCTGAAGCACGAGGATCGCTTCAGCCCAGGAGTTCCAGACCAGTCTGGGCAACATACCGTCTATCTCTGAAATAAATAAATAAAAATAAAAAAACGATCCAGGCATAGTGGCTCCCACCTATAGTCCCAGCTATTCGGGAGGGTGAGGTGGGAGGGTCGCTTCGGTACAGGAGTTCGAGACCAGCCTGGGCGGGATAATGGGAAGAAGAAGGCAGGGGGAGGGAGAGAAGAAATAAAATTAGCCGGGCGTGGTGGCGCGCGCCCGTGTTACCAGCTACTCTGGAGGCTGAGGTGGGAGGATCGCTTGAGCTCAGGAGGTCGAGGCTGCAGTGAACCGTGATGGTGTCACTGCATTCACCCAGGCGACAGAGCGAGACCCTGTCTCAAAAAAGCAAACCAAAAACAACAAAAAAGTAGACTCAACTGAGGACTTTTGACGCGCAGACGCTCGGGCCCACTCCCAGATTCTGATTTTTTTTTTTTTTTTTTT
>NC_037687.1:35123151-35175669 GCF_003255815.1 Theropithecus gelada | reverse complement strand
CCCAGGCTGGAGTGCAGTGGCGCGATCTCGGCTCACTGCAAGCTCCGCCTCTCAGGTTCACGCCATTCTCCTGCCTCAGCCTCCGAGTAGCTGGGACTACAGGCGCCCGCCACCACGCCCGGCTAGTTTTTTGTATTTTTAGTAGAGACGGGGTTTCACCATGTTAGCCAGGATGGTCTCGATCTCCTGACCTCGTGATCCACCCGCCTCGGCCTCCCAAAGTGCTGGGATTACAGGCTTGAGCCACCGCGCCCGGCCAGATTCTGATGTTATCGGTCTGACTCGCAACGCGCTCACCAGGACACTTCAGAGCTTCCCAAGTGCTTCACAGCCCAACCCTCCCACGTTTCCGGGTTGGGACCTCTTAGAAATTAGATTGGGAGAAGAAGGCTATCAAGCATTATCATGACCAATCACCCGCTTTCACGAGGAGGAATGGGCGGGACGCTGCGGCCCTCTCCGGAACGCCGTTTCCTTGGCGACGACGCAGCCGCGTCCCGCCTTTTAGGTGTGGCCGGCCTCTGTTTCTACGACAACGGAAACCCAAGCCTCCCGCTACACCGCTTTCTCCGCAGCGCCAAAGCGGGACAAGACGGGACTACGTTTCCCAGCAGTCCCCGCGCGGGTTCTTGCCTGCGCTTGCTGTGGCCTGGGTCCCTCAGTGCCGCGGCGGCCCGGAGGTGGCGGGAGGACGGCTCCGCGCTGCATGCGGGGCGGGGACCAGGGGACCCGTGCGGGCCGCCTCCAGCGAGTAAGTGGCATTCTGCGCGGACCCGCAACCTCGGCCTGCGAGGCGGGGACCTCCCGGCGCATAGCGCGGCCACCACCCCAGTCCCCTCTCCACCTCCGCGGGCGGGGCCCGGGGCAGAGGCTTGACGCCGCGCACTTCCGGTCCTCGCGCTCCGGGTCCGGACCGGCCACAGCAGTCGCGACCTTGAGTTCCGGGCGGGACGGGCTGCTGTAGTTCTGGCCCCCGCGTTTCCGTGCTGGGTGTCATTGAAGCCCGCGAGGGGAGGCTCCAGGCCCGGGACGCATCCTGGCGGCCTGCGACTCTCGGAGTCAAGCCCACCTACTAGCCGAGGCCGACGCCGGCCTCCCTACCGCCTCTGCCCCCGCATCTTGGCCTTTGCACTTGCTTTTCCCTTACCTTGTCACCAGACCGGTTTCATGCCCGCTCCTCACAGAGACCCGAAGAGTCCGCTGCCCCCCTCCCCGGCGCCCTCGCGCTGCTCCCTGTCTGATGTTCTTCACGTCTTTTTCTCTCTTAAATTGTCTCCTTGTTCATTTCTTCTTGTCTGCGGCCCCCTCCTTCACTCACTGTTAGAGCAGGATGCAGCACCGTTTGGCCCTGACACTGGATGTCCTGCGAGGGTTGAAACTTGCTAATCCTCGAGGGTGGAGGCACTGTGGGGAGGACAGGCACAGAACGGAGCTGTGCCTGCACTCAGAGGACATTTCTTCTGCTGTACAATGCGTGGTGCACTGTTCTTCCCATTGTGTGCGCAGTGTAGAATTGGACATAGGGGCTAGAGTCTGTGTCCCCTGGGACTGTCAGTGTGGGTGAGGTTGGTTTTTGGCTCAGAGAAGTGGAGCCACGCTGAGCTGGGCACTAGCCTGTGTCCTCCACACCTCAGAGCCACCAACGTTGACTTCTCTGCACATTCTGGTTTTGTTTTTTTTTTTAATTGTTGTTGTTGTTTTTGTTGTTTTGAGATGGAGTTTTGCTCTTATTGCCCAGGCTGGAGTGCAGTGGCGCGATCTCGGCTCACTGCAGTCTCCGCCTCCCGGGATCAAGCGATTCTTCAGCCTCAGCCTCCCGAGTAGCTGGGATTACAGGCATACACCACCGTGCCCAGCGGCTTCCCGTCACATTCTCTTGGGCAAATAAGACCTCACTGTGCCGTGTCCAACCTCCATGAGGATGTGGAACCTCAATAGCTTTCCTGTGTGTGCTGTCGCTCTGCAGTTCTGCAGGGTTCAGCCTTGGCCACGTTAACCTCTCAGTCCCCCTAAATTGGTAGCTCTGCATCCTGTTCCCAACACCAGAAGCCCTGAGGACAACTAGAAAGGCTGGGCGAGCACTCAGGTGCAAGCATGCTCACCTGGGGCAGATGGGAGATCACTGTCAGAACAGCCTGGGAGAGCTGTAATGCACCATCAAGGATGGGCTCCTGGGGCCTGGGACCCAGAGCCTTGATTGTGTTTGCTGTGCTCAGCCTCAGATCATGGGTCCCTGGCTGGAATGTCACCCACCTACAGGTGGGATAGTTGGACAGTGCATCCTGGGAGCAGACCGAGGAGATGAAGAGGCTCGGCCACGGCCCACGGCTCCCCCTGCTGTGTCTGCTGCTGGGAGGCAGGCTCTTGTCGCAGCAGAGGAGCCACCCATGGGGGCATCTGGGGACCAATCCGAAGATGCTCTTAGCACATGGCCAGCAGGCGCCCCTCAGCCCCCACCTCTCACGAGTTCAGGGTCCCTTTCTGCCAAGTGGGGACTGCTGGCTCTTCAGGACAACCCAGCTTCCCCAACCCTCTGTTCAGACACTGAGCAGTCCTCTGACTCCCCATCACTAGGGATCAGGAGAGCCCCACACAACACAGCCATTCTGTCGAGGGTGCTAGATCAGTCTCTATTAGTTTCTATGCTGCTGTAACACACTACCACAAACTGGGCAGTTTAAAACAACAGAAAGTTATTCTCCGAGTCCTGGAAGCCAGAAGTCTGAAATGAAGGTGTCGGCAGGACTGTGCTCTCTGACGGCTCCGGGTGGGGGTCTTTCCTTGCCTCTTCTGGCTCCTGGCGGCTCCCGGTGTTCCTTGGAGTGTGGCTGCATCACTCCAATATCAACCTTCATCTTCACATGGCCTCCTCTTCTCCCTGTCAGAACTCCCTTTGCCTCCTTCAGAAGGACACCTGTCATTGGAGTTAGGACACACCCAGGTTATTCAGAGTGATCTCATCACAAGATCCTTACTTATGTCTGCAAAGACCTAATAAGGTCACATTCTGAGAGTTCCAGGGTTAGGGCGTTGGACGTATCTTTTGCAGGGTGAGGGACATCTTTCAACCTATTACAGCCTCCTTCAGTGGAAGCTGCCGGTCCTGGGTGACCTCATGTGCCCATCCATTCTTGGGCCTGTCCATTGATTCCATGGTGACCAATTGTCCCTGTTTAGCCAGGCTGCCCAGGTATGGTCTTTCACCTGTGAAGTCCTCAGCCCCTACCTCCCTAGAGTTCTAGGAAGTCATGCTGAGTGCTGATCCTTGCCCTGCTCATGCCACCAGCTGTTGTACAGACTGTGACATGAAGCCGGCAGCCTTGGAGCTAATAGCAAGGCAGGTGGCCAGGTCCCTCCATCCCTGACACTTGGGTCCCGGTGGCGAGGAGTTATGTCAGAGAGGTCCAGATCCTGACTGTGGGGCTTCTGGGATGGCACATTGTGAAAGCGGGGCCCCTGATCTCCTGTTGCTCAGCATCCATAGTGGCATGCTCCCTCCGCCGTGTAAGGGGCTGGAGTCCACATTGGTACCCCCATCAGAGTTTATGGCTGGGAAGTTCCTGGCCCTGTGTGTGGGGACCTCAGATCCCAGCCTGGCAATGACCCTGGACCGACCCCCTTAGCAGTGGGTCCTGGTGGCTTTCTCAGGAGCTCTTCAGTGAGCCTGGCCTCTCAGAGGCAGACTAGGGAACACTACAAAACCTGCAGTGCTCAGACAGAGGCTTGAGAGAGTGTGGGGAGGTGGGCAGGATGGGCCTGCCCCAAATAGCCAGGTCCATGGCCAGCAGACGGACTCGAGAGAGAAGCCTACACCTGTGAGAGACAGACGCCAGATACTGGGGATGGTGGTTGGGAGCCAGCGGGCAGCCTGGGTGTGGACAGAGCTCCATGGTCAGACAGACCAGAATGTGTGTCTCCATGTCCTGCGTCCTTCCCTCAGTCTCCTCCCTCCCAAGTCACAACTTCCCATCTGGTGGCAGCAATGCCCTTGGGCATGTGCCCTTGTAAGGAATTGCCCTGTGCCCTGAATATCATTCCCAGCGAGCATGTCCAGTTTCTAATGAAGAGTTTTCTTTGCTTTCTTTGCTTTCTTTTTTTGAGATGTGGTCTCACTGTGTTGCCCAGGCTGGCGTGCAGTAGTGCGATCTTAGCTCACTGCAGCCTCGATCTCCCAAGCTCAAGCGATCCTCCCACCTTAGCCTTCTGGTAGCTGGGGCTACAGGCATGCACCACCACACCCAGATAGTTTTTTTTTTTTTTTTCCTTTTTCTTTTTCTTTTTTTTTGAGACAGATCCTCACTCTGTCGCCCAGGCTGGAGTGCAGTGGCGCGATCTCGGCTCACTGCAAGCTCCCTCTCCCCGATTCAAGTGATTCTCCTGCCTCAGCCTCCTGAGTAGCTGGGATTACAGGCGCGCACCACCTTGCCTGGCTAATTTTTTGTATTTTTAGTAGAGATGGGGTTTCACCGTCTTAGCTAGGCTGCTCTCGATCTCCTGACCTCAGGATCCATGCGCCTTGGCCTCCCAAAGTGTTGGGATTACAGACGTGAGCCACCACATCCGGCCATTTTTTTTCTTTTTTTCTTTTTTTTTTAAGACAGAGTCTTGCTCTGTCGCCCAGGCTGGAGTGCAGTGGCGCAATCTCGGCTCACTGCAAGCTCCACCTCCCAGGTTCACACCATTCTCCTGCCTCACCCTCCCAAGTAGCTGGGACTACAGGCGCAACCACGCCAGGCTAATTTTTTGTATTTTTTTAGTAGGGACAGGGTTTCACTGTGTTAGCCAGGATGGTCTCCATCTCCTGACCTCGTGATCCGCCCGCCTCGGCCTTCCAAAGTGCTGGGATTACAGGCGTGAGCCACCGCGCTCGGCCAGGAACTTGTTTTTCTCAATACAGATGTATTGTTTAAAAGAAACCACCTTCGGCCTGGCGCGGTGGCTTGTGCCTGTAATCCCAGCACCTTTGGGAAGCCCAGGGGCGGATCGCATGAGGCCAGGAGTTTGAGACCAGCCAGGCCAACACGGTGAAACCTTGTCTCTACTGAAAATACAAAAATTAGATGGGCGTGGGGGGCGGGCATCTGTAATCCCAGCTTCTCGCCAGGCTGAGGCAGGAGAATTGCTTGAACCCGGGAGGCGGAAGTTGCAGTGAGCTGAGATCCTGCCACTGGTTTCCAGCCTGGGCGACAAAGGGAGACTCCGTCTCAAGAAAACAAAACAAAACAAAAAGATATAAATCATGTAACAAATGAATCATTTTACAATTCAGGTTGGGTTTTAGTATATATATATCTAATATATGTATTTACATTCTATATATATACTCAATATATATGTAATTGTGTGTGTGTGTGTGTGTGTATATATATATATTTTGAGACGGAGTCTTGCTCTGTCACCCAGGCTGGAGTGCAGTGGTGCAATCTCGGCTCATTGCAAGCTCCGCCTCCCAGGTTCACGCCATTCTCCTGCCTCAGCCTCCCGAGCAGCTGGGACTATAGGCACCGCCACCAGGTCCGGCTAATTTTTTGTACTTTTAGTAGAGACGGGGTTTCACCTTGTTAGCCTGGATAGTCTCGATCTCCTGACTTCGTGATCCACCAGCCTCGGCCTCCGAAAGTGCTGGGATTACAAGCGTGAGCCACCATGCCCGGCTATATATATGTATACATATGTGTGTGTGTGTGTGTGTATATATATATATATTTCTTTTTAGACAGATTGTCGCTCTGTTGCCCAGGCTGGAGTGCAGTGGTGTGATCTCGGCTCAATGCACCCTTCTCCTCCCAGGTTCAAGCGATTCTCCTGCCTCAGCCTCTCAAGTAGCTGGGATTACAGGCACCTGCCACCATGCCTGGCTAACTTTCGTATTTTTAGTGAGAAGGGGTTTCGCCATGTTGACCAGGCTGGTCTCGAACCCCTGACCTCAAGTAATCCATCCACCTCAGCCTCCCAAAGTGTTGGGATTACAGGCGTGAGCTACTTGCCCGGCCATGTTTTCGTGTGTACATATATATATATATGTATATATATACAGACACACACACACACATATATATGTTTTTTGTTTTTTGTTTTTTTGAGATGGAGTCTTGCTCAGTCACCCAGGCTGGAATGCAGTGGTGCAATCTTGGCTCACTGCAGCCTCCACTTCCCAGGTTTCAGCGATTCTCTGCCTCAGTCTCCCAAGTAGCTGGGACTACAGGAATGTGCCACCACACCCGGCTAATTTTTGTATTTTTAGCAGAGATGGAGTTTCCACATTTTGGCCAGGCTGGTCTCGACCTGGCCTCAAGTAATCTTCCTACCTTGGCCTCCCAAAGTGCGGGGACTACAAGTGTGAGCCACTGCCTGGCCAGGTTTTAGTAGATTGTTTAGGTTTTAATATATTCACTATGTTGTGCAACCATCACCACTATAATTTCCAGAACATTTTAATTACACTAAAACAAAACTTGATATCCATAAAGCAATTACTCCCCATTCTTTTTCCCCTCAGCCCCTGGCGACCACTAATCTCCTTTCTGTCTCTATGGATTTCCCTATTCTGGATATGTCATATAAATGGAATTATGTAATATGTGGTCTTTTGGGACTCACTTCTACTTCCCATGTTTTCTAAAGTCCATGTTGCAGTACGTGTTAGTACGCATCCCTTTTTATGGCTGAATAATATCCCATTCTATGGATATACCACATTTTATTTGTGCATTTGTCATTTTATATACTTGGCTTGTTTCCCCATTTTGGCTACTGTGAACAGTGCTGTTGTGAACATCTGTCAGCCAGTGTTTGTTGAATGCCTGTGTTCCTTTTTCTTGGGCGGATACCTCAGGGTGGAATTGCTGGGGGTGCGGTAGCTCCATCTTTACCTTTCTGTGGAACTGAAGGTTTCCACGGCAGCTGCACTGTCTGGATCCCCACCAGCCAGGTCGGAGCGTGTTCTCTGCTTTCCTCTTTTTTGCCAGGTCTTCTGGTCTTCAGGGCAAACACTGAGCGTGGTTAGTGCCAGCTGAGGCCAGTCAGCTCACCTGCAGTTGGGGAGCCCCAAGACAGATCTTACTGCCAGCAGCTTTGCCAGTCCTGGTGTGTGAGTGGTGCTTTTTGAAATCTGGACCTCCCCCCGACACCCCAGCTCATTTACTTTATTCACACAGTGAGTCCATACTCCACATTCTGGAGAGGCTTCCCTTGTCTCGCTGTGGGGGCCTGGGAGAACCCCATCCGGACTCAGGGAGCCCAGCTCCCTCTACTCTGGTGTCTGTTGTGGGTTAGATTCACGTCCACCTGCTGTTGGGACGGTCAGTGCCCATGGGCAGGTGGGGCCCATGGCTGGTTGCCTCCCCATGTGCCCATATCATTCCCCATCCTGTTCTTGGGAAGCTGCATGGTCAAGACCTGAGGGCAGAAGGGACAGAAAGAGAATAACAAGCTACATCAGCAGCCAGCCAACCCCTCACCTGGAAGGAGGAGCCTCAGACTCAGATCCACGAGTGTTTGGGAAGAGGATGTTTGTAACTGAGTGTCCGTTCTCTCTCACACCCTTCCACCTGCGTGGGAGGTGACAGGTCACCCTGTGCACAGTCCAGGCCACAGGGCAAAGCATGCTGGTGTTCAGCACCACCCAGACGTACTCCTACTCAGAGAAGTCCCTTACTTCCGGGCATGCCTCCTGGAGTCGCAAGCTCCAGCTGGCTAATTTGATAGGTGGAGAGACGAAGGCACCAAGTGGCAGAGCCCACAGTGGGGGGAAGGTGATAGATTTTCTCTAAATTAGACCTGACTAGTGCCACTCTTGAAGGAGGAAGATCGAGGAAGGATCAGCGCCTTTGTGAGTCTGCATCTGGCTCCAGAACTCTCAGGAAAACCCAGACCCTGAGTGGCTTTAAGGTGCAGAGAGGGAGGGGCAGCCTCACCTTTCCTGTCTCACACAGGCCTGGAGGGGACAGGAGGGTTGTGCAGTGATCACATGTGTGACAAGTGAGGCTGAGAAACCTCACATCACACCAGAGTCCCTTTGTCCTTACTGTCACCCTGGTTTATTAGCAAATGCCTGGCCTGGAACCAGTACCTGCTGAACCCTTGCACTGGGCCTTTCTGCTCTCCAGCTCAGGCCAGCAGCCTCCCATAGAGCAGAGCAGGAACGGGGCCTGGCTGCTGCGAAAGCCCTTCGTGACCTGCAGAACTTGTCCAACTCTGCATTTTTGTCTTTAACCAGTTCGGTATGTTTAATTTCCACTCAAAAACATTCATCCCCAGAGTGCTGGCCATCAGTGCATTTCTGTCATTGTGGTCATGATGTCCCAGAACGAAATAACCCCCCAGGGACAACTGGCAGCAGCTTCCTTTGGAGAACTGCGGCCAGTCGCCCTGAGGTGTCCTTGGCTGAAAAGTCAACATGTAGAGTTTTGGTTAAATGCTTCGTGAGTCTTTTTAGTTCCTGGTCATGTTATTTCAGGCCACCAGGTGGCCCAAGGCAACTGCCTGTTAGACATTTGCAAAACAGAAAAAGTGACATCAGGTCAAGGACGTCTCACTAAATACTTAGATTTCGGAGACATTTATTTATTTATTTGTTTGTTTGTTTGTTTGTTTGTTTGAGATGGAGTCTCACTCAGCCGCCCAGGCTGGAGTGCAGTGGCGTCATCTTGGCTCACTGCAACCTCTGCCTCCCGAGTTCAAGCGATTCTTCTGCCTCAGCCTCCACACCCGGCCCTCTGAGACATTTAATAAATGGATATCGACTGGGTGCGGTGGCTCACGCCTGTAATCCCAGCATTTGGGAAGGCCAAGATGGGTGGATCACCTGAAGTCAGAGTTTGAGACCAGCTCGGTCAACATGGTAAAACGCCAGCTCTACTAAAAAAAAAAAAATGCAAAAATTAGCCGGGCTTGGTGGCGGATGCCTATAATCCCAGCTACTCGGGAGGCTTAGGCAGGAGAATTGCTTGAACCCAGGAGGCGAAGATTGCAGTGAGCCAAGATCGTGCCACTTCACTCCAGCCTGGGCAACATGAAACCCTGTCTCTAAATAAATAAAAATAAATAAGTAAACAAACAAATAAATAAATCAAGGGATATCTGGCCGGGCACAGTGGCTCATGCCTGTAATCCCAGCACTTTGGGAGGCTGAGGTGGTCAGATAACAAGGTCAGGAGTTCAAGACCAGCCTGGCCAACATGGTGAAACCCTGTATCTACTAAAAACACAAAGATTAGCCTGGCGTGGTGGTGGGCACCTGTAATCCCAGCTACTCAGGAGGCTGAGGCAGGAGAATTGCTTGAACCCGGCAGGCGGAGGTTGCAGTGAGCTGAGATCATGCCACTGCACTGCAGCCTGGGTGACGGAGACTCCGTCTCAAAAAAAAAAAATAAATAAAAATAAATAAATAAAATAAGGGGATATCTGCTTTCCACAGAAAAAGGAATACAGGACAAAGGAGAAGAATCTGAGCTCCTGTGCTCAATGAAGCAGTGATTTAGAAGGTGCCACAAGTGTGTCCATCTTGTGCTCTGCATGTGACGTTAGCCATCCGGGATTCATAGTCCAAAGGCTGCACTGGACAGATCCATCTTTGTTCTGGAAACAATAAGATCTAGGGAGGGGACAGGAGGATAGTGCGGTTATCACTCGTGTGAGGCTGAGAAACTTCACATCACAACACAGTGAGGAAAATTCCCTTTTTTTTTTTTTTCTGAGACGGTGTCTCGCTCTGTCGCCCAGGCTGGAGTGCAGTGGCACGATCATGGCTCACTGCAAGCTCTGCCTCCCAGGTTCACACCATTCTCCTGCCTCAGCCTCCCGAGTAGCTGGGACTACAGGCGCCTGCCACCACGCCTGGCTAATTTTTTGAGACGGGGTTTCACCGTGTTAGCCAGGATGGTCTCGATCTCCTGACCTCGTGATCCGCCTGCCTTGGCCTCCCAAAGTGCTAGGATTACAGGCGTGAGCCACTGTGCCCGGCCCCTCCCTCCCTCCTTTCCTTCCTTCCTTCCTTTCTTCTTTCTCTTTCCCTTTTTTTTTTTTGACGGAGTTTCGCTTTGGCTAGAGTGCAGTGGTGCAATCTTGGCTCACTGCAACCTCCACCTTCCGGGTTCAAGTGATTCTCTTGCCTCAGCCTCCTGAGTAGCTGGGATTACAGGCGTGCACCACCACGCCTGGCTAATTTTGTATTTTTAGTAGAGACGGGGTTTCTCCATGTTGGTCAGGCTGGTCTCAAACTCCTGACCTCAGGAGATCCACCTGCCTCAGCCTCCCAAGGTGCTGGGATTGCAGGCGTGAGCCACTGTGCCCGGCTGTCCTTGTTTTCACTTGCTCTTCAATTGCTTGCTTAGGAAATGAATATGTATATATGCACGTGTGTGTATCTCGGCAAAGCCCCCTGTTGTAGGCAGGATAAGGGCCCCCTGAAAGATGTGACGTCCTGGTCCCTAGAACCTGTGAATATGTTACTTCCCAAGGCAAAAGAACTGAGTGTGGTGAGGTTTTGGATCCTGAGATGGGGGGGATTCCTGGATTATATGTGGTTGGCCCAGTGTGATCACAAGAGGCAGAAGGGTCAGAGTCCTGTAAGGAGTATAAGGAGATTTGACGACAAACCCAGAGAGATGAAGATGTCTTACTGCTGGCTTGAAGATGGAAGAAAGAAAAGTAGGTGGCATCTAGAAGCTGGAAATTGTCCTCAAACATCCTCCCCAAGAGCCTCAGGAAGGAACCCACACTACTGAAACCTTCCCTTAGGACTTCTGACCTCCAGAACTGTGAGATAACACGTTTGCATTGTCTCAAGCCACTATGGGGGTGGCAGTTTGTTAAAGCGCAGTAGGTAACTAATGTAGCCACAGCAGAATTTTAAAATAGTAATAGCAGGCACTAGGCCTTGCTAATGTCCACACTTGCTGGAATGATCTGGGTTGCCTGTCTCCCTACTCAGCTGTTTATACTTACTGTTATCATACCCATTTTGTAGATGAGGCTGCCAGGCTTGAGAGAACCACCATTACCTGGTTGAAGAGGGGAGGGGCAGCTCGCATTGGCCTCTGCAGCGTGGATCTCCCGGCCAGGCTCTCAGCTGTCAGGTGAGTCCACCTCACACCTCCCAGAAGACATGGACAATGGCAGTGAATGGAGCCAGGAGGACCCGGAGTGTGGGCTTGCCACTGAGAAGCTGAGGCCAGGAGTAAGTGAGATTTTGGGGAGCTGGCAGCTGAGCAACAGGGGAGTCCCTGTTGCTTGGGGAAGGGGGACCAGGGAGGGCCTTAGCCAGAGGCACAGTGTTTTGGGAGCTAGTGTTGGGGAGGAGCAGAGATGCGGGCAGGGAGAGCCTGGGAAGCTGTTCTCTGGGGTCTGGGTGGTGACAGTTTGAAGAGGGGCAGGAGGCCCTGCCTATATCACTCCATTTCCCCTTTCGCATCTGCAGAGAGCTGGGGGCCGCCCAGTAGGTGCCAGCTGTGGGATGGTCGCTCTTTGGCCCAGTTCTCCACTTCTCTTCTCCTGGGAACCGCAAACCTCCATTTCTTCTCTGCTCTTCCAGATCCTACAACCAGAACTCTGTGCCCCAGGATGGAGGCTCTGGCCCAGAAGGCTGGGCAGGGAGGAATCTCCACGGCCGATGCCCGGGGTGCCTCTGGGGCCTGGGAGAAGAGGCCCGAGGAGCCGAGGCCCCTCGAACAGGACCGAGCTGGGAGCCGCCCCACTCAAAAGGGGGACCTGCGTGGAGGGATGGCGGATGGTAGGACGACTCCCCCAGGCGGGGGCTCCCAGGGCTGCAACCTCAGGGTGAGCCCGGGCTCGGGGACCCGGCACAGCGCGGGGACCAGACCCCTCGTGCGGGAGCCGCGCAGCCCCACCTCTTCTCAGGACCCTGAGCTAGTTACCCGCGAGGGGCTGCAGGCCGGGGAGGACCCCTGTGGGAGCCTGGCGCGTGGCAGGGACTGTAGCAGGAACTCCTGCCTGGCGCAGCATCGCGGGGTGCCCGCTGGGGAGACGCCACCCGTGTGTGACCCCTGTCCGGAGCGGCTCCAGAACTGCCCCCGGACTCAACTGTGTGAGGTCCACACGGACTGTTGGCCGTGCCAACTGGGGACGGGCGCTCCGACCTGCCCGAGGACCCCAAAGCCGACCTCCCGCGGGAGGAGCCCCTCGGTGGAGCAGCCCCAGGCTTGCGCGTGCGGAGAGGCCTTTGCGTGGAGGGCCCTGCGGATCCCCCAGGAGCGGCTACAGGCGATGGAGGAGCCCCGTCCGTGTGCCCGGTGCGGGAAGCGCTTCCGCCCCAACCAGCAGCAGCAGACGGGCAAGGGCCCCCCAGTGTGTCCTGAGTGCGGCCAAACCTCGCGACCTCGCCCGGGTGTCCCCAACCCCCCGGCCCAGCGGCTGTACGCTTGCGACGAGTGCGGCAAGGCCTTCACGCGCACCTCCAGCCTGCTGCAGCACCAGCGCATCCACACGGGCGAACGGCCCTACGAGTGTGCCGAGTGCGGCAAGGCCTTCGTGCGCTGCTCCGGCCTGTACCGCCACCAGAAGACGCACTCGGCCGAGCGCCACCGCCGTGGCCCAGTCCTGGCCCGGCGCGCCTTCCGGCTGGGGTGCCCGCCCTGCGGGGACTGCGGCGAGCGGAGTCCCCGACGGGCGTCGGGAGCCGGGGAGAAGCCGTACGAGTGCGCCGACTGCGCCAAGGCCTTCGGGCTGTTGTCGCACCTCGTGGAGCACAGGCGTGTGCACACCGGCGAGAAGCCCTACGCTTGCCCCGAGTGCGGCAAGGCCTTCAACCAGCGCTCGAACCTGAGCCGGCACCAGCGCACGCACAGCAGCGCCAAGCCCTACGCGTGCCCACTGTGCGAAAAGGCCTTCAAGGGCCGCTCGGGCCTGGTGCAACACCAACGCGCGCACACCGGCGAGCGGCCCTACGGCTGCCCCGAGTGCGGCAAGACCTTCCGCGGCTGCTCCGAGCTGCGCCAGCACGAGCGCCTGCATTCGGGCGAGAAGCCCTATATCTGCCGCGACTGCGGCAAAGCCTTCGTGCGCAACTGCAGCCTGGTGCGCCACCTGCGAACGCACACGGGCGAGCGGCCCTACGCGTGCGGGGAGTGCGGCCGCGCCTTCAGCCAACGCTCCAACCTCAACGAGCACCAGAAGCGGCACGCGGGCCGCGCCGCGCCTTGACCACCGGGAGCCGACGCATCGCCCAAGCGAACCCTGCGTCGAGGAGGGGCCTTTGTCCCGGAAAACCCACTGTTTGTAACCTTGATTAAACTTCACTTTGTACACATGGCGTCCACAGGCTTCCACTAACTCGAGTTTTATTTGACCTTTTCTAACAGGGCACACAGCATCTGGTTGCAGGCATACGCAGTAATAATCTCGAGTGGCCGCAGATCCGGCCCAGACGCTGTGTCCACGATCTCTGTCCACACAGAGCCGCGGTGCCTGTTACTTGGCTCTCTGGTATGCGAGGAAACGGGGAAAAGTGACTCTCCAGAGGCACAACCATAAGACGGTGAAGGCAGGATTCGAACCTAGGGCCTCTCATGCCCCTTAGGCGGCTTCAGGAGCCTTGGGACCTTGGGGTGTTTGCACACGCTCTACCGACCTCGGGGTGTTTGCACACGCTCTACCGTAGCCGGCCTGGCATAGCTCATAACCCTCCAGAGGTGAGACCTCAGAGCAGGCTTCTGCCTGTCCCGGCCCTGGCGGCTCCGTAGTCGCGGCAGAAAGGGTTCCCTTTGGTGAAGTGCGATGCCCTGGCAAGCTTGCCCTGGTCTGACTGACGGTCGGGGTCGCCCTATTGTCGTCCCCTGCCGGACTCCAGACTGAACTGAATCTCCCCAAGCCTCCGCAGTGTGAGTGGAAGTGGGTGCCTGAGGTGTCAGCACAAAGTCCCAGCACCGCAGAGGTGAGAGTCCACGGGGATCTAGCACAGCATGCTTTTTCCCAGCTATGTAAGTGGCTGTCCATGGCTATGATTCCAGTTTCTCCCTGCATTTCATCCACGCTGGTTCCAGACAGACCCAAGGCTCCCACTCCAGAGGCCAACTGGAGCAGGCCGACTAGGGACAGATCTGTGCAGAGCACCTTGCCCTTTGGCGGGCGGTTTCCTCCTCACACCAGCAGGGAGGGCCGGGAGGATGCTTGCTCCTGGCTCAGCTAGAGCACTGGAGAGGGCAGAGCCCTGGGCCCTCAGGGCCTAGGCCTTGTTGCTTCCAATAGGGTTCCCCAAGTGTGGCCTGGGACCCCCAAACAGAAGAATCCTAAGTGGCCCCTGCAGCCACACTGGGGACCGCCTGGGCTGGTCACTTGACATTTACCACACTCTGTGGCCCTCATGCTACTGTGCAGATGGGCACTGTTTATGCCCCAGACATTAGTGAGCCCCCATGGAGTACCTTCTTATTTGCCCTTGCCAAGGTCAGACCAGGGAAAGCGCCTCTGAAGGGTGGATGCTCAGAGCTTCCAGTGGGGCAGCCAAAGGGTAGGGCCTGAAACCAGCCTCAGAGGCCCCTGGGGAATCCACCCAAGAGAAACTCACCTCACAGTGTCCTCTGTCTTCCGCAGCCTCTAAAAGGCCCAGGTCTTGGTTAATCCAGGACTCGCCCACCAGGGGCTTAAATTTTTACTCTGTTCTGGGAAAAGCATCCTGATGAGGCAGGCCCTGCCCATGGTCCTCCTACCTGGTAATCTCCTTGATGCTCTCCCCAGCCTGCAGGAGAGGGAGAGCAGTGCTCGCCCTGCCCCTAGTCCCCCAGGACACTTCCCGCAGAATTTCCCCAAGCAGCAGCTCTCCTGGTGTTCTGTGGCTTTTATGTGCTGCTCAGCCAGGTGTGGCCAGAAGAAGAGACACAGGACAAGCTCAGGAAAACAAAGTCCATCATGCTTACAGATCCTGGACACAGGAGGCGCGGCCCATGAGGAAGGACACATGAGAAAGTACAGCATCTGTGGGAGGCAGCAGGGGCAGGAGCAAGGGGGAGCTCTAAGCCAGAGCCTTTACTGGGGTTTCCAAGAGAAAAGCAAGGCAGAGCAGAGCTCACCGCACAGGACTGGCTAGCTGGAGTGATTCCTGTGGGCCTTCAGCTGTGGGAGTGTCCCCCAGCTGCTTGGCTCCTGTTCCTGGGATGATTAAGACAGAGGAATATTGTCTCCTGCGGTGTGTGGACCAGATAGAGCCACCGGTGAGGCTCTGGATTGGTTAGTCTGCATATCAAGGGTATGCTCCAGGCCAAGCGTTGTGGCTCAGGCCTGTAATCCCAGTGCCTTGGGAGGCTGAGCTGGGCGGATAGCTTGAGCTCAGGAGTTTGAGACCAGCATGGGCAACGTGGCAAAACCCCGTTTCTACTAAAAATACAAAAATTAGCTGGGCATGGTGGCATGTGCCTGTAATCCCAGCTACTTGGGAGGGTGAGGCACAAGACTCCCTTGCACCTGGGAGGCAGAGGTTGCAATGAGCTGAGATCGCACCACTGCGCTCCAGCCTAGGTGAGAGACCAAGACTTTGTCTCAAAAATAAACAAATAAACATTTATCATTGCACACATTTTCTGTGGGTGGGGAATTTGTGACCAGCTTGGCCTGTGATTCTGGCTCAAGGTCTCTCACGAGGTTGAAGTCAACATGGCAGCCAAGACTGCAATCATCTGAAGGCCCCACTGGGTTTGGAGGATGCACTGCTCCAATGCCTCTCCACAGGACCGCAGACTTGAGTTTCCTCGTGGCCAGGCAGCTGAATTCTTCCAGCATGGGTGACCCAAGACTACAGGCACATGCCACCACGCCTGGCTAATTTTTGTATTTTTAGTAGAGACAGGGTTTCACCATATTGGCCAGGATGGTCTCGATCTCTTGATCTCATGATCCACCCGCCTCAGCCTCCCAAAGTGTTGGGAATACAGGCGTGAGCCACTGCGCCCAGCCCCGCTTTTTTTTTTTTCTTGAGACAAGAGTCTAGCTCTGTCACCCAGGCTGGAGTGCGGTGGTGCAATCTCGGCTCACTGCAACCTCTGCCTCCCAGGTTCAAGCAATTCTCCTACCTCAGCCTCCCAAGTATCTGGGATTACAGGTATGTACCACCACACAGGGCTAATTTTTGTATTTTTAGTAGAGACGGGGTTTCACCATGTTGGTCAGGCTGGTCTCAAACTCCTGACCTCATGATCCGCCTACCTCTGCCTCCCAAATTGCTGGGATTACAGGCCTGAGCCACCCCGCCTGGCGAATAAAAATTTTTTTAAAGCTAAAATTGACTCTCAGGCAAATGAGATAAAATGAACATACGTTAAATATTTTAACTTAATAAGAGAAAGAGTAAGACGTTACCAGTTATTTAATGATGGAGGAAAGGACCAAAAGCCAAGGAATACATCGAATGCAGCTCTAGGTGCTGAAAAAGACAAGGAAAGGTTCTACGTTAGAGCTTCCAGAGGGAGCTCAGCCCTGTCAACATCTTGTTTCAGGTCACTTATATCGATGTCAGACTTCTGGTCCCCAGAACTGCGAGAGAATATATTTCTGCTGTTTTAAGCCACCAAATTTGTGGTAATTTGCTGCATAACCACAGGAAACTAACACACCATCACTCAGTTCTGCTTTTCTGTATGGACTCCATTCTCTAACAGATTCATCCCTCATGAGGGCAAGAAGGCAGCAGCTGCCCCAGCTGACAGGTGCTCACAGCCTCAGGTTCAAAGCAGATAGAGGCCCTAACAGTTCAGAGAGAAGTCCCATGATGCTAACAGGTCCAAAGTGACCATTGCCAGGGCCAGGGGGATGGACTGCCCCGTGCTGCGGATCTGGGCCATGTACCCACACCTGCCCAAACCACCTGGGCTGGGGTGAGAGCTCCCTAGTACAAATTGGTACAAAAAAAGCTTGTGGAGGCCGGGTGCAGTGGCTCACGCACGTCTGTAATCCTAGCACTTTGGGAGGCCAAGGTGGGAGGATCACTTGAGCCCAGAAGTTCAAGACCAACCTGGGTCATGTAGCAAGATCCCGTCTCTAGCTATTCATTTATTGTAACTTACAGCATCCGGTCTATGTTGTTTTTTGAGACGGAGTCTTGCTATGTCACCCAGGCTGGAGTGTGCAGTGGCACGATCTCCGCTTACTGCAACTTCTGCCTCCCCGGTTCAAGCGATTCCCCTGCCTTAGTCTCCAGAGTAGCTGGGATTATAGGCGCACGCCAACAACCCGAATTTTTGTATTTTCAGTAGGGACGGGGTTTCACCATATTGGTCAGGCTGGTCTCAAACTCCTGACCTCGTGATCTGCCCGCCTCGGCCTCCCAAAGTGCTGGGATTACAGGAGTGGGCCACCGCGCCCTGCTTATTTATTTTAGCCAACAGCGCCCGCTGTTCCCAGGCGGTCTCCCAAGTACTAACCAGGCCCGACCCTGCTTAGCTTCCGAGATACCGACTCTAGGGGATGCCAGTTTAGTGGGTGTTCCACAGCGCGTGGGTGTGAGATGCAACTCAGTGGCGTGAACTCAGCGAGTTTCCAGGGTGGTAAAGACGGCCTGGGGCGGAGGAGGACGGCCAGGGAGGAGCTACATCGGCCCGACCTGCGTTCACGACCCGGGCAGCCCTGGGCGCCTGTGTAGCTGTTGGATGTGTGCCGCAGAGGCGCGCCGGGTACAGGAAGGGGCGGAGCGCATCCATGGCAACGCAGGACGCCAGAGTAGCTCGGCCTTGGCGCCGCCCCACGGGAACCAGAAGGCGCGCGCCCGCAGCCGCGCCACAGTTACGCAGGCGCGGTGGGGAGAACCGCAAGGCTTTGGGCCGCTCCGCCGAATGCAACCGCGCCCCCCAGGAGACCCGGTACCCTCCACCTACCATTCCCAGTGCCTCCGTGCGGGCCCCTCTCAGGCAGCGCGTAGTGGACGCAGGGGCGGGCTGAGGACGGTGAGTGACGCCAACGGACATCCTCCGGCCAAGCACAGATCTGTCCTCCGGCTCCAACCACTCCCGCCGCGCGGGGCAGGGCGGGGCTCGGCCCTGAGCAGCGCCCTCTGGGACCACAGAGATAGGCCTCCGCGCCCTCCAGAGCGGCCCGGAAGTGGCTCTGCACGGGCCAGAGGCGACCGTGGTCGGGGCGGAAACGGCTCCTGTCTGCCGCTTGCTCGGTGAACGCGAGCCTTATAGCATTCAGTTCTGTAGCATCGTTCCTCCTGCTCGTTTATTCTTTGACTCATTCACTCATCACTCCTCCAGCCTTGTGGCTCCGCCTTCATGTCCTGCCGCACCATCATTTCTTCCCACATTCATTTATTCGTTCATCAACCCCCACCCGCGCCTCGTAGTTCCGGAGCTCACCAGGCTAGGCCTCGCCTCCGAGACTGCGGAGCTGCCCGCACAGCCTCGCGCCACCCGGCCGCAGCCTCTTCCCGTTTATCCACCCCGTATTTGTCCACTCTAGGCCTTGGGGGTTGGTGGGGAGACAAATACCCGTGACCGGTCAGACGAATGCCCGTTGTTGGGGGCGTGGGCGCTGGGACTGACGCGGGAGGTGGCTCTGATCATGTCGTGGTGAGGAGGAGGCGTTCAGGTTCAGAAAGGGCACGCGGCGTGGATGTGAGTACGTCGGGGAGGCTGGAGCAGCGAGGCCGACAGGAAGGACCTTCCGGGGCTCACATGGTATCCCACGACGAGGACGGACTCAGGACGGCAGCCCTATTAGATGGGGCTGGGGGCTGGGGGCCGGCGAGTCGGGGTCGCACAGCACAGGCCCTGGATGAAGGGGCAGCGGTGCCTGGCTCCACCTTAAGAAACATGGGCCCTTGGGGCCCGGATTTCTGGGTTTTCAATACACAAATACAGATTTTTATTGAAATCGGATGTCATTTTATTTTAAAATTTAACCTTTGATTTGAGGTAATTATAAATTCACATGCAGTAACACATAATGCATACCCTATGTACCCTTTACCCAGTTCCCCTAAAGGTGGCATCTTGAAAAACTAGAGGTCAGGTTCGGTGGCTCATGCCTGTAATCCCAGCACTTTGGGAGGTCAAGGCGGGTGGATCCCTTGAGCTCAGGAGTTAAAGACCAGCCTGAACAACGTGGTGAAACCCCATCTCCACTGAAAACATAAAAATTAGATGGGAGTGGAGGCTGGTGCCTGTAATCCCAGCTACTCAGGAGGCTCAGGCAGGAGAATCGCTTGTACCCAGGAGGTGGAGGTCGCAGTGAGCCCAGATCGCGCCACTGCACTCCAGCCTGGGCAACAGAGCGAGAGACTGTCTCAAAAAAAGAAAAGAGAAAAACTAGAGTACGATATCACAACCGAGATGCAGAACATTTCCATTACCACAGGATCCCCGTGTTGCCCTTTCAGAGCCGCATACCCTTCCCTCCTACCTCTGCCCCCTGTTAACCTCTTTTTGTCAACTAGTAATCTGTTCTTATGTCTACCATTTTGTCATTTCACGAATGTTGCATAGACTGGGCGAGGTGTCTGGCGCCTGTAATACTAGCACTTTGGGAGGCCAAGGTGGGTGGATCACCTGAGGTCAGGAGATCGGGACCATCCTGGCTAACATGGTGAAACCCCGTCTCTACTAAAAATACAAAAAATTAGCAGGGCGTGGTGGCAGGCGCCTGTAGTCCCAGCTACTTGGGAGGCTGAGGCAGGAGAATGGTGTGAACCCGGGAGGCAGAGCTTGCAGTGAGCCAAGATGGTGCCACTGCCCTCCAGCCTGGGCGACAGAGCAAGACTCCCTCTCAGGAAAAAAAAAAAAAAAAAGTTCGGGACCAGCCTGGCCAACATGGTGAAACCCCGTCTCTACTAAAAAAATAAAATAAAATAAAATAAAATAAAATTAGCCAAGCCTGGTGGCAGGTGCCTGTAATCCCAGCTACTGAGGAGCCTGAGGCAGGAAAATCGCTGGAATCCTGGGGCAGAGGCTGCAGTGAGCCGAGATTGTGCCACTTCACTACAGTCTGGGCGAAAGAGTGAAACTCCATCTCAAAAATAAAAAAATAAAAAATTAGCCAGGTATGGTGGCACGCACTTGATGTCCCAGCTCCTTGGGAGGCTGAGGTGGGAAGATGGCTTGAGCCTGGGAGATGAGATCATACCACCGCACTCCGGCCTGGATGACAGAGCCAGACCCTGTCTCAAAAAAAAAAAAAGAAAAGAAAAGAAAAGAAAGTATTGCATAAATGGAGTCATACAGTTTTTAAGCTTTTGAGATTGGTTAACTTTTTAAAAAACATAAATACCATAAAATTCATCCTTTAAAGTATATGCTTCAGTGGTTTTTAGTATATTCAGTATTGCACAGTCATCACCACTAATTCCAGAATATTTTCATCACTCCCACAGCTGTATCTCCCATTTCTGTCTTCCCTTTAAATCCTGGCAAACACTAATCTACTTTCTGTCTCTTATAGACTTATCTGTTCTGGACATTTCATATAAATGGAATCACATAATATGAAGTATTTTGTGTCTGAATTTTTTCATTTATACTTAGCATAATTTTTCAAGATTCATTCACCTTGTAGTGTGTACCTACTTTATTCTCTTTTTATTTTATTTTATTGGGACAGAGTCTCGGTTTGTCACCCAGGCTGGAGTGTAGTGGCACGATCTTGGCTCACTGCAACCTCCACCTCCCAGGTTCAAGCAGTTCTCTGCCTCAGCCTCCCGAGCAGCTGGGATTACAGGCACCTGCCACCACGCCTGGCTAATTTTTGTATTTTTGGTAGAGAGGGGGTTTCACCATGTTGGCCACGCTGGTCTTGGGGAACTCCTGACCTTGTGATCTGCCTGCGTCGGACTTCCAGAGTGCTGGGACTACAGTCGTGAGCCACCGTGCTTGGCCTAACTTACATTTTTAAAACACTTCCTGGAGGGGACAAACAGGACCCATCTGCTGGTCTGACTCCGGGTGTCCTGTTCACAATCTCTGCCTTAGGTGTTCTGTGTGTGGGATGAAGGGAGCCAAGGAGACAGGGCAGGGCAGGGACCCTCAAGAAAAGCAGGGAGAGGGGAATGGATGGTACAAGCAGCCATGGCACCTCATTGTGTCCCTCAGGCACCTGGACACACAGGTGGGCAAAGATGCTGACGCTGGGGGCCAGAAGTGCTGATACCCCCATTCTTCCATTTTTACTCAGTCTCAGGTGGTCCCAAGGAGGGGACCTTCGTGGCCTTGCTGTGCTCACAGGCTCACCTTTGTTTCCAGCTCCAGAGAAAGTACCCTGGGCCATGCAACTGCCTTCCCCTCCCGGGGAAGGGGCAGGATGGCTGCCCAGACGAGTGGGGCATCAGCCCTGGCCCCCTAGGTCCTCCAGAGTCCACTGGAACTGATGGTGGGTGAGCCCAGCTCCAAGAGCCCTGGCCAGTGCTTCTGGGGGTTCCCCTACGAGGAGGCAGCAGGGCCCCCAGGGGCCCTGGCTCAACTGCGTGAGCTGTGTTGCCAGTGGCTGATGCCCAAGGCCTGCTCCAAGGAGCAGATGCTGGAGCTCTTGGTGCTGGAGCAGTTATTGGGCACACTGCTCCCGGAGATCCAGGCCTACGCGCAGGAGCAGTGGCCAGGCAGTCCTGAGGAGGCCACCGCCCTGGTGGAGCGGCTGCAGCAGGAATCAAGCAAGGGGAGGAGAGTGGTGCCACAGTACAGCCAGTGCAGGTGCGTAGGCAGCTTTGAGTCCTTCCACGATGCTGGCGCCCCCTCCCCTCCTGCTGGGCGGGGCCAGGTGTAGGGATGTGCACGTGGCCCTGTCAGGCAGGCCCAGAGTGCTGGCCCGTCCCGAGTGTCTAGCCCGCCTGCTGAACTTCCTGCTCCAGGCTCCAGAGGGCACTGGGTATCCAGGGCCGTGGAGAAGAGTGTGGATGACAGCCCACCCACCGTCATGTCTCCCAAAGGCCCTCTGTCTGGTGTTCTTTGTATTCTCTAAGGCACTTACCTTTTCTCTCCTGTTTTAGGTCACAGGCGCGAGATGGAGTCCCCAGGAGGGAGGAACCTGCAGATGGCCCCAAAGGAAGGCCAGGGCCTCTGCAGTGTGAAGACTGCCACGAGGCGCCCCTCTGAGGGGGCTGTGTCTGGAGGCTGGGGGTCCTGGGAAGACTCCACGGAGGTCCCAGGGGAGGCAGGGGACGGCAAGCGGCAGCAAGCCACACTGGGGGCGGCGGACGAACAGGGGGGCTCCGACAGGGAGCTGGGCCCCGCAGATGGTGGGCAGGACGGGGCTGGGCCCCGGGAGTATGTAGACTGGACGTTGCGCCCTTCGCCTCTCCCAGAGGAGCCCGGCTGCCGGTGCGGGGAGTGCGGCAAGGCGTTCAGCCAGAGCTCCTACTTGCTGCAGCACCGGCGCGTGCACACAGGCGAGAAACCGTACACGTGCCCCGAGTGCGGCAAGGCCTTCGCCTGGAGCTCCAACCTCAGCCAGCATCAACGCATCCACAGCGGCGAGAAGCCCTACGCTTGCGGGGAGTGCGGCAAGGCCTTCCGCGCTCACTCGCAGCTCATCCACCACCAGGAGACACACAGCGGCCTGAAGCCCTTCCGCTGCCCGGACTGCGGCAAGTCCTTCGGTCGAAGCACCACGCTGGTGCAGCACCGACGCACGCACACGGGCGAGAAGCCCTACGAGTGCCCGGACTGCGGCAAGGCCTTCAGCTGGAACTCCAATTTCCTGGAGCACCAGCGCGTGCACACGGGCGCGCGGCCACACGCCTGCCCGGACTGCGGCAAGGCCTTCAGCCAGAGCTCCAACCTGGCTGAGCACCTGAAGATCCACGCGGGCGCGCGGCCACACGCTTGTCCCGACTGCGGCAAGGCCTTCGTGCGCGTGGCGGGGCTGCGGCAGCACCGGCGCACGCACAGCAGCGAGAAGCCCTTCCCCTGCGCCAAGTGCGGAAAGGTTTTCCGCGAGAGCTCTCAGCTCCTGCAGCACCAGCGCACGCACACGGACGAGCGGCCCTTCGAGTGCGCCGAGTGCGGCCAGGCTTTCGTCATGGGCTCCTACCTGGCGGAGCACCGGCGCGTGCACACGGGCGAGAAGCCCCACGCGTGCGCCCAGTGCGGAAAGGCCTTCAGCCAGCGCTCCAACCTGCTCAGCCACCAGCGCACGCACTCGGGCGCCAAGCCCTTCGCCTGCGCCGACTGCGGTAGGGCCTTCCGCGGCCGCTCGGGCCTGGCGCACCACCGGCTCACGCACACGGGCGAGCGGCCCTTCGCCTGCGCAGAATGTGGCAAGGCCTTCCGCGGCAGCTCCGAGCTGCGCCAGCACCAGCGTCTGCACTCTGGCGAGAGGCCGTTCGTCTGCGCCCACTGCAGCAAGGCCTTTGTGCGCAAGTCGGAGCTCGTAAGCCACTGGCGTACGCACACGGGCGAGAGGCCCTACGCTTGCGGCGAGTGCGGGAAGCCCTTCAGCCACCGCTCCAACCTCAACGAGCACCAGAAGCGGCACGGGGGCCGCACTGCGCCCTGACCCGAGGACGCGCCTGAGCGGGAGGTCGCGGACACGCGGCACTGCGGGGTCCCGGCCGTGAGTGCACTGTCTGCTGGCCCAGCCTTTTTCGGGCCACCAGTGCGGGCGCCCTCGTGCTGGGAGTGCAGGGGTGGCATTGGGCGTAGGGAACCCTGGCTGCACAGTCCCTTTGACAATAGTCCCACCGGCCACCCAGACCTGGCTGGGACATGTGGGATGGGCTCTTGACCTCAGGGAAGGTAGTAAGCTCCACTTCGGCGAGAGGTTCGTCCATGCAGAGGTGGGCAAGAACTGGGGTCTCCGACAGGTGTGGTGGTCTCCTCTGAGAACTGTGTGAAATTGCTCCGGCAGGGAACAAGGGCAGGGTGTGAGTCCCCTCTCCTCCCTCCTTTCACCCCAGCGAGAACGGAAGTTGTACGCGGGTTTTCTGTCTCCGGCCAAGGGCTAGGAGGTTTAGAGGCCTGGCTCTGGGGACCCTGAGGGTAGCAGGAGGCCTAGGGCGGGGGAGAGGAGCGGAATTCTGTCCACTTCTCCGTCCTGCCTCGGTTCTCTCCACCGTGGTGGCTGGGATTCGTTTTAAAGGATAACTCTGTCCTGCTTGACACACTGCTGGCTTCTTGTGGACGCAGCATCACATCCCCAGGCCTCCGGTTGGCACCACCCGGTTCTTCTCTACTGGGGAGCAAAAAGTCCCTTGCACGTGGACCTGTGCAGCGATTCGAGTCTGTGATGTGGCCCACCTCGAGCTGGGGGTGCAATGCAGACAGGTGGCTTTACCAGATCCTAGGAGCTGGGAAGGGGGGCTTGGGTCTCTAAAGGCTGAACCATGGTAGTTGCTGGAACTTTGAGGGGGTGCAGGAGAGACAGTATTTTCTCTCTCTCTCTCTCTCTTTTTTTTTTTTTTTTGAGATGGGGTCTGGCTGTGTTTGCCAAGTTGGTCTTGAACTCCTGGTCTCAAGCACTTCTCCTGCCTTGGCCTCCCACAGTGCTAGAATTACAGGTGTGAGCCACCACGCCTGGCTTCAGTTCAGTATTCTTATGTGCCACAAACTCTGGATTGCACCAGATCCAGTAGCCATGTTGAATCTTCTGGGTCCTAGGGCCCAAGTGGCAGCTTGCCTTGTATCCGGGACCTGCCATATGGACTTCTCTCGTTCTGAGCTCCACAAAAAATTGTAGATGATACGTGGACTGGATAAGCACACTTGAGTGTATACATTGTGTCCAAAATCCAGAAGCCCACCAACCATTGTTCCCTTTTCCTAGTGGTAGATAGTGCATATTGCAATAACTGGTCTTCTTAGAAGGGGCTGTCCCAACGGGCTGCAGACCACTAGGCACTTTACCAGAAGGTGGACCCTTAGCATGCATTTAACTTGGTTGCCTAAGGTACCTGCCACTTTGTGATCCAAGCAGCTGATGTCATCCATATAGTGGAATGGCATGATATTCTGTGGGAAGTCAGAATGATCAAGAGCTACGCAGGGATTATGACAGAATGAGAAAATTGTGTCTGGGTGCAGTGGCTCATGCCTGTAATCCCAGCACTTTGGGAGGCCGAGGCAGGTGGACCACCTGAGATCAGGAGTTCGAGACCAGCCTGGCCAACGTGGTGAAACCCCGTTTCTACTAAAAAATAAAAAAATTAGCTGAGTGTGGTGGTGCATGCCTATAATCCCAGCTACTTGGGAGGCTGAGTTAGGAGAATCGCTTGAATACATGAGGCAGAAGTTGCAGTGAGCCGAGATCGCACCACTGCACTCCAGCCTGGGTGACAGAGTGAGACTCCATCAGAAAAGAAAAGAAGAGAAAAAAGAAAAGAAAAGAGAAGGGAGGGGAAGGGAGGGGTTGCATAACAAGGTTGGGGAGTTAAGAAAAAAAAGTTGCAGATTTAGTCCTGAGGCAAGCTGTGAAGGTGTACTTTTGTCCTTGCCAAACAGAAAGAAGATAGTTTTGGTGGTCCTTGCATATTGATGGAAAAAAAGCATTTGCCAAATCAATAGTTGTTGAAAGAGAATCTCAGCCAGGTGCGGTGGCTCACACCTGTAATCCCAGCACTTTGGGAGGCCGAGGCAGGTGGATCACAAGGTCAGGAGATCGAGACCATCCTGGCTAACACAGTGAAACGCCGTCTCTACTAAAAATGCAAAAAATTAGCCGGGCGTGATGTTGCACACCTGTAGTCCCAGCTACTCGGGAGGCTGAGGCAGGAGAATAGCTTGAACCCAGAAGGCAGAGGTTGCAGTGAGCTGAGACTGCGCCACTGTATTCCAGCCTGGGCAACAGAGCGAGACTTCGTCTCAAAAAAAAAAAAAAAAAAAAAGAATCTTCAACCTTCCAAGTAATCCTGAGCCTTTCTCCCTAGTAGAAGCAATCCTTCCTTCCCTGAGGGTTAAAACATTCTGATCACCTCCTTGTTCCTGCTGCCAATCATGATGAATCCAAGTCTCATCTCTGGCAGGTAGGCCCTGTTATTTGAGCTCTGTCACGTCCATCTTTCATCACCAAAATCAGAGAGGCCGTTTCAATGGCAGCAACTCCAAGGGCCATACTGCCCTTCAGAGGACTGCCACTGCAGCAAGTTTCAGTGATACGGGTGCCCCACTGACTAATGTATTTCCCAGTGCTTTTGTAACAAAGATATCCTCCTTGGTACTTTGTGTGTGTACGTGATCTGGCACATGCTGAATGTATACGTTAAACCCACTTCAACGTTTCCTGCATCCCTAAGCTTTTGGATTCCTTTCTCCAAAATTCCTACTCTCCCTGTACCAAGGGAGTTCTAGCAATTCAACCTCATTGAATTTGGGCCACCATTGAGTCCAGGTCTTAGTCAAGCTGTCAGACAAACTCAGTATCTTTCAAGCTGCACAAGCTTACATCTTAAATTGAATCTTTGTAAGTCATCTCCTGTAGATAGACTTGATCCAGTCTACTGTTGTGTCCCATCCTCCTTGATCAATTACCCTTAGATACCTTCGCCATCCTTGTTCCCCAGGTTTATGCCAATTACATGAATGAAAACCTTGCAGTTATTTTGAAGCATAGTAGTATCTCTTGGGAGTGTATTTCACACTTGTCCATTTGCAGCGTGCCAGACTAGTTAGAACTCGGGGGGGATAACGGGTGGCTGGAGAGAATGGGGTTCCATTTACGAGGCAACTGCAAGATTCACACGTGATACCCAGTTTACAGACCCAGGTCAGTCCCCAGACACATGGCCCCTCAGTTGCAGGGAAAACAATCTTTTTTAAGGAAGAACCAGTCCTGCGGCAAGAATAGACAGTATCTTCCTCAAAGGGTTGCTGCCGTTTCCCTGGGGTGGGGGTGTGGCAGGAAATGTTCAGATTTCTCAAGAATTCAGAGAGCCTGGCCCTGAGCTGGGGCTAATCCCCAAATACACGTGCGGTTTGGTGTGACAGGGAGGGGCTTACTGGGCTTCAGCCCTGGCACTGTCCACTTGACCTCAGCAGCTCCAGGCAGAGTGGGGAGAGCTCAGGGTCCCATTCTAGGACAGGATCCAGCACTGAAATGAGGATGAAGTGATTTTAGCATCATTTTATGACTCGTTGTTGATTTAGTTTATTAATTATCCATGATTATTGATCATAATTGTTGCTGAGCATCCTGAGGCCTCAGAAGTTAGCCCTTTGCCCTCATCCCATGGGGGCCCTGCCCTCGCCTTCCGGGAAGGACAAACACGGGAAGAGGTCAGTGTCCGAGCTGCCCCTGCCACCCTCCCTTGGGGCCTCATTGCTTCAGACGCTCACCGCAGACACTCACTGCACCGGAGTGAGCACGACCATCATGTCCATGCTGGTGGCCTTTCTCTTGTTCTGGGGTGAGGCCTCCCGGGGTCTGGGTCCCTGGGGCGGGAAGGGGCTGGAACGGGAGACTCACAGGGGCTGTCTCCGCAGGTCTCCCCATGGGCCCAGTGACAGAAGCAGCCACATGTGAGTGCAGGGCTGAGGTCTGGGAATGGTGGGCCCAGGCCGTGGGTGAGCCCTGTCCCTGTGGCCCTGAGCTGATCCCAGCCACCCCTTGCAGTTTATGAGACCCAGCCCAGCCTGTGGGCAGAGTCTGAATCGCTGCTGAAACCCTCGGCCAATGTGATGCTGACGTGCCAGGCCCGCCTGGGGACCCCAGACTTCCAGCTGTTCAAGAATGGGGTGGCCCAGGAGCCCGTGCACCTTGACTTACCTGCCATCAAGCACCAGTTCCTGCTGACGGGTGACACCCGGGGCCGCTACCGCTGCCGCTCAGGGTTGTTCACAGGATGGACCCAGCTGAGCAAGCTCCTGGAGCTGACGGGGCCAAGTAAGCTGGGGCATAAATTGGGGGCCAGGAGGCAGTGAGTAGGTGGCTGACGGGGGCCTCCCGTCCTCCAAGTCACCTAATGTCTCTGAGCCTCAATCTTCCCATCTGTCAAATGGGATGATATCTGTGCTAACCCCAGAGTGTTGTGAGGAATAAATGGTTGTGTCCCCAGCAGGCCCGGCATGCCATACAGCTCCCACGCACTCCTTTCTCTTGCTGTACGCCTTGTTTCCACCAGTGCCTGGCTGCCTTTTCCCAGCAATGCCCTCTATCCCTGTCTCCCTCACATTTTTTGAGGATGGGGCCCAGGTTCTGCTGGGCTTCCCATGTCTCCCGTGTTATACAGAACCACTCTTCAACTCCACCCCACCCACAGAGTCCTTGCCTCCTCCCTGGCTCTCAATGACGCCTGTGTCCTGGATCACACCCGGCCTGAACACAACAGCAGTGTGCCGAGGCGGGCTTCGGGGTGTGACTTTTCTGCTGAAGCGGGAAGGCGACCATGAGTTTCTGGAGATGCCTGAGGCCCAGGAGGGTGTGGAGGCCGCCTTTCCTGTCCACCGGGCTGGCAACTATAGCTGCAGCTACCGGACCCATGTGGCAGGCGCCCTCTCTGAGCCCAGCGCTACCGTGATCATTGAGGAGCTCGGTGACTGTGGGAATCATCTCTGGGAGATGCTGGGGAGGGGGTTACAGGGGGCATGACCACATTGACCCTGACCTCCATGCTGAATGCCCCTGCCCAGGACCAGGTCCAGGAAGCTGGCCACACAGTTGCCTGGGTCTGATGGTTGCGAAGGAGTTTGGGCAGAGGATGCCTGAAGAATGGAAGGGTGGGCCAGGTCCCATGGCTTATGCCTATAATCCCAGCTCTTTGGGAGGCTGAGGCCGGTGGATCACAAGGTCAAGAGATTGAGACCAGCCTGGCCAACATGGTGAAACCCTGTCTCTACTAAAAATAGAAAAATTAGCCAGGTGTGGTGGCAGGTGCCTGTAGTCCCAGCTATTTGGGAGGCTGAGGCAAGAGAATCCATTGAACCCAGGAGGCGGAAGTTGCAGTGAGCCGAGATGGCACCACTGCACTCCAGCCTGGGTCACAAGAACGAAACTCCATTTCAAAAAAAAAAAAAAAGAATGGAAGGGTGTTCCTGGGGCTGCCACCTGGAGGGCAGAGGTATGGGGACTGGGCAGAGGGCAGCCCCAGGGATGGGGCAGCCCAGTAATGCTGCCTGCATTGCAGCTGCACCACCACCACCTGCACTGATGCACTATGGAGAGTCCGCCCAGGTCCTGAGCCCAGGCAACAAGGTGACCCTCGCCTGCGTGGCTCCCCTGAGTGGAGTGCACTTCCAGCTGTGGCGCGGGGAGAAAGAGCTGCTGGTACCCAGGAGCAGCACCAGCCCAGACCGCATCTTCTTTCACCTGAACACAGTGGCCCTGGGGGATGGAGGTCACTACACCTGCCGCTACCGGCTGCATGACAACGAAAACGCCTGGTCCGAGGACAGCACGCCAGTCGAGCTGATTCTGAGCGATGGTGAGCCGGTGCCAGCAGGGACAGGGGCTTGGCTGGGTCCCCGGTGAGCAGGAGCAGTACCAAGTGTAGAGCCTGGGGAAGTGCAACACTCTGGTCCAATCCCAACTTTACCCACCCCCCGCCCCCCCACCCCTCCCCACGCCCCCCCCCCCCCCCCCCCCGCCCCCCCCCCCCTCCCCACGCCCCCCCACCCCACCATTAAAGGTCCTGAACTGCCAATGGGACGATGAGCTTGGCAACTTTCAGGCCCCACAAAGAATAACTGGGTGAACAGGTCTGGCCCAGGCCACAGGGGGCACTACCTGGCCGGGGTCCCATCCCGGCTGCCAGGTCTGCTTGGGCACTGAGGGCCTGTCCTGAGGCAGCTTCTCTGCTCGCTTGCCCTGGGCCTGATGGTGTTTAGCAAACTCTGAGCACGGGACAGCGAACTCCATGCCCAGCGGACCATAGGGGCCCCTCGGTGGCGCGGGCATTGGGGCGGTGCCCAGAAGACGCTCGGGGAGCAAATCCACTACTGAGCGGCATCGTGCACCAGGCATCAAGCCATGCACAAAACATGTCCCCGTCCCCGCTTCCCGTCTGTGTCTATAGACAAATTACTAAGAAACAGTGAAAGGGTGCGTGCGTGTGAGATATCCAAGAAGGACTGGGATGGAAAGGTGGGGCGGGGCCGGAGGAGGCGAGGGAGGAAACTGGCCAGATCACTGCGGGCAAAAGACTTAAGCCAAAGCAAAAAGCGCAAGGCCAGACCACGCGTTAGGGCCGAGCCATCCGCTTGGCGCCCAGGTCAGCCCGCGTGCTGCTCCGCAGAGACGCTGCCTGCGCCGGAGTTCACTGCTGAGCCTGCGAGTCGGAACCCGGAGCCCGGCACGCGCGTGCGGCTGCGGTGCCTGGCGCCCCTGGAGGGCGCGCGCTTCGCCCTGGTGCGCGAGGACGGGGGCGGGCACCGCGTGCACCGTTTCCAGAGCCCTGCTGGGACCGAGGCGCTCTTCGAGCTGCGCAACATTTCGGTGGCCGACTCCGCCAACTACAGCTGCGTCTACGTGGACCTGAAGCCGCCTTTTGGGGGCTCCGCGCCCAGCGAGCGCTTGGAGCTGCGCGTGGACGGTGAGCTGGCGGGGCACCAGCGAGGGCGGGCGCGGGTTCGGTGCCCCTCGGGGCCTCCTGCCTTTGCCCGCCTTTCCTTGGGCGTCTGACGGCGGCGCTCTGGGCCTTGGTTCAGCCCCCATCAACTACTCTGGTGGGAAGCAGGCGATCGGTGGTCCAGGGTCCTGGGGACGCCTGGAATTTTGGCTTATTTCCCGCGGGTCACAAGCCCGTAGGTCATGTGTAGCATCGTAGTCAGCAGCAGGGAGGCTGGACGCAGGTTTTCTTGGTCAGATCCGTGCAGCTCTGTGGCTGCTCTGTTTTTCTTACTGGCCATGTCAGTCGTCGTACTGGCCCCCCAGCCCCAGCCCCGGCCCCGGGCCAGCAGGCGCACGGCTGATGTCCTTCTCCCCAGCCCCGCCGTCCCCAGCTCTGTTTGTCCCTCTGATTTCCTCATCGACGTCTCCAGGACTCAGAGCCCAGCGGAGCCTGAGAGCACAGGTCTGACCTCCAGACCTTGAGTTCATGCTGTTTGCTGGGAGCACTGTTTTCTCTTTTCTTTTTTCTCTTTTCTTTTCGTTTCCTTTCCTTCCTTTTTTCTTTCTCTTTATTTTCTTTTCTTTCTCTCTCTCTCTCTCTCTCCCCCCCTTCCTTCTCTCCCCCCCATCTCTCCCTCCCCTCCCCTCCCCTCCCCTCTTCCTTTTGCTTTTTGGGTAACTTACTTTTATTCTTTCAGGCTGGAGAGCAGTGGTGCAATCTCAGCTCACTGCAACCTTCGCCTTCTGGGTTCAAGCAGTTCTCCTGCCTCAGTCTCCTGAGTAGCTGGGATTAGAGGCGCGTGCCACCATGCCCACCTAATTTTTGTATTTTTATTAGAAATGGGGTTTCGCTATGTTGGCCGGGCTGGTCTTGAACTCCTGACCTCATGATCTGCCTGCCTCGGCCTCCCAAAGTGCTGGGATTACAGTTGTGAGTCACCATGCCTGGCCTATTCTTGCAGTTTTATAAACCACTTTCCACAATTGATGAAAAATGTTTAATTTTGGCCAGGCAAGGTGGCTCACGCCTGTAATCACAGCACTTTGAGAGGGCGAGGTGGGTGCATCGTAAGGTCAGGAGTTCAAGACCAGCCTGGCCAACATGGAGAAACCCCGTCTCTACTAAAAATACAAAATCAGCCAGCCATGGTGGCGCTTGCCTGTAATCCCAGCTACTTGGGAGGCTGAGGCAGGAGAATCACTTGAATCCAGGAGGTGGAGGTTGCAGTGAGTCCAGTTAGTGCCACTGCACTCCAGCCTGGGCAACAAGAGCGAAACTGCATCTCAAAAAAAAAAAAAAAAAAAAAAAAAGGTTTAATCTTTAAATTGTACATCAATATCCTAACTCCAAATTTTATCACTCTCCTTCAAGTCTGAAGAACATGATTAATTTACCAAGCTCTACAGACAACACAGTCCCACTGACATAACATTTAGTATAATGTCCTACTCTCCTGTTAGAATTAAGTACAGCCAGTATCAAACTGGCCTGAAATCTGATTGTGTTCCCGGCTCAGAATAACTGTAGTAAATTTGTAAATCCACACTAAGACACAAAATTAAACTAGGATGTGTTTATGTTTCACAGTAAAAATCAACATTACGATTTTATCAAGTTTCAACACTATAGTTAATCCAATCAAGCTTTCAAAATGCCTGATTAGCTGTCAATTAATTGCAAGTAACTTCATGTAGTTAGCCCAGCCTTTCAAAATGGATAGGGAATATAACTTTTAAAATGCGAAAGAATATTATACATATTGCACTTTTCTGCTAGGCTGGGCTAGTATCTTCCATGGCAAGATACTCAAACTAGTGAATAAAATACATGTTTAAATCAAGTACTTATATGTACTTCATTAATTTCCCTGAAATTATCAACAGCGTTACCAAAGTCTTCCATGATTTTGTAAGATTTTATTCCTTACAGTTGATCCTTTTTCTGAGATGGAGTTTCATTCTGTCACCCGGGCTGCAGTGCAGTGGCGCGATCTCGGCTCACTGCAACCTCCGCCTCCCAGGTTCAAGCAATTTTCCTGCCTCTGCCTCCCGAGTAGCTGGGATTACAGGCGCACGCTGCCACGCCCGGCTAATTTTTTGTATGTTAGTAGAGACGGGGTTTCACCGTGTTGCCCAGGCTGGTCTCGACCAACTGAGCTCAGGCAATCCGCCTGCCTCGGTCTCCCAAAGTGCTGGGATTACAGGTGTGAGCCACTGCGCCTGGCACCTTAAATACACTTTTAAATTTAACTTACGGAGGGAAAAAAACTCATCTATTGACATAAATGGTATGTCCTTTTTTGGTTCCTCCCTGAAGGAGCACCGTTTTCTCCATCATTTCTTTTTCCCTTCACCCGTCCCAGTGACCGAGGCTGGGGACCCCAGAAACCCCAGAGCAGGCCCGAATCTGGGACTTCCACGGTCCCGGGGGAGGGGTGCGGGGAACACCAGACACAGAGGTGTCAAGCGGATGTCCAGGGTGTGAAGGCAGCGGGCGCAGCTCGGCGGGGCCGGAGGAGCCGTCTGCGCTCAGGAACGAGACAGAGGGAAGATGAAGCCGAGGCTGAGGCGCAGGTGCGGGCGCGGCCTGGGGTGTGGCCGGGCCCGACCACCCGCCCGCTCCGCCCAGGACCCCCTCCCAGGCCTCAGCTCCGGGCGGCGTGGAGTGGGGCGGTGCTGGCGGGCCGAGACGCCGTCCTGCGCTGCGAGGGCCCCATCCCCGACGTCACCTTCGAGCTGCTGCGCGAGGGCGAGACGAAGGCCGTGGACACGGTCCGCACCCCCGAGGCCGCTGCAAACCTCCAGCTGACCTTCGTGGGGCCCCAGCACGCTGGCAGCTACAGGTGCCGCTACCGCTCCTGGGGGCCCAACACCTTCGAGTCGGAGCTCAGCGACCCCGTGGAGCTCCTGGTGGCAGGTGACGTTTCCCTGGGTCCCGTCCGCTGGCGTTTGCCTGGGCTGTGCCCACCTCCAGGAGGGCCTCTCCCGGCTCCTCCCTTGGGCACCGTGGTTAGCGCTGGGTCTCCCCAGGGCTCGTGGGGGAATCACGGGCGAGGAAGCGCCCAGCAAAGGCCCTGCAGCTGGAGGCACAGATGGGGGTCTCGGCTGGCAGCCCATCACGCGCTTCCCGGGGGCGTCAGGGAGGTCGGCCTTGATTTTCCCTCCTCCTCCACTTCTCTTTTCTCCCGTTGTCTAGAAAGCTGATGCAGCCGCGGGCCCAGGGTGCTGCTGGTGTCCTCAGAAGTGCGGGGGATTCTGGACTGGCTCCCACCCGTCCTGTTGCAGCAGAAGGCTGGGCTCCCTGGGGGGCTGGAGGGAGCTCCCTCATTCCTGCCAGGAATTAATAAATGTGAAGAGAGAGTTTGTTTAAAATGTCTTGGACTCCCAGGGCTGAGTGGGCTGGAATCCTGTGTCCTGAAAGTGGATGGGTTCCTTTTCTTTTTTGAGACAGGGTCTCACTCTGTCACCCAGGCTGGAGCCCAGTGGTGCAGTCGGGCTCCCTGCAGCTTCGATCTCCCAGGCTCAAGCGATCCTCCTGCCTCAGCCTCCCAAGTAGCTGGGAGCCTGGGCATGCATCGCCACGTCTAGAAATTATTATTTTTTGTAGAGCTATGTTGCCCAAGCTTGTCTTGAATTCCTGGCCTTAAGTGATCCTCCTGCCTCAGCCTCCTGAGTAGCTAGGACTACAGGCATGAGCCACCTTACCTGGCCAACTCACATTTTTCTTTCTATTATTTATTTTTTGTGGAGATGAGTCTCACTATGTTGCCCAGGTGGTCTTGAACTCTTGGGCTCAAGTAATCCCCCTGCCTCAGCCTCCCAAAGTGTTGGGATTACAGGTGGGAGCCACAGCACCCGGCCAACCAACGCTTCTCAGGGACTCTCATCTGTGCTCTTCCAGGACGCTGCCTCTTACTCACTGGGCACCTTGGCCTGGTCCCAGCAGGTATGGGCAGATTGCTTGAGGTCCCAGACGTACCCACCTCTACCTTGACCACATAAACCTCATCACCAAGAGGAAGTTCAGGGAAGCTGCATTTTGTGGTCTTGTCCTCCCAGTCACAGGGTGGTAGTGCTAGGCTGTTCCTAGCCTCCCAAAGCAGAGCCGGATGCTGTGGAAATGGCTGGATTCCTCTGTGTTCTTTCCCATTATCCCTGGGCTCTGAGTCCCCTTTGCACCATCTGACATCTGATGCCTTCCCAACCACTGCTGAGTTTCTGCCTGGAGCTGGGCCTCAAGGTCCTGGCACACAGAAGATGCGTATCAGTATTATCAACTAATAGTTGATAAATTGTGTTTTTCAACAAATTTGCTAGTGGTCTGGTTTACTGCCTTAGTAATATCTAGTTCCTAATATGCCTATGCATTTTAATGTCTGCACAGTCTGTGATGATGTCACTTCTCTCATGCCTGATGTGTCCTCTCTCTCTCTCTCTCGCTAGTAGTTTATCAATTTTTAAAACCTTTTCTTCTTTATTTGTTTTTGAGACAGAGTTTTGCTCTTGTTGCCCAGGCTGGAGTGCAATGGCGCGATTTTGGCTCACTGCAACCTCCACCTCCTGGGTTCAAGTGATTCTCGTGCCTCAGCCTCCTGAGTAGCTGGGCGTACAGGCACCCACGACCACACCCAGCTAATTTTTGTGTTTTTAGTAGAGATGGGGTTTCACCTTGCTGGTTTGTCAGGCTGGTCTCCAACTCCTGAGCTCAGGTGATCCACCCGCCTCAGCCTCCCAAAGTGCTGGGATACAGGTGTGAGCCACCACGCCCAGCCCCAGCTTAGTTTTAAAAAGTTTATTTTAACTATTCTAATAGGTGTGTAGACATATCTAATAGTGGTTTTCCTTTCATTTCCTTAATGGCTGATGATGTTAAGCATTTTTTCCCCATGTGTTTAGTTGCCATCTATATAGCGTCTTTGATGAAATGTCTGTTTATGTATTTTGTGCACTTTACAAAATTGGGTTGTTTTCTGTTTTCTTTTCTTTTCTTTTTTTTGAGATGGAGTCCTGCTGTGTCGCCCAGGCTGGGGTGCAGTGGCATGATCTCAGCTCACTGCAACTTCCACCGCCCAGGTCAAGCAATTCAATCCCTCAGCCTCCCAAGTAGCTGGGATTACGGGCATGTGCCACCACACCGGCTGGTTTTTGTATTTTTAGTGGAGAGGGGGTTTCACCATGTTGGCCAGACTGGTCGTCAACTCCTGACCTCAGGTGATCCACCTGCCTCGGCCTCCCAAAGTGTTGGGATTACAGGCATGAGCTACCGTGCCCGGCCTGTTTGTTTTCTTACTATTGAGTTTTGTTTGTTTGCTTTTGGTTTTGTTTTTTTTTCCTCCCAGACTCTCGCTCTGTTGCCCAGGCGGGAGTGCAGTGGCATGATCTCGGCTCACTGCAACCTCTGCCTGACAGGTTCAAGCAATTCTCCTGCCTCAGCCTCTGGAGTAGCTGGCACCCACCAGCATGCCCGGATAATTTCTTTTTAGTAGAGATGGGGTTTCATCATGCTGGCCAGTCTGGTCTCGAACTCCTGACCTTGTGATCCACCCACCTCAGCCTCCCAAAGTACTAGCATGAGCCACGGTGCCTGCTCAGTTTTTGTATCTTTAGTAGAGACAGGATTTCGCCATGCTGGTCTCAGACTCCTGAGCTCAAGTGATCCGTCCACCTCGGCCTCCCAAAGTGCTAGGATTACAGGTGTAAGCCACTGCACCTGGCCTCCAGCCATATTTTTCTTTCTTCTTTTTTTTTTTTGAGTCGCAGTCTCGCTCTGTCGCCCAGGCTGGAGTGCAGTGGTGTGATCTTGGCTCACTGCAAGCTCTGCCTCCCGCGTTCATGCCATTCTCCCGCCTCAGCCCCCCAAGTAGCTGGGATTACAGGTGCCTGCCACCACGCCCGGCTAATTTTTTTTTGTATTTTTAGTAGAGATGGGGTTTCACTGGGTTAGCCAGGATGCTCTCCATCTCCTGCCCTTGTGATCCGCGCACCTCAGCCTCCCAAAGTGCTAGGATTACAGGTGTGAGCCATCACGCCCAGCCGCCTCCATCTATATTTTAAAGATAAAATATTTGTGTAATCTCTATCATTTAATTCCCAAAGTTCCCGCTTTCCCTATGGCATCATTTCCCTTCTACCGAGAGTTTCCTTTGGCATTTCTTTTCAGGCAGGCCTGCTGGCAAGAAATATATGTCTTAGGTTTGCTTCATTTGAGGATGTTTGTATTTTGCCTTTGTTCTTTAAGTATGTTTGCACTGGATATAGAATTCTGGGTTGAGTGGTTTTTTTTTTTGTTTGTTTGTTTTTGAAATGGAGTTTTGCTCTTATTGCCCAGACTGGAGTGCAATGGTGTGATCTCGGCTCACTGAAACCTCTGCCTCTTAGGTTCAAGTGATTCTCCTGCCTTAGCCTCCTGAGTAGCTGGGATTACAGGCATGTGCCACCACGCCCAGCTAATGTTTTGTATTTTTAGTAGACATGGGGTTTCACCATGTTGGCCAGACACTTTGGGACCAGGAACTCAGGTGATCCACCCGCCTTGGCCTCCCAAAGTGCTGGGATTACAGGTGTGAGCCACTATGCCCAGCCTTTTTTTTTTTTTTTTTTGAGACGGAGTCTCGTTCTGTTGCTGAGGCTAGAGTGCAGTCACGCGATCTTGGCTCACTGCAACATCTGCCTCCGGGGTTCAAGCAATTCTCCTGCCTCAGCCTCCTCAGTAGCTGGGATTACAGGTACACACCGCCACACCCAGCTAATTTTTTGTATTTTTAGTAGAGATGGGGTGTTACCACGCTGGTCAGGCTGGTCTTGAACTCCTGACCTCGTGATCCACCTGCTTTGGCCTCCCAAAGTGCTAGGATTACAGGCGTGAGCCACCGTGCCCAGCCAAGTTTTTGTATTTTTAGTAGAGAAGGGGTTACACACCGTGTTAACCAGGATGATCTCAATCTCCTGACCTCGTGATCTGCCTGTCTTGGCCTTCCAAAGTGGTGGGATTACATGTGTGATCCACCACGCCCGGCCCAGGCTGGCTAATTTTCATATTTTTTGTAGAGACAGTTTCACTATGTTGCACAGGCTTGCCTCGCACTCCAGAATGTAAGTGATCGGCCCATCTCACCCTCCCAAAGTGCTGGGATTACAGGTGTGAGCCACTGCACCTGTCTTCTTCAAATATTTTTTCTGTCATCATAAAGAATGTGTTAGCACTTCCAAGTACACTTAAGATTTTGTCAGTTTCTTACTGTGATTCTGTTCTACAAGGCTCATATTATGTGCCCGGTTTTGAACTATTACATCTTCCTAATAGATTGTTTCTTTTATAAAAATATAGTGACCAGCCAGGCGTGGTGGCTCACGCCTGTAATCCTAGCACTTTGGGAGGCCAAGGCGGGCGGATCACGAGGTCAGGAGATCAAGACCATCCTGGCTAACACAGTGAAACCCCGTCTCCACTAAAAATTAGCCAGGCGTGGCGGTGGATGCCTGTAGTTGCAGCTAGTCAGGAGGCTGAGGCAGGAGAATGGCGTGAACCCGGGAGGCGGAGGTTGCAGTGAGCCAAGATTGCGCCACTGCACTCCAGCGTGGGTGACCAAGCGAGACTCCACCTCAAAAGAAAACCCAAAAAACATAGTGACCCTATGATTCTTAAAACACTTTTGTACATTAATGTCTGTTTTGTGCGATTAATACAGCTCCATCAGCTTTCTTCAGTTTCATGCCTACTTTGTATATCCTTTTCTATCCCTTTGCCCTCAACTTCCCATATCCTTGTTTTAGGTGTATCTTTTCTAAAGAACATATGGCTGGTCCAAAAAGAAATTCAATCTGTTAGAATTTGTCTTTACACTTGGTTTGTTGAGTTCAGTCATGTTTATTGAAATTGCTGACATATTTGGATGTGTTGTCAAATCCCAGTGCTTCCAGTTCCTGGCAGTGTGACTTTGGTTAATCAGTTACATTCTCAAACCACTTCCTCCTCTGTAAAACAGGGATGGTTGTGTGAGGATGGAGATGTATATAAATTATTTGGTAGACTGGGCAGCACACACAGGCTCTCAGTAGATTCCCTCTTTTCTCCCTCATCTCCTCCCCTTTTAGACAGACATGGACAGACACGTCTCACGACCAAATGGGTGAAGATGCTCAGAGCATCAAGGGGATAGAGATCCAGTTCTTGTGACAGAGACTGAGCAAGTAGGGGGCAAAGAGAGATGTTGATGATTGCTGCGAGTCAGAGCCGGTGTGCAGGGCCAGGCTTTGGGTCGGTCTCTATACAAGGTGGGTCCTGTTCCTGGTTTACAGATGAGGAGGTCCCAAGAGTAGCTGAAGGGACGAGTCGGCACTGTAGCCTGAATTCAGGCCCATGCCTTTTCTGTTCCCTCCAGCCTGCTGGAAGCCCGTGCAATCATTTCACTGGGAACGTGCATCTCTGCTCTCTGAGTTTTCCCCTCAGTCTCTCAACCTCTGCTACAACCTCTGTGGCCTTCTCTGCCTGTGTCTGGGACTCCCTCAGAGGTAATTCCCCAAGGTCTCTGTCTCCCTGAGTCTTATCTTCATGTTATGAGCCTTTCTCATCAGTCTTTGTGGCTCCATTTACTCTTGACATAGAGGGAATGGGCCCCAAATACAGGGAGATACATAGGGAGAGATGGTGACAGTGACTAGTACACAATACGCCAGGTCAAATGGTTCCCATAAGATGAGACCATCAGAGAAACAGAGGCATGAAGAACGACACCCTAACAGTAATGAACAGAAGCTGCAACATCCAGTGATAGACATGGACCCTAAAAATGGGACAGGGATGCAGCATTGTGAGAGGAGACCAGAGAACACATGGACAGGCACTGTTCATGCTGGCAAAGACTAAGTCCATGACACCAGGGGACCTGGGGCCCTAGAAAAAGACAATACAGGCCGGGCGCGGTGGCTCAAGCCTGTAATCCCAGCACTTTGGGAGGCCGAGACGGGCGGATCACGAGGTCAGGAGATCGAGACCATCCTGGCTAACACGGTGAAACCCCGTCTCTATTAAGAAATACAAAAAACTAGCCGGGCGAGGTGGCAGGCGCCTGTAGTCCCAGCTACTCGGGAGGCTGAGGCCGGAGAATGGCGTGAACCCGGGAGGCGGAGCTTGCAGTGAGCTGAGATCCGGCCACTGCACTCCAGCCTGGGTGACAGAGTGAGACTCCGTCTCAAAAAAGAAAAAAAAAAAAAAAAAAAAAAAAAGAAAAAGACAATACAGCCACATTTTATTGAGGCCACTGCATGCCAGGCTTATCTGGGTGCTGGCCCCAGGAAAATCAGATTGTTCTTGCTCTCCAGGGTTCAAGCTGCTGGGGAGACATCCATGTAAACATACATAAGGACAGTGGGGGGCAGAGAGAGCATGGTGACTGCCTCCTGCGGGCACCAGTCACATTCATGTAAGAGACGTCAGTCAGGGCCTACTGAGTCTTGTTTGTTGTAGATACTGAGAGCAAGACATGGCCCCTGCTCTCAGGAGCTCATAGTATCATTGGAAAACAATGTGGTAGGAGTTGTAGGGGAGGTATCTAGGAGGTGCTCTGGAAGCAGAGAGGGCAAGCTGAAGTCGGTTCCCGGAGAGCAGGGAGGCTTCTTTGGGGGACATTTGAAATATTTTAGATGACAAAGGAGAGGAGGGTTCCAGGCACAGGTACAAAGGCACATAGGTGGGAAAATGGGAACCACAGTAGTTCTGTGTGGCTGGTGTATGGAAGGTGGAGTCATGGTATGAGATGAGGCCATTTTCACATCACTGCATGCACAGAAAAATGGCAATATTCATACATGCATATGAGGATAACTGGAGAGGTTGCTTGGGGCCCAGAGCGGCCTGCATCTTGGCATACTTACACCCTGTTCAGGAAGCTGTGCTGTAGAAGGAGATGGGTCGGAGAGCTTTCCACCTTGGAGTGACACAATCAGATTTGAGTAATAGCAAGAGTCCCCTGGAGAGTGATACAGGGGCAGAGAATAAGGGCAGGAAGGGGTCAGGAAGGAGACCCCGGCTATAATCCAGGCAGGGGCAATGAGGGCTCACATAAGGTAGCAGGAGTGGAAAAGGAGGTGCATTAGAGATAAGCTTCAGGTTAAACCAATAGTGCTGGTGACTGGTGGGATGTGGAAGGAAAAGGAGAGAGAGGAACATGTTGGAGAGGTGTCAAGCAGCACCACTGATTACGATAGGAAACCATGAGAGAGGCAGTGTGGAAAAGGCATCTCACAAGTCAGCCTTGGAGTTAGGCACAGAATAGGCTGGAGTGGAAATAGTAGGTGCCAAGGCACAGAGGTGGGCATGGCAGGTGTCCCTTCTGGGCTAAGCAGCAGAAAAGCAGGCAAGAAGAGCCACATGAGAACGAGCTCCAGTCTGCCTGCCCGGAGCATCCTGGGACGCTGAGTTCTGAGAGACATGTGCCTTCATTTGCCGTGGCCCTGAGAACCAATCCAAATCCTCAGCTCAGCTGCCTTCTCTCTGGGACAGCCCTGAGTGGGAAACAGAGGGTAGCAGTTCAGGGCCCTTCTGGAAGCGTCTCCAGCTGGCCTGAATCACCTTGGCTCATCAGGGTTCCTCAAATGCAGAGTTGTTTCTAGACAGCCCGAGTCTGCCCTGAGGCACCTATCATTTTGGCAGCTCATCAATCACCCACCCTGTTTGTGGCTCTTTAGGAACTCAGGGTTTCTCTTAGATGTTGAGCCTCCAAGAAGGCGCTGTGCTGTGCCCCGAGGGTCGATTTCCGGTCACTGCAGTACCGTGATGTGGATCCGCAAGTGAACCATCAGGGCTGAGCTGCGGCTGAAGGCCTTCCCACAGTCACTGCACTTATAAGGCTTCTCTCCTGTATGGATCCTCTGGTGCTCGATGAGGGAGGAGCTCTGTGCAAAGGCCTTCGGACACACCTTACACTGATAGGGCTTCTCTCCAGAATGGATTCTCAGATGTCGGATCAGGGCCGAGCAGTCGCTGAAGGCCCTGCCGCACGCGTCACACTTGTAGGGCTTCTCCCCGGTATGGACGCGCTGGTGCTGAGTCAGGTGCGTGCTCTGGCTGAAGGCCTTCCCGCACTCGTCACACTCGTAGGGCCGCTCCCCCGTGTGCACCCGCTGGTGCTGGGTGAGGTGAGTGCTGCGGCTGAAGGTTTTACCACATTCCCCACATTCGTAGGGTTTCTCTCCAGTATGAATCCTTTGGTGCTGAGTCAGGTGGGTGACTCGGCTAAAGGCCTTCCCACATTCCTTACACTCATGGGGCTTCACCCCCGTGTGGACAACCTGGTGCTGGGCGAGGTGAGTGCTCCGGCTGAAGGCTTTCCCACACTCGCTGCAGGCGTATGGTGTCTTCCGAGAATGGGTCTTCTGGTGTGCCTCGAGCGCCGAAGCACTCTGGAACATCTTCCTACACTCGCGACACTTGGAGGACCTCTTCCCTGAGTACGTGTATGGAGGCTCTGTCCCATAAGCATCCACCAGATCAACTTTGTCTTCTGAAGGAGCCTTCTCTTGGGAGGTGAGGTTTGGCCACGCACTAGAACCGTTCCTCGAGGCACCAGATTCACGGCCACGCTGGTCTGTGGGGGCATCCTTATAAGGCCCTGAAGTTTTCTTGAAATGGATCTGTTGGGCGATAGACTTTGTCCAGATCTCCCCTGATAGCCCAGACCTTCTCTCTGAGCTGCCCTCAGGTTCACAGGCCTTGTTAAAGGCGGGTCCAAGGGAAACACCTCCCATGAGGGTCTCAGTGACCACATTTGATGGCTCTGACTCTCCCAGGTCACTCTGCTTGCAGCTTGCGTCTGTGGGCTCAGCTCCTGGATCCCATCCTGAAACAATCCGAACCACAGCGTCACTCCTCCTACCACACCAAGCCTCCCTGACTCTGCCGAGGGCCCCGGTCACCCTTTGTAAGGGGAGATGTGGCTCGTTCCTAACATCTGGCCCCAGTTCCAAGGGGAAGTTTCTCATTTGGTGGCTTGGATGACAGAGGGTGCAGGGCTGTCCTCCCACACCATCCAACACTATATCATGGGTTCTGATTTCTCCTCCTCCCACCAAACCCTCTGTCTTTCAAGGCTCCCAATTTTGGCTCAAGAGTCAGAGGAGAAACCCTGATGTGGAACTGATCTGAAAGACAGAGAGAGAGGGAGGGTCTGTCCTTGTCAGGACCCTGAGCACATGCACCGCTGCAGGCTCTGATCTCTGTGAGGTTGCAGTTCTGTCCCTCACACTCAACACCTTGCCTCTAGGCCTGGATGTGTCCAAAGGTGCTCAGTGAACTCTGACTGAATGAGGGAATCAACCCAGATGCCCATGATGGTGAAAATTTCTGCAAGTAGAACCTCAGGGAGAATATGGCTGCTGGGGGTGAGTAGGTGAGGTACCCACCTGGCCTCTCAAGCCCTACATTGTAAAGTACTGTGAAGGCAGAGTGTGGCGGAGGTGCTCTTGGAGATCAGAGTGTGCATGAGGTAGAGGAATGCTCACACTGACCTGCCCTGGATGGGTGCAAAGGACACATAATCTGGCACATCTACTGGATGAATTCCAGGGAGGAGGCAGAGACAGGTGGAATACCCACTGCTCAAGTCCACAGTGGGGTTCAGCAGTGCAGAAACTGGACTCAAACCCCAGCTCTACCACCTTAAGCAGTCCTGCCCTCATCTGGGACTCAGTCTCCCCATCTGTAAGCCATGGACGCTGTGCCGCTGGCCTCCCAGGGCCACTAACCATTATCAGGCTCTTGTCATGTGCTAGGCCCCAAGTCCAGTGGGTGACTTCCATTGTCTCATTTCAGCTTTGGCCTGCTCTCAGAAGGAGGTACTGCTGTGATTCTGTTGCAGATGGGGAAACTGAAATCCAGCTGAGGGAAGAAGGTGTTGAGTAACTGGTACAGGATCACAGCTAGTGGCCCAGTTGGGATTTTAGCTCCAGAATCTTCTCCAGGTCCACAGGCAGCCTCTCCTGCTCCCCCAGCCATTCGCTTAGCCCTGCCTCCCACTTTCTTCCTCTACTCCAGAAACATCACACCACCTGCTTTTACCAGAATGCATCAGTGCGAATCACACTGCCGGGCCTCTGACCCCACCATTCCCTCTGCATTTTGCCCTTTCTCTGAGCTTTGGCCAACCCTGTGGGAAGATGGGGCCACTCCCTCTTTCCTCTCCCTGTCTCTGTGATATCTGCTTGGGCATAGACCAACCTCTGTTCCAGAGAGGCCTGTTTCTGCTGGAGCTGAACAAATTATCCTAACAGTTGCAGTTACCATGTATTTAATCTGTGCCAGGCACCGTTTCAGGTGCTGCATGGGTATTGCCTTGTATCTCTCAACACCACTAAGGTGGGCGTTTAATCCCCATTTACCCATGAGTAAACTGAGGCACAAGGGAGTCACATGGTGAGGAAGAGAAGCAGTGGTTGGATCTACTGAGCCTTGATGATTCAGCTGTATCCAGACCCCACATTCCTCCTGCGCACTGCACGTTTCCTCCCAGTGTGTGGTACACCCACTTCCTATCTGCTGCCAATAGGCCAGGCCAACCCCATCTCAGACGAGCCACCCCTCCCTGCTCTGGACTGTCCCAAGGCTGGGTCTTCCCTGCATCCCACTGGACCTCCCTGGGTTGGGATGTTTGTGTGGGTCTCTCTGAGTAACAGTGTCCAGCTGAGCCTGGGGCAGGTCTGACTCACCCAAATCCTGGAGGCCAGCCCAGGGTGGGCACAGAGAAGGTGCACAGGGACATCTGGTATTTCCGTCTCCCCCAACAGCCACCCCAGGCACCCGGCCCTTCGTCTGGTTTCCTCTGAGAAACAGCCAGTTGCTCACTGACAGGCCCTGGGATTTGGTTGGCCAAACACAGACATAAGATCCCAACCAGGCCAGTGGGGGCTCAGACCAGGAACCTCTTACTGTTATTACCCTGGGGTTTCTACATTGGGAAGATGTAAGCCTGGGTTTCCTGGCTATCTTTGTCCCCTTTGGAAAGAGAACCTAAAATAAGAAGGAAGCTAACACAGAAAAAACCAACCGAGAAACAGAACAAGAGAAGAAGAGAGTTCTGATGCTGTCAACAGATTTTCTGGATATAGCCGTATCTGCTGCCTCCTTACCCTTCTTTGCTTCAGCCCATTTCAGGTCGTTTTTGGTCACCTGCAACCAAAACACACCTGTCTACAACAGTGTGTGAGAGTTAGGGTAAAGTACAAATGTGAGAATGAGTGCATGAGTAACCCCAAACCAGAGCCCTGTGCTCCCATGTTCCTGTCCAGCGTGTACCCCCAGTGTGCCATGAATCTGCCCACAGCGCCCCTTTACCTCTCTTGTCCAGCACCTGAGTCAGATCCTCCACCAGCACAGCGGCTTCCTCTCCACTCTTGGGACTCTGGGCTCCCACCCAGGCTTGGATCTCTGGGGGCAGCGCACCCAGGAACTGCTCCAGCACCAGCAGCTCCAGTATCTGCTCCTTGGAGCGCGCCTCGGGCTGCAGCCACTGACAGCACAGCTCTCGGAGGTGGGCCAGGGCCTCGTGTGGACCAGATGCCTCCTCATAGCGGAAGTGCCGGAAGCGCAGGCGTGCAGCCTCAGGGTGAGCAATGTGGTCGTGGCTGGATTCTAGGCCCTGGGAGAGGCTGGCTTCCTCTCCCTCCTCCACTTTCACTTGAAGGAAGCTGTCCTCTTCCCATGGCACTGGGCTCAGGGAGTGCTTGGGGATGGCCATTGGGCAGCAGTGCTCAGCGAGACACAGGATGCTGGAGCCTTGGAACTGGGCCTGCAGGAACGTCAGAGCTTCAGCATCACATGGAACCTGGGCCCTGCCTCATGCCTACAGATCAGGGAAAACACAGGCTTGGGGCCTGTGAGATGCGAAAGACTCTCACAAAGACATAGACAATCATAATAATTAGGGAACTGTGCACCGTTCTAAGCTACTACGGCTTGCATGTAGATTCATTTAAAACTCACAACACGCTCAGCAGGTGAGACTTTCTAGCTATTTTATGGATGTAAAAACAGACACACAGGAGGAAAAGATTTGCCCAAAGTCCCTCAGCTAGTGAAGGGTTAACAGAGAGCTAAGCTACAAACCCAGGCAAACCTATAGCCAGCCTGTTTAAGGCGTGCTCCTCCCCCACAGAGCCAAGTCTTTCTCCCTCTGTCTCACATTCCCCAGGTAGCCACATGGTCATTCTCTCACTTTATTTGCTAATTATTTTGTAGTGTTTGAGATTGATACATAATTGACTTTCAGCCTTTCCTCTTTTCTAATGCACACATTTAAGGCTATACATTTCTCTCTAAACACAGCTTTAGCTATACACCACAAGTTTGATATGTTGTATCTTCACTACCATTTAGTTAAAAATATTTTCTAATTTCTGTTCAATTTCTACCTTACCCATTAATTATTTATTTATTTTATTTATTTATTTTTTGAGATGGAGTCTTGCTCTGTCGCCCAGGCTGGAGTGCAGTGGCGTGATCTTGGCTCACAGAAAGCTCTGCCTCCCGTGTTTATGCCATTCTCCTGCCTCAGCCTCCCTAGTAGCTGGGACTACAGGTGCCCGCCACCGCACCCAGCTAATTTTTTGTATTTTTAATAGAGATGGGGTTTCACTGTGGTCTCGATCTCCTGACCTCGTGATCCGCCTGCCTCGGCCTCCCTAAGTGCTGGGATGGGATTACAGGCGTGAGCCACTGCACCTGGCCCATTAATTATTTTTAAAAATTTATTTTATTGAGATGGAGTCTCCCTCTGTCGCCCAGGCTGGAGTGCAGTGGCACTATCTCGACTCACTGCAACTCTGCCTCCCGGGTTCAAGCAATCCTCCTGCCTCAGCCTCCCAAGTAGCTGGAACTACAGGTGTGAGCCACCACGAGGCTAATTTTTGTATTTTTAGTGGAGATAGGGTTTCGCCATGTTGGCCAGGCTGTTCTTGAACTCCTCACCTCAAGTGATCTGCCTGCCTCAGCCCCCCAGAGTGCTGGGATTACAAGCGTGAGTCACCGCGCCCGGTCCCATTGGTCATTTAAAACTCTCCTGCTTCATTGCCAAACAACTGGGGGTTTTCTAGTTGTCTTTTTATTATTGATGTCTAGATTAAGTCTGCTGTGGTCAGAAAACATGCTACGATGGTTTCAATCATTTAAAATTTGCTGAAACTTGGTTTGGGACCCAGTGTATGGTTAATTTTGGTTAATGTTCCGTGAATACTTGAATTTAATGCAAAGCCTTCTTAGCTATGACACCAAAAGCATAAGTAACAAAAGAAAATATAAACTGGACTTCATCAAAATTAAAAGCTTTTGTGATTTGAAGGACCACATCAAGAAAGTGAAAAAGCAGCCCACAGAGTGGGAGAAAATATTTGCAAAACATGTATCTGATAAGCGACCTGTATCTAGAACAACTCCATAGTAAAAAGATGAATAATACTGGGCCGGGCGCGGTGGCTCAAGCCTGTAATCCCAGCACTTTGGGAGGCCGAGACGGGCGGATCACGAGGTCAGGAGATCGAGACCATCCTGGCTAACACGGTGAAACCCCGTCTCTATTAAGAAATACAAAAAACTAGCCGGGCGAGGTGGCAGGCGCCTGTAGTCCCAGCTACTCGGGAGGCTGAGGCAGGAGAATGGCGTGAACCTGGGAGGCGGAGCTTGCAGTGAGCTGAGATCCGGCCACTGCACTCCAGCCTGGGCGACAGAGCGAGACTCTGTCTCAAAAAAAAAAAAAAAAAAGATGAATAATACCATTTAAAAATGAGCAGAGGATGTGATAGACATTTCTCCAAGGAAGATACACAAATGGGCAATAAATACATGAAAAGATGCTTAACATCACTAACAACCAGGGAATTGCAAATGAAAACCACAATGAGATAGCACTTCACACCTGCTGGGATGCCTAGAAGCAGATAACATGTGTAGGCAATGATATGGAGAAAATGTAATCCTCATATGCTGCTGCCGGGAATGTAAGATGGGATAACCACTGTGGGAAACACAGTCTGGGAGTTCCTCAAAAGCTTAAACAGAGTTACCCCATGACCTAGCAATTCTACTCCTACGTGTATACCCAAGAGAAATGAGAACATGTCCTCACAAAACGTTATACGCAAATGTTCATAACAGCATTACTCATAACAGCAAAAAAGAAACAATCCAAATGTCCATCACCTGATGAATGGATAAAATGCTGCATATACATACAATGGAACATTATTCACCATAAATAGAAACGAAGTACTGATTAATGATACACCATGGACGAACCTTGAAAACATGATGCTAAGTAAAAGAAGCCAGACACGGCAGGGCGCGGTTGCTCACACCTGTGATCCCAGCACTTTGGGAGGCCGAGGTGGGTGGATCGCCTGAGGTCAGGAGTTCAAGACCAGCCTGGCCAACACAGTGAAACCCCGTCTCTACGAAAAAATACAAAAATCAGCTGGGTGTGGTGGCAGGCACCTGTAATCCCAACTACTTGGGAGGCTGAGGCAGGAGAATCGCTTGAACCTGGGAGGCGGAGCTTGCAGTGAGCCGAGAGTGTGCCACTGCACTCCAGCCTGGGTGACAGAGCTAGACTCCGTCTCAAAAAAAAAAAAAAAAAAGAGAAAAAAAAAAGGAAAGCATATTAGTGTTTGCCAGAGGCTGAAAAGAGACACAGATGGGAGTGGCTGCTAATGGGTTCGGGGATTTCTTTTGGGGATGATAAAAATGTTCCAGAGGCCAGGCGCGATGGCTCACGCCTGTAATCCCAGCACTTTGGGAGACTGAGGCGAGTGGATCATGAGGTCAGGAGTTCAAGACCAGCCTGACCAACATGGAGAAACCCCACCTCTACTAAAAATACAAAATCAGCTGGGCGTGGTGGTGCACGACTGTAATCCCAGCTACTTGGGAAGCTGAGGCAGAAGAATCCCTTGAACCTGGGAGGCGGGGGTTGCAGTGAGCCGAGATTGTGCCATTGCACTCCAGCCTGGGCAACAAGAGTGCAACTCCATCTTAAAAAATAAAATAAAAATAAAACTTAAAACAAAAAAATGTTGGCCAGGCACAGTGGCTCACGCCTGTAATCCCAGCACTTTGGGAGGCCAAGCCAGGCCGATCACGAGGTCAAGAGATCGAGACCATCCTGGCCAACATGGTGAAATCCCGTCTCTACTAAAAATACAAAACAATTAGCTGGGCATGGTGGCGCATGCCTGTAGTCCCAGCTACTTGGGAGGCTGAGGCAGGTGGATCACAAGGTCAGGAATTCAAGACCAGCCTGGCCAGCATGACGAAACCCCATCTCTACTAAAAATACAAAAACTAGCCAGGCGTGGCGGCGGGCACCTGTAATCCCAGCTACTTAGGAGGCTGAGGCAGGACAATTGCCTGAACCCGGGAGGTGGAGGTTGTAGTGAGCAGAGATTGTGCCACTGCACTCCAGCCTGGCCGACAGAGTGAGACTCTGTCTCAAAAAAAAAAAAAAGTGCATTTGATAATTGTTGGGTGTTCTCTCCCTTATTTAAGTCAGGCCTCTACACAAGAGACACCTTATCAGTAAGTCTCTGTGCTTCCACACTGCCTTATTTGCTCTTCACCACCTGATGTATGATACACTTATGTGATTACTTGTTTATTATTTACTTGCCCCTGTTGGAGTGTCAGCACATCAAGGGCAGGGGTTTTCATTTAGGTCATTGCTTTATCCCCGGTGTCTACAGAATTGCTGGGGACATACATCAATAATAAGTTTTGTTCAACACACCTCTATTAGGTGCCTACTCTGTGCCCAGCACTGTATTAGGAATGCAAATACGGGGAAGACATGGGTCCTGGGCTCAACGACCTCAATGGAAGGACAGTGACCAACACATGATACGATAATCACTATGATGGATATGGGCATAGTATGCTACAGGAATAAAAGAAAATGGGAACAGACAGACAATGGGAACCTATTGGCTATCAGGCCACACTGGCCTTTTACATCTGTTATCCCGTTCAAGCCTTAGCACTGCCCTGTACGTCAGTATTACCACTCCCAGTTTCAAAGTTGGGGAAACTCAGCTGCTAGAGTCATCTGGTCAGTAGGCACAAAGCTAGGGTTTGAGCTCAGGCAACTGTGAGCATTGAATGCTGGTCAGGGCCAGCAAAATCTACTTTCTTGTTTTTTTTTTTTTTTTTTTTTTGAGATGGAGTCTCGCTGTGTCGCCCAGGCTGGAGTGCAGTGGTGCGATATCTGCTCACTGCAAGCTCCACCTCCTGGGTTCACTCCATTCTCTTGCCTCAGTCTCCAGAGTAGCTGAGACTACAGGCACCCACCACCACGCCCGGCTAATTTTTGTATTTTTAGTAGAGACGGAGTTTCATCGTGTTACCCAGGATGGTCTCGATCTCCTGACCTCGTGATCTGCCCACCGTGGCCTCCCAAAGGGCTGGGAGTACAGGCGTGAGCCACTGCGCCTGGCCAAAAAACTACTTTCATGTACTATTGGTGAGGGCGATCAATTAGAATATCTTTGGCAAACAATTTGGCAGTATGTTGTAAGAGTTTTAAAATGGCCAGGCTCTCTGTCTCAATATTAATTCTACTTCTCAGAATCTAGCCCCATTTCTAGATGGGGGTGCTACCGACATTCAGAGGGGGATAATACTTTCTGTTTGAAATTTTTTAAATTTTATTATTATTATTATTATTATTGTAGAGACAAGGCCTCACTATGTTGCCCAGGCTGGTCTCGAACTCCTGGGCTCCAGGGATCCTCAAGTGATCCTCACCTCGACCTCCCAAAGTGTTGGGATTACAGCGTGAGCCACCATGCCTTGCCAAAAAGTTCATGTTCTTAATGATATGAGAAAATGCTTATGCGATAGTGTTAAGTAAAAGAGTCAGAATGGGCCAGGCACAGTGGCTTATGCCTGTAATCCCAGCACTTTGGAAGGCTGAGGCAGGTGGATCATGAAGTCAGGAGTTCGAGACCAGCCTGGCTAACATGGAGAAACCCTGTTTCTACCAAAAATACCAAAATTGGCTGGGCATGGTGGCGGATGCCTATAATCTCAGCTACTCAGGAGGCTGAGACAGGAGAATCGCTTGAACCTGGGAGGTAGAGGTTGCAGTGAACCGAGATTGTGCCATTGTACTCTAGCCTGGGCGACAGAGCAAGACTTCATCTCAAAAAAAAAGAGTCAGAATGAAAAACTGCATAGAGAATTGAGACTTGTCTTTGCTATACCACTCCCACCTCCCCCAAAAAAGGCATTAAAAACACTGGAAAGTATTAAGTTGTCCTATACGTGGTAGGTTCCTCCCAGGTTGTGGGGCTAGAAGTCACCCTCATTTTTTTACTTTAAAAAAAAGTGTGTGTGTATGTGTGTGTGTATGTGTGTGTATACATATATATATATAATTATATAATTCACATACCATAAAATTTCCCCTTTTAGTGGTTTTAATATATTCACAAAGTTGTGCAGCTATCACCAAAATCTAATTCCAGACAATTTTCATCATCCTAAAATGAAACTTATTAGAAGTCACTCCCCATTTCCCTTCCTCCCAGCCCCTGCCAACTACTAATATACTTCTGTGGTTATTGATTTGTCTATTCTTGGCATTTCATATCAATAGGATCATAAAATATATTATATTTTGTGTTTCCCTTCTTTCACTGAGTATGTATGTATTTTAGGTTCTTTTTTTGTTTTGAGACAGAGTTTCGCTCTGTTGCCCAGGCTACAGTGCAGTGGCACAGTCTCGGCTCACTTTGAGCTCTGCCTCCCGGGTTCACACCATTCTCCTGCCTCAGCCTCTGGAGTAGCTGGGACTACAGGCGCCCGCCACCATGACCAGCTGTATTTTAGGTTCATTAAAAAACATTTTAATGGGCTAGGCGCGGTGGCTCACACCTATAATCTCAGCATTTTGGGAGACCAAGGGGGGCGGATTACTTGAAGCCAGGAGTTCAAGACCAGCCTGGCCAACACAGCAAAACCCCATTTCTACTAAAAATGCAAAAATAGTCGGGCATTGTGGCAGGTGCCTGTAGTCCCAGTTACTCAGGAGGCTAAGGCATGAGAATTACTTGAACCTGGGAGGTGGAGGTTGCAGTGAGCTGAGATCATGCCACTTCACTCCAGTCTGGGTGACAGAGTAAGACTGTCTCAAAAAAAAAAAAAAAAAAAAAAAAAGAAGAAGAAGAAAAGAAAAAGAAAAAAAAAGTGTTAATGAACCTGAAAATGTTCATTAAAATTACTGTCATCCCCCCTCTGCCAATGATTCCCTACATTCATGGGTAACCATGCTCCGCCTTTCCTGGTCATTCCATTTGCTTAATGCCTGTGTATGGTGCACCTGCTATAGTGCAAGTCCTGTGTACTGTGGCTCCAGGACAGCCCAGCCTCTCTGAGGAAACAGTACAGAGCTAGCGAAGAGTTACCCAGGGCACTCTGGGAAGAGGACTTAGACTAGTACCAGGTATCTGGGATGACACCTGAAGAAAGTGGCAGCTAAGATGAGGCATGTTATCAGTACTTCATTCCTTTCCATAACTAAATAATATTTCATTGTATACGTATACTACATTTTGTTAATCCATTCATCAATTGATGGACATTTGGTTGTTTCTATTTTTTGGCTATTATGAAAATTGCTGCTATCAATAGTAGCGTACAAGTTTTTGTATTGGCAAATGTTTTCAATTCTCCTAGGTATACACCTAGGAGTGGAATTCCTGCATACAATAACTCTATGCTTAACTTTTTTTTTTGGTTTTTTGTTTGAGATGGAGTCTTGCTCTGTTGCCCAGGCTGCAGTGCAATAGTGTGATCTCGGCTCACTGCAAGCTCTGCCTCCCGGGTTCATGCCATTCTCCTGCCTCAGCCTCCCGAGTAGCTGGGACTACAGGCGGCTGCCACCATGCCCAGCTATTTTTTTTTGTATTTTTAGTAGAGATGGGGTTTCACCGTGTTAGCCAGGATGGTCTCAATCTCCTGATCTCATGTACCGCCCGCCTCAGCCTCCCAAAGTGCTGGGATTACAGGCATGAGCCACTGCGCCTGGCCAAGTCCAGCCTATGCTTAACTTTTTTTTTTTTTTTTTTTTTTTTTTTTTTTTT
>NC_037687.1:35063970-35122932 GCF_003255815.1 Theropithecus gelada | reverse complement strand
GGATCTCAGCTCACTGCAAGCTCCGCCTCCCGGGTTTACGCCATTCTCCTGCCTCAGCCTCCCGAGTAGCTGGGACTACAGGCGCCCGCCACCTCGCCCGGCTAGTTTTTTGTATTTTTAGTAGAGACGAGGTTTCACCGTATTAGCCAGGATAGTCTCGATCTCCTGACCTCGTGATCCACCCGTCTCGGCCTCCCAAAGTGCTGGGATTACAGGCTTGAGCCACCGCGCCCGGCCGCCTATGCTTAACTTTTTAAGAAACTGCCAGGCTGTTTTGCAAATTGGCTGTACCATTTTGCATTCCCACCAGCTGTGGATGAAGGTTCCAATTTCTCTACATCCTTACCAAGGTATTATATACTATGGTAGTTCCCCTTATCTGCAGGGGATGTGTTCCAAGACCCTCCAGTGGATGCCTGAAACCATGGATAGTACTCTGGCTCCAGGACAGCCCAGCCTCTCTGAGGAAACAGTACAGAGCTAGCGAAGAGTTACCCAGGGCACTCTGGGAAGAGGACTTAGACTTATATTTTTTCTTATACATATATACCCATGATAAAGTTCATAAGTTAGCCATAGTAAGAAATTAACAATGACTCATAAAATAGAACAATTATAACAATATACTGTAATAAAAGCTATATGAATGTGGTCTTTCTCTCTCAAAATATTGTACTATACTCACCAAAACTGAACACAAGGGGTGACTACTGTATTACTTTTCTCGACATTCTCTACTTCCCACAGTGAACTTGTTTTCTCTTATAGTCAGGAAGAATACCCTAAATTAAGTGTAACCTCTCCTAGGAGACCTCAACACTTTGCTTTGGCCACACACTACTCCTTACTCAAAGACTTAGCCTCTCCGTCTCCCATCCACGACTCCCAGTTTTAAGTATTTGCAGTTCTTCTGTTTCCTTTCCTTCAATGTCAGCCAGGACACTCATTGTGCTTGGAGTCTCTGCTCAAGGAAGTCACCCTGGACAGAGATGCAGGAGGCCTGAGAAAGAGCAAAGGCCTTGGGCACAGGAAGAAGAGAACGTTACTCTAAAACAAGACCCCAATCCTTTTTTTTTTTTTTTTTTTTTTTTTGAGACGGAGTCTCGCTCTGTCGCCCAGGCTGCAGTGCAGTGGCGCGATCTCGGCTCACTGCAAGCTCCGCCTCCCAGGTTCAGGCCATTCTCCCGCCTCAGCCTCCGAGTAGCTGGGACTACAGGCGCCCGCCACCACGCCCGGCTAGTTTTTTGTATTTTTAGTAGAGACGGGGTTTCACCATGTTAGCCAGGATGGTCTCGATCTCCTGACCTCGTGATCCACCCGCCTCGGCCTCCCAAAGTGCTGGGATTACAGGCTTGAGCCACCGCGCCCGGCCGACCCCAATCCTTAAACCTTTTGGTGACAGCTGGTGACCTCTGGCAACCTCTGACAAAGCTGTGTTTAAGCCCCTTCACTGCACTGTAAAGTTCTCTTGGGTCTCTCATAGCCTTCCTAAACCCCTTGTTGCCCCTGCTGTTCTTGAGTTCTGAAATCCCTGTCTGACTGATTCCTCTGGGCTCTCTAGGCCTCATCTCAGCTGCCACTTTCTTCAGGTGTCATCCCAGATACCTGGTACTAGTCTAAGTCCTCTTCCCAGAGTGCCCTGGGTAACTCTTCGCTAGCTCTGTACTGTTTCCTCAGAGAGGCTGGACTGTCCTGGAGCCACAGTACACAGGACTTGCCCTATAGCAGGTTCACAATAAACAGGCATTAAGCAAATGGAATGACCAGGAAAGGCTAAGCATGGTCACCCACGAATGCAGGGAATCATCTGGGGAAGGGGAGGGGAAGGAGGAGCATGGGTGTCAGGGATGACAATACATGCAGCAACAGCTTCCAAATTCTCTTTTGCACCCCTGGAACACCTGTTCTGGAGAAATCCCTCATGACAGTCTCTGAAATACATGTATGTGAAACTTCCTCAGCCTCATCAGCCAACCTCAACTCCTATCAGGATGAGGTTCCCCATCCACAGCTGCTTTACCAACCAAGGAGGGTGGTTCTTTTCATTTCTCACACATGGCTTATACCCAGCCTGATAATGGTACCTACCTCAGAGGGTTGCTATGAGATTATGTGAGGCGATTTATTACAAGTGTCCAGCACAGGCCTGGTGCACAGTAAACATGCAGTAGATGTATGGATTCCATAGCCCCCTGCTACACATAAGCACACACTGGGCGACATATCCGTAAGCCCAGCTGAATGACCAATAGTCGCCCAATTTCAGCTGCAGACATGGCAAAGCATAAATCCTCTCTCACATGCTTGGTAAACTGTTTGTGGATAGCCCAAGTTTTAGTCTCCCTGATAAAAATCTCAGTCAATCATATATTAACACATATTATCTCAGGTACGGTCTGTCAGCCATAGCCTTCAAAATACCCAGACACAGGAAATATCTCAATGTCACCTATAATCAGTCAAATAAACACAGGCCTGGCCAGGCATGGTGGCTCAGCCTGTAATCTCAGCGCTTTGGGAGGCCTAGGCGGGTGGATCACCTGAGGTCAGGAGTTCCGGAGCAGCCTGACCAAGATGGTGAAACCCCGTCTCTACCAAAAATACAAAAATTAGCCAAGTGTGGTGGCGGGCGCCTGTAATCCCAGCTACTCCGGAGGCTGAGGCAGGATAATCGCTTGAACCCGGGAGGCCGACGTTGCAGTGAGCCGAGATTGCACCGCTGCACTCCAGCCTGCGCGACAGAGCGAGACTCTGTCTCAAAAACAAGCACAAACACAGGCCCTCGCAGCATTTCCATCACACAGTATTATTCTGATCACAGTCATTCATAATCTTAGTCACTATCTCAAGGACACATAAAGAATATCAGTCACACTTGAAATCACACCGTCACACACTCACCCTCTCACTTACAGTATCTCACAACCCATCTGCAAAGTCTCAAAGGGCAACCATCTCTGTCAGTCACACACTCCGTGGTTAGTGTTACACTCAACCTATCAGAATCACACACTCCAACCCGTCAGATACACACACAGGAGGTGTCAGACACAGAACTGCCTATCAGACACAATAACGGGTCCGTCCCACACCCTCCCAGGCCACTGGTTCTACATTTTATCTGTTGTCTGTCCGCCTGCTCCACACTTCGCCCGCCCCACACCGGTCAATCAGTCCATCCGACACTCTCTCCGTCGGTCCGACACTCTCTCCGTCGGTCCGTCCGGCACTCAGTGTGTCAGTCCGCACCACATTCAGTCCGTGAGTGCGTCTACACTGGGTCCGTCGGTCCGTGCACACCCGGTCCGTCCACACCGGGTCCGTCAGTCCGTCACATCCTCTGCGCGTGTGTCCGGCACTCGCAGTCCGTCTATTCACGGCCCCTAGTCAGCCTCTCACTCTATCCGCTGGGAGGTACCCCGCATCTTGCTCTGGCCACCCCAGACGTTCGCGGCTTCTGGACCTGCTGTACTCCCCTTTGACCTGGACCAGGGCGGAGAACACCCCCGAAACCCACCTCACCAGCACAGCCGGCGGACCCTTCCGGAGCTGCCCGCAGAGACGAGCCAGCTTGCGCGCCCGCCACCCCGGGCCACAGCTCCCAGCACGCCCCACGGGCCCACGCCCGCCAGGACTACAATTCCCGGCGTCCTCCGGAAGCTCAAGCGTACCCAGGCGCGGCGCCTGCTGGGAATTATAGTTGTCGTTGGTCAGCACGCGGGCCACGGGATCCCAGCCCCGCCTTTGTGGGACTGAGGTGGCGCTGAGTGGGAGAGCAGCAGGGGATGCGCGAAAGGCGGGACGTGGAGGTGAGAGAAGTGTGAAGGCTGAGGGTGACAGTACCTGTGCGAGGCTGAGGGTGAGGGTGCCTGTATGAGGGTGAGGGTGAGGGCGGCTGTGTGAGGGCTGAGTGTGAAGGTGCCTGTGTGAGGCTGAGGGTGGCTGTGTGAGGGCTGAGGGTGAGGGTGCCTGTGTCAGGATGAGACTGAGGGTGCCTGTGTGAGGGTGAGAATGCCTGTGTGAGGGCTGAGGGTGGCTGTGTGAGGGCTGAGGGTGAGGGTGCCTGTGTGAGGCTGAGGGTGGCTGTGTGAGGGCTGAGGCTGAGGGTGCCTGTGTGAGGCTGAGAGTGCCTGTGTGAGGGCTGAGGGTGGCTGTGTGAGGGCTGAGGGTGCCTGTGTGAGGGCTGAGGGTGGTTGTGTGAGAGTGAGGGTGCCTGTGTGAGGGCTGAGGGTGGCTGTGTGAGGTTGAGGGTGCCTGTGTGAGGGCTGAGGATGGCTGTGTGAGGGCTGAGGGTGCCTATGTGAAGGCTGAGGGTGCCTGTGTGAGGGCTGAGGGTGAAGGTGACTGTGTGAAGGTTGAGGGTGAGGATGCCTTTGTGAGGGCTGAGGGTTAGGGTGGCTGTGTGAGGGCTGAGGGTGAGGGTGCCTGTGTGAGTGTGAGGGAGCCATGCCACTTGCACACCCTCCTTCTGCTCCTGACTCCCAGGAAGGGCAAGGGGGTCACTGGCCTTGGGGTTCCACAGAAAGAGGATTCCTGATTTGATGCTTAAGACCTGTGCCTCAGACGCCTGCCTCTATAACAGAAAGCCGTCCACACAGACACCCCACCTCATCTGGGTACCTCCTCTGGACCTAGGCTGGGTCTTCATAGGCAGCCACAGCCACCTGTGCTGCTGCCCCCACATTGCCTCTGGCTTTGGGCTTCTCAAGGACTTGCTGTGTGATGCTGAGTTCCTTAACATGGGGACGATGTGTTGGAATGTGGCAGTGTTCAGGCCCTGGGAGCCAAATAAGGGGACCCACTTCCACCAAATGACAGCAGCAGCTCCCCTTTCCTGAGCACCTCCTGCAGGTCAGGCCAGCCAGCAAACACCTTTGATGGTACTCTCAACCAATCAAAGGGGAGGTATTATCATTACTGTCTTTTACAGGTTGGGAAACTGGGGCACAGAGAAGTTAAACCAAAGGTTGTTTGGTAAAGTGACTGGCAGGCGGAGATGTGAAACTTTGTGCTTTCAAAATTACATATACATGTTTTACAGAAGTACAAGTGCTCAGCTTAGTGAATTTGGTAAATGCACAGCCCTGTGTAACTAGCAGTCAAATTAAACTCTAGAATGTTCTGTGAGGATGGAAAAGTTCTGGAGTTGTGCTGTCTAATATGGCACCATCAGCCCCATGTAGCTCCTGAGTACTAGAAACATAGCTAGTCTGACTGGGAAATGGAACTTGTAATTTTATTTGAATTTAATCATACCTACCATATTGGACGGCGCAGGGCTAGGACATTTCAGCACCTTAGACAGCTCCCCTGTAGTAGGTAGCCCTTCCGGAAAAGGTGTCCCAGCCTAATTTTTTTTTAATTTTAATTTTTTTTTTTTTTTTTTTTTTTTTTTTTTTGAGACGGAGTTTCCCTCTGTCGTCCAGGCTGGGGTGGAATGGTTCTATCTCGGCTTATTAGAGGCTCTGTCACCCGGATTCAAGCGCTTCTCCTGCCTCAGCCTCCTGAGTAGCTTGGGATTATAGGCACCTGCCACCATGCCGGGATAATTTTTGTGTTTTTAGTAAAGACAGAGTTTTGCCATGTTGGCCAGGCTGGTCTCGAATTCCTGAGCTCAGGTGATCTACTCTCTTTGGCCCCCCAAAGTGCTAGGATTACAGGCATGAGCCACCATGCCCAGCCCAGCCTCTTCTTGAACTTCATGCAAAATTATGTGCCCTGTTATAGTCTGAGGCCTCAGCTCCATGCTATCAGGTTTCAAGGACAGCAGCCACAGGATACCTATATGAGGACTATGTGAGAACAAAGTGAGATGTCAAGTGGGTGAGTGCTCTAAAGAGAGAAAAATTGATCATTCCAGCTGTACTGAATTCAGGTCCTAACAGAGACTCCCAGGAAGGAAGGGCAGATGTGGGGTCTTTTGTTCCTTCCCACAGAGGCAAGAGTACCGAACAGACTCTTTGGGCCCTGATTTGCCCAGTACCTACACCTTCCTCCCCATCTTATTCCTAAGCTGAGAATGGCAAGTATGATGGTAGTCTGTCAGATCTAGGATCAAATCTTCACCACTCTCTGCTGTGATTCTGTGCTGCTCACATCCCTTGGGGTCTGTTTCCTATGTATAAAATGAAACCTCTTGTGAAAAGCTTTTTGCTCATTGATTAATTTAAGGAATGAATTACACTTAATGAAGTTTTGGATTTTATTAATAAAATGTATGGACATGTGTTTTTCTCTTGTTAGATAGGTACCTTTGTAACATCTTTGGTTTTCCCTCTGAGCCTACAAAGCTGACAACATTTGCTGCTTGGTTTTTTGTTTGTTTGGTTTTTGAGAGAGTTTCACTCTTGTTGCCCAGGCTGGCGTGCAATGGTGCAATCTCGGCTCACCACAATATCTACCTCCTGGGATCAAGCAATTCACCTGCCTCAGCCTCCTGAGTAGCTGGGATTACAGGCATGCACCACCACGCCCAGCTAGTTTTGTGTTTTTAGTAGAGACAGGGTTTCACCATGTTGGCCAGGCTGGTCTCATACTCCTGACCTCAGGTGATCCACCTGCCTTGGCCTCCCAAAGTGCTGGGATTACAGGCATGAGCCACTGCACCCAGCCTGCTGCTTGTGTTTTACAGAAGAGTTTGCCAACCATACTCCGATGGCCTGGGCAGTGATGGAGGGTTTAAAGTGAGGGGTGGCCTCACCAGTCAGGGGTAAAAGACCCTCTCTACCCAATGCTGAGTGGAGAGTGATGAAGGGGGCAATGGGAAGCAGGAGAACTGTGAGGAGGTAGTGGCTTAGAGCAGGCTGAGGAAGGCAGGGCAGTGGAATGAAGGAAGCAGAAGCAGGGTGTGTTTTAGAGGGATATCTGGCTTCTGAAAATATCTAGCCCTATACCTGCCCCCTATACCACTGTGACTGCCACCCCACCATCTACCTCACCTCACCCACTGCTCTGTCTCCACATTGCTTGGCCTTAGCAGCTACAGGGTAGGGGGCACCTGAGGTCTCAGTCCTGGGCAGAGGTCCCAGGTTGCTAGTGACTCTTGCAGAGACAGGTTTGTTTCCAGGGCCACTGCCACCTTCTCTTTGATCCTACACACCAGTGCAGCTCTAGGCTCCTGGCTTTGACTTCAGGGGCCCAGGCCTGGGATTCTGGAAATGAAGCACGGCTAATGAGCACAGGCAGCAAGGAGAGGGTGTGGTCATGGCCATACACACAGGCGCTCCTGGGACAGAGAGATACACCCAGGCCAGGCTCTTCACAAGCCTAGGTCCCACCCATGGCATCCCCTTCCCAAATTAAAAATATACATCCACACAAACACCTGTACATGAATGTTCACAGCAGTAGCATTTATAATATCAGAAGAGTTGGCAACAACCCCAACGTCTAGAATGAGTAAACAAACTGTGGTATATCCGTACAATGGAGTATTTTTTTTTTTTTTTTTTTTTTGAGACGGAGTCTTGCTCTGTCACCCAGGCTGGAGTGCAGTGGCACAATCTCAGCTCACTGCAACCTCTGCCTCCTGGGTTCACGCCATTCTCCTGCCTCAGCCTCCCGAGTAGCTGGGACTGTAGGCACTCGCCACTACGCCCGGCTAATTTTTTGTATTCTTTAGTAGAGACAGGGTTTCACTGTGTTAGGCAGGATGGTCTCGATCTCCTGACCTCATAATCCGCCCACCTCGGCCTCCTAAGGTGCTGGGATTACAGGCGTGAGCCACCGCACCCGGCCTACAATGGAGTATTATTCAGCCATAAAGAAGAATGAAAAACTGATACATGCTACAACATGGATGAACTCTGAAAACATGTTCAGTGGTAAAATGCCAGACACAGGAAACTACATATTGTATAACTTCATTTATATGAAGTATCCAGAAGAGGCAAATCTAGACACATAACGTGGATTAGTGGTTGCCAGAGGCTGGAGGAAGAGCAAATAGGCAGTGATGATAACAAGTATAAGGGATACTCACACACCTGAGGTCACACCTGCACAGACAGGTGGCATCAACACATGCAGGACTGTCACGGTTGCTTCTGGACCGAACGAAGGAGGATGAATGCAGAAATGAGACAAAGACAAAAGGATCTGTTTGAAAGAAGGGGTCAGGGGGCTCCTTGATTCTAGGGAACAAGGGCCCTGAGCTTTTACAGCCCTTCATATTTATTAGGTAGAGTGAATAGGGAGGAAGGGGTAACTGTCAGTCAGCTATTTAACACAGGCCCACATGATTGCTTTCTTTGTTCAACAGGTTCTAGATGTTCCTGTAGATAACCTCAAGGAGCATGGGACCTGGGACATGACTGCCCCCATCATTCCTTCTGGTGGCAGACACAGTTTGTCAGTTTGCCAGCATCTTGCTTTCATGAGAACAGTTTGCTGTTCGCTCATAGAGCCTCCAGTGGTATATTGAGTTGGTCACGACCCTCATTCCTTCGGCCTCCAACATCTCCCCCTTTTTGTTTTTGCATTAATTGAATAAAGGTAATTTCAGGCTGTGCAGCTTTCAATTGCTGGTTGGTGGTTCACCTGATCCTATAGACTATAAGCAAAAAAACAGAGACATAACAACATTATTCTTCTAAAAGAGACATTGAGGTTATGTTTAAGTAGGTCCAGGGGTTGAGGCTATCTAAGTCCTGCTGGAATTCTGTTTAAGCTTCTAAAAGAGGGCTGTTATTTTTGAGTTTGCTTATTCAAGTTAAGAATTTTACTCTGGCCGGGCGCGGTGGCTCAAGCCTGTAATCCCAGCACTTTGGGAGGCCGAGGCAGGTGGATCACGAGGTCAGGAGATCGAGACCATCCTGGCTAACATGGTGAAACCCCGTCTCTACTAAAAATACAAAAAACTAGCCGGGCGTGGTGGCGGGCGCCTGTAGTCCCAGCTACTCGGAGGCTGAGGCAGGAGAATGGCGTGAACCTGGGAGGCAGAGCTTGCAGTGAGCCGAGATCGCGCCACTGCACTCCAGCCTGGGTGACACAGCGTGAGACTCCGTCTCAAAAAAAAAAAAAAAAAAGAATTTTACTCTGTAAGTTACTGATATCAAAAGTAATATTGGATGTAAAAGCTCCCTGCAAATGAGCTTTTACAAGGTTCCATGGATATTTACTTTGGTTCTATTCCAAATTGATCACACAAATATGAATATGATTGAAATGACAGTGCAATTGCTTCTGCAATTGCAAACTTTGTACCTGCTTTCCCGGCCACAGAACAGTAGTCTTTAACACTGCTACCTTTGTTTGTAATTCGGTATTAATTTTATTTTGAAGCATCCATGCCTGGTTGGCTGTACGTGTCCAATTTTCTACATATTGGGCTGTTTGAATAGAACTATGTAGTGCTACTGAGGACACCACAACCGAGGTTATTAGTGTGACTGAGATTACATTAAAAATTACTATGTTTAAGGCTTTATGTGCACAATGAGTGAGCTGGGTAAGGAGTTTTACAAAATGTAAAGCAGGGGTGGCAGCCCAAGGTTTGGACAAATTGACAGGGATCCATAACCCAGGGATACGACCCAGAATTATTAGAGTGGGGATGTTGTGTGTTTGTATTGTGCTATGATTGAGGCAGTGATACAGTTGACAAGAGTCACAAGTCAATTGGGTGATGTTTACTTGGAGTTGCTCCTTCTTAGATGCTAGAAAAACATAGGAATTAAAAATACAAACCAGCCAGGCGTGGTGGCTCACGCCTGTAATCCCAGCACTTTGGGAGGCCAAGGCAGGTGGATCACCAGGTCAGGAGTTCAAGAGCAGCCTGGCCAAGATGGTGAAATCCCATTTCTACTAAAAATACAAAAAACAAAAAATAGCCTGGTGTGGTGGGCGCCTATAATCCCAGCTACTCGGGAGGCTGAGGCAGAGAACTGCTTGAACCCGGGAGGCAGAGGTTGCAGTGACCTGAGATCGCACCACTGCACTCCAGCCTGGGTGACACAGCAAGACTCCATCTCAAACAACCACAACAACAACAAAAAAACCCCACAAACCATAAATTGGTAATATTTTTTACAAAGGTGATATTAAAACTGTGTTGAATAATATTACTATTATTGGATAATGTTCTGACCCAGATGCTGTTATTCATAAATGGGAGTGTTGCCTTCCATATTGATTCCTGAATTGGGCCTCTTTTTCCTAGATGACGCCACTAAGGTAAGGCTGGGCTAAAGCCTGTCCTGTGCCAAGCAAGTTGTGCAGTCAACTGGGGGATTGAATCCCAGTGTGATGTGGCGAAGAGGTGTTGAAGGTCCGCCACCAGTGCCAGTGAAGTTTGTGCCAAGAGATCTGATTTTCATCTTTCCCATCTAAATGGCCAAGGGAACCCCAGTCAATGTTTCCCATTCACACAGAGTTGTCTGGCCAAAGGGCCAAGACACTGGGTCCAAGGAGGGGGGTGAGAAATATTAAAGGGAGCCCATTCCGTATAATCAATACAATTTGAGTGATGGGGCCAGAAGTGATTGGTGAACACACCAGTAACATTAATGGAGCTGAGGCCTAATGAATACATAATTTTTCCGTGGTGATTTAACCATGCCTAAGATTGGACTGCAAGACAGCTGCAGTTGAGTGACATATCCGTGGTGATACATAAAGGGAGTCCTTCCAATGGGGTGGTGTAATTGATGCTATTGTTCTGTGTCAGGGGGAGTTAGGGGTCCTGGTGCCCATGCTCCCTGATCATGATATATTTCAGGAGGAGTGTCACTCCAGAGTACCAATCGCACTGCTGGTGGGTTAGGAACATATGCCCAATATGTTTTTGCCTCTACACAGGGGAAACATACCGCACAGGACACTACAGCTAGCATGGCCAAGAACATGGAGTCAGGGGTTTTTGCCTGACCCTGGCGCTCCAGCAGTTTTTCAGCTTCCTGTGTGGTTTTCTTGATCTGTCCCCATGTTATGGGGTTGGCTGTCATTGTGACTCCGGTCGGCCCTCGTTCTGTCTTCGCATTCAGATTCCGCTGGCTCATGGCTCGTACTGGAGGGAACAGGCCCATGGTTGAATACCATGGATCCCTCTGGTCTCCCATTCCATGGTCACACACACCTGGAGGGCACCCACACGGTTTGTCCATCTCCTGTAAAACACAAGCATACCCTCGTCCCCATGTCAGCAAATCCACCGGACCTTTCCATTGTCCCTCTTCCAGGGATTTCCATAACACTTTTGGATAAACTTGCCTCTTTTCCTCTAGCACTTGCCAGTGTCGTTCTGCTGGAGTCTTGCGCTCCATACCAGGAGTCAAACAATTTAAAGTAAACAAGGCAGCCGGGCGCGGTGGCTCATGCCTGTAATCCCAGCACTTTGGGAGGCCAAGGCGGGTGGATCACGAGGTCAGGAGATCAAGACAACGGTGAAACCCTGCCGCTACTAAAAATACAAAAATTAGCCGGGCGCGGTGGCGGGTACCTGTAGTCCCAGCTACTCCGGAGGCTGAGGCAGGAGAATGCCGTAAACCCGGGAGGCGGAGCTTGCAGTGAGCTGAGATCCGGCCACTGCACTCCAGCCTGGGCGACAGAGCGAGACTCCGTCTCAAAAAAAACAAAAAAAAACAAAAAAAACACAATAGTAGTAAACAAGGCTAAATGTAATTTTGTTTGAGGTGGTAATTGGTCTCCTATTCTCCCTTTTTGTTTTTTCAGCATACATTGTAGTGTTTGGTGTGCCCGCTCAATAATGCCTTGCCCTCAGGAATTGTATGGAATTCCTGTTTTATGATTGATTGCCCACAATTGTAAAAAATTTGGAAAGCATGACTAACATAAGCAGGTCCACTGTCAGTTTTAAATTGTTTAGGGACCTGTATATGGGCGAATGATGACAGACAATATCGTCAGACATGACCAGCTGTTTCCCCAGTTTGGCATGTGGCATGTAATATATGGGAGTAAGCATCTATAGTTACATGAACATAGCGGAGTTTGCCAAAGGCTGCTCTCTCTCTATATGTAGCATTCATCTGCCAGATTTAATTCGGAGCCAAGCCTCATGGGTTGCATCCTTCCACGGGTGCAACACCAGGGATATGCTGGCAAGTGGGGCAGGCTTGTACAACAGCTCGAACCTGGCTGCGAGGCAGATGACACATAACGAGTAAGGGCAGAGGTGTTTTGATGCAGTAAAGCATGGGAAGCTTGGGCTTATTGAAATACAGAACTGATGAATTTATCTGCTCTATCATTACCTAGAGATAGTGGCCCAGGAAATTGCGTGTGAGATCAGATACAAGAAATATGAAAAGGGGCAGCATGAGAGCAAACAGCTTTCTGGAGTCTCAGAAATAGGTTGAGCAGTTCTGGTTTTAAGGTGCTCTTGATAGTGGCAGTTTTAATGCAACTAGCTACATTTACAACATAGGCTGAATTACAGACAATAGGAAATAAAGGTTGAGCTTTAAAACTTGAATAACTGCCATTAATTCGGAGTGCTGAACTGAAACTCTAGGGGTCTTTATTATTTGAGTATGTTTAAGTCCATAAATGGCTGTGCAGGTTTTGGAAGAGCCATCGGTAAAATAGGTCTGTCCACCTGAAATGGGTTTGTGATGAGTAATCACAGGGGGAATAAAAGGGTGAATTTTATAAAATTGCAAAATTTTGTCTGATGGATAATGGTTATCTATTATTTCTACAAAATCAGGGAAAGTGATCTGCCATGCAGTCGACACCTCCAGGCCTCAGCCTGTTGTTGGGAATCCAAGGTAACAATAATTTTATCAGGATCATACCCTGTAAGCATTTTTGATCTATGCCTGCCTATTGTTATAAATTGTGTGACTAAAGAAAGATAAACTTGCAAAGATTTTACTGTTTGGATTAAAAAATCCATTCTATTACCATTATAATTTTGTCTATGAATTGACCTAAAAGTCCTGCTGGAGAATGGGGGGTAGCAAGAAAAAACAAAAGCAACGTCTTTTGTGGTTGTAGCCGGGAGGCATGTCGTTGCTGAAACATCTGTTCTACAAGCTGTAATTCAGCTTCTGCCTCCTTAGTAAGTTGCTGAGGGGAATCTAATGAAGAATCTCCCTGGAGGGTTTGATAAAGATGAGTGAGTTGATAAGGAGCAATACCTAGCATTGGGCGCAGCCAATTAATATCCCCTAATAACTGCTGAAAGTTATTCAGAGTTTGCAATTTGTTCTTACAAAGAGCTACTTTCTAAGGCTAAATACTTTTTTCAGTAACAATAGTACCTAAGTACTGGTATGGGGAGGTTGTTTGCACCTTTTCAGGAGCTATTTTAAGATTCCATTGAGTTAAAGCCCATTTTATTTCTCTGAATAACTGGTATAATACTTGATCTGTAGGAGCGACCAAAAAAAACATTATCCATATAATGAATGACGTAGGTGGTGGGAAACATATTCTGAGGCTCCTTCAATGCTTTTCCTACAAAATGCTGACATAACGTAGGACTGTTGAGCATGCCCTGGGGTAATAAAACTTTTCATTGATCATGAGAGACAGGCTCTCTCTGATTAACAGAAGGCACAGAGAAGGCGAATTGAGGCTTGTCCTTCTTGTGTAATGGTATAGTAAAAAAACAGTCTTTAAGATCTATTACTACAAGAGGCTAATCTTTTGGAATGGCTGCTGGGGATGGCAGACCTTGCCGTAATGCACCCACTGGTTTAATTTGTGCATTAACTCTCAAATTATGCAGCAGTTGCCATTTTCCTGACTTTTTTGGGGTCACAAATACTGGTGAATTCCAAGCACTAACTGATTCTTTTGTACAGCCTGCATCCAACTGCTTTCTTACCAGCTGATGGAGTTGAGTCAGTTTCGCCTGTGATAGGCGCCATTGATCCACCCACACAGGTTTATCAGTCAGCCACTCTAGCGGCAAGGCAGTGGGTGGAGAAGTATCAATGACCCCTATCAGAAATTCTGATGCCCTAGCCCTGTCCTATCCGTTTGCCCAGTTACCGATATTGGATTGGGGTTTCCCTGTAGGAACTTTCCCAAGCCTTTCCCACTCTGATATCACATTTCCTTCAATATTTTAAATCCTGGATTATCAAACTTTTCATTTGTGAGTCTCATATCCCATGCTGTAAGTAAATCTCAGCCCCAGAGATTTGCAACATAAGGTTGAAAAGTACATGGCTGTCCATCTGGACCGAGACAAAGTAAAATTTCAGCACTCTGTTGAACACTTTGAGCTGTTCCTACTCCCACTAAGGATGTAGAGGTTAATTGCAGGGGCCAAGATGGGGGTCAACTGTTTTTGGATATTACTGAAACATCTGCTCCCATGTCCACACGTCCATAGCACTTCTTTCCTTTAATTTGCACTGCACAGGTGGGTCAATTAGAAGCTATGGGTTGGGATAGGTAAATTTCATGTGTAGTTGTACTCCCAAATTCTTGATTTCCTGTTTTCTCCTTTTGTGAAGAAGGGTGTAATTTGCAGAGAATAATAATAATAAGCAATAGCTGAGCAATATATTCCCCAGGTTTAAAAACCCAAAGATGTTGTGACATTACAATTACTTGAATTTCTCTTTCATAATCAGAGTCAACAATCCCAGGGACCACAGTAATGCCCTGTAAGTTAAGATGGCTTTGGCCTAAAATTAATCTTTTATATCCTGTTGGCAAAGGTCCCCAAATGTCGGTGGGAATTTTGGTGGGTTTCTCTCCTCCAACTAACGTGACCCTTTCTCTGACTGGGCGATCTAATCCTGCACTCCCGGGTGTTCCAGAGGAGAGGGAGTCAGTGTTCCTCCAGGAACCCACCCCTGTAGCCGGGTTGTGGCCTGGATGGGGAATGCCCTCATTGTTTGAGGGGCTGGGCCCAGGCCCCATTTTCATTTCCTGACAGCGGGGTGCCATTCTGATGAAATTTTTAGCAATATTGATTAGCCCAATGATTTCCTTTATTATGGCAAGGGCAGAGTCCTGGTGTTTGTGTGTGTGTGTGTGTTTGGGGAGGGGGCAGGTACTGCATTATAAGATCCCTTCCGCCTAGAGGTCTGATGGCATTCTTTTTTGAAATGTCCAATTTTTCCACAGTTATAACATTTTCCCACTTTAGGGCTCAACCCTTGGCCCTTTTCAGATTTGTTCACTACTAAATTAGCCATTGCTTGAGCTAACATTGTTGAACGATGGAGTTCAGTTCCCACACCTCACAGGCTTTGAGAAAATTTCCCAAGCTCTCTGTACATCTCACAGGTGCTAATGCACATTTACAATCTGCATTTGCATTTTCAAAAGCTAGGGTCAAAGTAAGCATTTTCGCAGCAGCAGTATGAGGAATTTGACGCTGCACTGCCTGTTGTAACCATGCAATAAACTGTGCATAGAGCTCTTGTGATTTTTGCATGATATGCGGAAAAGATTATACTGGGGCCCCTTTCTCAGGAATGGTGGCCCAGGCATGCTTAGCAGCCAAGGCACACTGATGGTAAGCGGCATCTGGAAGTGCAATTGTTGCACCAGGTCTGAATAAGAGTCACTACCCAACAGCATTTCCTCTGTAATGTTCCCATGTCCAACGGCAAGATTCTGTCTAGCCTGGTCTGCACACATTTCTTGCCAATTTAAATTCCATGTCAGATATGCACTAGCGGACAAACAAGTGCAAGCTAAATGCTTTATATCCAAGGGTGGGAAGCACACAGCGCTGAATACAGATTCTAACAATCCTAAAGTAAATGGGCTCTGTATTCCATTAGTAACCACACTAGCTTTTAATTAGTTCAATAATTTAAATTTTACTGGAGTGTGTTCATGAATAAACTGCTATGGATTATTTGGATCAGGCCTTAAGGTGATAGGAAAAGCGCAAGGTCCTAGTGGCTCGCCAGCTATGGCTGCAGCACGCAGAATTTTTTGTATTGGGATCTCTATTTCTGCTACTGGGGGCAGTACAGGCCAGTTCTCATCCTCCCTCTCCTGTTTATCATTTTCAATAGGCGCTGTTGGTGAGACAAAAGATTCTTTCCATTTTTGAGATTCAGAACATAGCTCCTGCTGTCCAGCAGAATAAGAAGGGGACAATGGCAGGAGAACAGTACAGACCAAACCCCAAGCAGAGAAAACAGAAGGATCCACTTTAAGAGCTTTCTGATAAGCTCGTTTCAATCCTTCTCCTACTTGGTCTCCATTTTCCACAGCCAGGGTACCTGTCTGCAGAAACCATGGGTTATGTGTAATAACCTCCTGTAAAAGCTTAATGTTTGAGAACTAACCTGAGCACCAGATTAAGTAAAACTTCAAGCAGCTGCACATAATGTTGCTCCTCAAAAGACAAATTCTGCCCCATGTTACCCTGATTCAGAAACTCCTCAGGGAACTGACTATATTCTCCACCTGCAGACTCTTCCTTCCAGGGGTTCCTAGTTCCTCTAATCAGTTTCGCTTTCTCTGCTCTGGCAGACCTTCCTCGTTCAGGTCCCTGGTCGGGCACTACTTGTCAGGGTTGCCTCTGGACCAAATGGAGGACGAAGGCAGAAATGAAGACAAAGACAAAAGGATCTGTTTGAAAGAAGGGATCAGGGGGCTCCTTGATTCTAGGGAACAAGGGCCCTGAGCTTTTACAGCCCTTCATATTTATTAGGTAGAGTGAATAGGGAGGAAGGGGTAACTGTCGGTCAGCTATTTGATTTAACACAGGCCCACATAATTGCTTTCTTTGTGCAACAGGTTCCAGATGTTCCTGTAGATAACCTCAAGGAGCACGGGATGTGGGGCATGACTGCCCCCAGCATTCTTTCTGGGGGCAGACGCAGTTTGTCAGTTTGCCGACATCCTGCTTTCATGAGAACGGTCTGCGGTTTGCTCACAGAGCCTCCAGTGGACCCTCATTCCTTCGGCCTGCAGCACAGGACCCTCCCCTCCCAGGGGCGCATAAGCGGTGACACCTGGCCAGACACGGGAGGTAGCGCCCTCACGCACCGCGCGCGCCTCTGCCCGCACCCACCGGGGGTCGCGTTTCCCTCACGGTCCCACCCGCCCACTCGTTCACTCCCACCGCCAGCACTCTCAGGCCAGGGCGCCTGTCCATCCCTCACAATCACCCTCGCCGCTCCTCCACACACCACTCACCACTGAGGCAGCCTCCTCAGAGAAGGCCCCGCGATAGTCCGCACGCCCGGCCGCGTCTTACACACGGCCGCCAGCACTTCCGTTACGCACTTCCGTCCGGTGGCCAGCGGCCGCCCAGGACTTCACCTCCCAGAAGGCCCTTCGCTTTCCTGCCTGGAAACGGGCATGCACGGGAATACAAGGCCTTTTGGGAAATGGAGTTCCCAGAGCTGCGGGGCCGGAAGGGGAGCGCGGGAGCTGCAGATGGTCAGAACCTGTCGGTTCTGCGCAGGCAGCGCACCTAAAGGGAAGTATATTGACATCCATGGTTTTATATGTTCTTTGAAATATACAGCATATGTACTTTTTTCTTGCTCTACGCGCACACATGTACACGCATAGATATAAAAGTATATCGTTTGGAGATATTTCCCCCCCCGAACCTTGTATATCCTTAAGCAGATGTCCCTTAAGAACAGGTACGTTCTTCCACTCACCCAAGTAATGACATTGAAGCCTGTACCCAATCCCCAGTCCGCATGCTAAATTCTCCAGTTGTCTCAATGTCTTATGTAGTTTTCATCTTTTATTCAAGCACAAACTAAACACGCATTACACTCTACTGTATCATTTCAAGTTGCTTTCAATCTAGAATGGATCCTGTTGTTTCTTTATAATGATCTTGACAGTTTTCATGTATCCAAGCGAGTTTTCCAAAATGCCCTCCAATTTAGGCTTGTCCGTATAGAGTATAAAACAATCATCATCTAATTTTACACACTTGTTTTATTCCACTGACCCTGCACATTTCTCCACTGAACAATTTTTGAAAACTTTTTGAAACATGGCATTACACCGTATGAATGCCATTTATTTATCCCCTACCTCCAGGCATTTAGCTAGAAATTGAGCAACAGGTGTATGCAGTCCCTGTACGTTCGTATGTTCAGGAGACTCCCTAATAATAGGCAGGCCCTGCATGATGCAAATCACCTTAATCGAGGGAGGTGTCCCGGTACAGTGTGGGACATGATAATTCCATCTACACACAAAAGGCCTGTATGACCTAGTGGAGGAGGTTCCCAATGTGCAAACTGACTCGGGTTACCCCTCCCTATTCCTACCACGGTCAGATCATCACAAGGGTCTTTAAAAATTCTATCAGCTATTTCCGGGCACGGTGGTTCACGCCTGTAATCCCAGCACTTTGGGAAGCCGAGGCGGGCGGATCACGAGGTCACGAGATCGAGACCATCCTGGCTAACACGGTGAAACCCCGTCTCTACTAAAAATACAAAAAATTAGCCGGGCATGGTGGTGGGCGCCTGTAGTACCAGCTACTTGGGAGGCTGAGGCAGGAGAATGGCGTGAACCCTGGAGGTGGAGCTGGCAGTGAGCCGAGATCATGCCAATGCACTCCAGCCTGGGTGACGGAGTGAGACTCCGTCTCAAAAAAATAAATAAAAATAAAAACAAATAATTTTTTTTTTTTTTTTTTGCGACAGAGTGAGACTCTGTCAAAAAAAAAAAAAAAAAAAAAAAATTCTATCAGTTATCGGCCTGGCGCGGTGGCTCACGCCTGTCATCCCAGCACTTTGGGAGGCCACAGTGGGAGAACCACTTAAGCCCAGCAATTCAAGACCAGCCTGGGCAACATAGTGAGTCCCTGTTGCTATAAATGAAAAAAAAAATTTTAATAAAATTTTAAAAAACCATATTTACATCTAAATAGCTATACATGACTAGTGGCTACCATGTTGTACAGTGCATCTGGAAGATGTCCATGTTGATTTCCTTACAAGAGACCTACGGGAGACTGCTTTTTCAGACTGGATGGAGATTTCTTTCCAGTTACCCATTGCAGAAACAACCTGAATACCTTGGAGGACATGCAAATAACACTGGAAATGGACCTGGCTGTTGCCTACAACTTGTATGTAGGGGGCTCTCATAATTGGGGCTCACTGATACAGGAAATTTTAAAAAGTAACTTGGAAATGTATGTGTGCGCTACAGCCACCTTCCAGGGACCTTTATCTTACATCTTTGGTATTGTCGAGTTAAAGCTGTTTTACACTCAACTGTTTCTGTCAACTGAACACACAAACACACATACACAAGTATATATAGAACAAGTATGAATATGACCAAGACACACAGTCTCTGCTCATGTGAAGATTGTGTGGGGGACGCAGACAGTAAACAATGAAAGAAATTATCAAAGTTACTTTAATTTGAAAGAGTTAAGATTTTTGTTTAAATTTATTTTTTGAACTGGTAATAATTTTACATGTTTCAAAAATTCCAAAAATATAGAAGGATAAAGAATGAAAATTACTCCTCATCACTCTCCTCCCAATTCTCCTGGCCAACCAGTATGCTTGACAGTTTTACCCTTTCAGAGATTGTGTGTACATATAAACAAATGTTTCTTATTTATTTATTTATTTATGAATGAGACGGAGTTTTGCTCTTGTTGCCCAAGCTGGAGTGCAATGGCACAATATTGGCTCACTGCAACCTCCACCTCCCAGGTTCAAGCGATTCTCCTGCCTCAGCCTACTGAGTAGCTCGGATTACAAGTGTGCACCACCACACCTGGCTTTTGTATTTTTAGTAGAGATGGGGTTTCACCATGTTGGTCAGGCTGGTCTTGAACTCCTGACCTCAGGTGATCCACCTGCCTCAGCCTCCCAAAGTGCTGGGATTACAGGCATGAGCCACCCCGCCCAGCCTGTTTCTTCTTTAAATAAATGGAAACATACTCTACAGTTTGACATCTTGCTTTTATCTACTTAACTATCTTGGAGCTCTTTCTCACATTAGCATAGTTTGAGGATCCCTAATTCAAAAATCTGAAATCTGAAACACTTCTGGTCCCGAGCAGTTTGAATAAGGGATACTCAACTTGTATATAAAGAGTTTTCATTTTTAAGGCTGTGATCTCCATTCCACCGTAAATGACTTAGCCAGTTCCCCATGGTGGACACGAGGGTTGGTTCCAAATTCTGACTTTTAAAATTAATAGCATAATGAAAACCATGTACAAACAGTCTGCACACATACAAATGCATGTGTAGGATTCATTACCAGCAGGTTTGCTTAGACAAAGGGTTTATGTATTTGTAATTTACATAGTGGCTGATAAACTGCCCTCCACAGAAGTTGTATCAATTCACATTCCCACTGGAAATGTATAAGAACCCCTCCAATGCCCCCTCTGAGAAAACTCAAGGCTGGTTAAATACTGGGTGGAGAGCACATTGTTACAATCCTCCTGAAAGTTAATTTAAAAAGCTACATGAAATTCATAGAGAAAATAATCAAAATATAGTAAGCATATGTTACAAGAGAACTAGAAGGGATTCCAAATTTCTAAACACAAGATAACTATACACATATATATTCCTCTGTGTGTATGTAAAATTTAGTGTACACTATATGTATGTGTAGACACACATGTATATTTTAAGAAAAATTGCAACGAAAATTAGTAAAATCCTAATAGTAAGGACCATCTATGGATGGCTAAAGTATAAGGAATTTTACACAAGTTTTCATATATATATATTTTTACTTTTATGCATTTTCCAAGTTTTGCTACAAAGAACTCACATTACCTTTACAAACAGAAAAAAACATGTCTTTTCCCTAGTTAACAGTAATTTCCACAGAGGAGTTTCTTCTGTTTCAAAATATCTACAAGGAAATCAGTAGGAATATCATGTTTAGAAAATGTGAACTGAAATGAGAAACAGAAAATATGCAAAGATCTGAAACACTTCTGGTCCCAAGCATTTCGATAAGGAATATTCAAGCTGTATATAAAGAGTCTTCATTTTTAAGAATGTGATCACTATTCCACCATAAATGACTTAGCCGGTTCCCCATGGTGGACAAGGAGGTTGTTTCTAAATTTTTACTTTTAAAATCAATAGCATAATGAAAACCATGTAGCCTGCACACATATAAATATATATGTAGGATTCATTCCCAGCAGGTTTGGTGAGACAAAGGGTTTATGTATTTGTAATTTAGAGACTGATAAACTGCCCTCCACAGAAGATGTATAAGAACTCTCCCACACCCGCTTCGAGAACTCAAGGCTCGCTGAGTTCCGGTTGATTGCTTAATCCCAGCTTACCACTCAGTGAGGCTGCTATAACCTCAGCCAACCCCATGCCCTCTCAGAGAAGTATCAACTGTGACCCCTTCAGGACTGGCCGTTTTGGGGGCCAAGGTGGAGGGAATGAGGCAATCACCGGCCTGACTTCCACAGCTGTCTAGAACCATGCTGTCACTGTTGGTCCCACTGCTTCAGAGGGGAGGGGCTTTCCTGTCTGGATTCCCAAGCCTGTGCCCCAAACTGCTGGTGGAGCAGAAAGGAGGAATGATCACGAATAGGGTTTTGGTACCAGACTGTTTGGTTCACGTTCTGGCTGGGCTGCTTGGTAGCACGTTGCTTCTCCTCTTAGGGCCGTTCTGCACTGTTGGTGGCGGTGGGGATGAAATGAAGTAAGCAAATCTGAAATGTTCACATGGCAAAATCAGGACCTCTAACTCCACGGAGTGGGGAAGGGGAGAGGCCAAGAAGACTGATGACTGATTTTCTGGCTTCCACGAAGGGTTGGCGAGTGGAAACCGCCTCCAGGAAAGGGATCAGGGAAGCAGAGACTAGTCTGGGCGGAAAATGAGTTTTGTTTGGGGTAGGCTGGGTTTGGGGAGCTTTCGGCACACCTCGGGGAGCTGCCCAGCAGCACACAGCAGTTGTCTGGGTCTGAAGCCCAAATCTCAGAAGCACCAGACTGATTTGGGAGTGAGCAGCACAAAGCTAGGGATGTGGATGACACCTGGGGAGGGCGTTGAGCACAAGGTGGACTCTGGGACAAGACCCCAGGGACCCCAACATTTAGGAGGGCTAACGGGAGGTTGAGAACTCCCTGAAGAGTTGGAAGGAACCCCACAATGCAAGGAGATGGAGCTTTGCAAAGAGGTTAGCAGGCTTCACAGTCCTGGGGATGAAGAGAGACGACACCAGAGGTGGTGCCCTGGACAGTGGTTGCAGTGGGTTCTGTGAAGCAGTAGGGGCGGACAGCGGGTCTGAGGTGTGAGCTGCCACCAAGGGAATGGGGAGCACAAGCAATTCTCCCAAGAGCTTGAAGGAGAAAAGCAGCAGATACGGCTAGCTGCCTCCATCATCCACTTCCCAAGACTTCTCTCCTACCTGTCTCCACCACAGAGGTTAGAAAGGTAAATACGAGGTTTCTAAGCCCCGCTGTTATTAGGGGTGGCCCCCTGACCCATCCGTGGCCAGTGAGACTTAGGGGGCCATGTGCTGCAGGCTTCTGGGAATGTTTTTCCTTTAAACATCATCAGAGATAAGTGTTGGCCTGCCCATTCCCTTCTTTCAGTCTTCACTGTGGATGCAAGGGCTGGAGCCATAGTAGTCTCCCCGTGATCACGATGGAAAGGTTGAGAGAACTGCAGAAAACATTGGCTATTACACAGCTGAGCCATTGAAAAGACAGCCTTTGAACAAAGCCTAATCTGTTTAAGCCATGGTCAGCTGGGTGCTGACATCAAATTCTAACTCCACGACTTCCTAGCTTGGGCTGGTTACTTTTATTCTAGTTACTACTAACTTTTGTCCTGTGCCTAATTTTGACTATCTGTAAAATGGTACTAACTCACAGAACAATTATTGTGGCAGTGTCTGAGGATGCAGCATTTAGCTATGCGAATGGAAGGTTATCTAAGGAGATAGAAGTGGCGCAGGTCAAGGTAGGAGGCCAGAGTTGCTGTGAAAAGTGAGCGCTGACACGGGCAATGTTTTGAGGACAACCCCAAAAAGGTAAGTGCAGAGAAACGAACCTGGGCCATCCACAGTGTCCTGTTGAACCTCTAGAGATGAACCACAAAGCTGGCTCTGGCATCCTGGAAGCCAGCTCTGCTTTAATTGAATAGCTGAGTTGTCACACTCCCAGCATCCAAAAAGCAAGAATGGACACGGGAAGTTCTGATGCTAATGAGTTCCAATGCTCAAACATTCCAACACGGTTATTCAAATTGCTGTTTGGCAGGGTGCACTGGCTCACATCTGTAATCATAGCACTCTGGATGGCCAAGGTGGGAGGATCGCTTGAGCCCAGGAGTTTGAAACTGGCCTAGGCAATGTAGGAAAACCCCATCTCTACAAATAAGAAATTTGCTGTGTGTGGTGGTGCATGCCTGTAGTAGCAGCTACAGGGGCAGCTGAGGCAGGAGAATCGCTTGAACCTGGGAGGTTGCAGTGAACCGCATGACACAGCAAGTCTCTATTTAAAAAAAAAAAAGATAAATTCCAACCAAATGCACTGTGTGGATCTTTAGATTATGATTACCATGAAACAAATAGAAAACAAAACAAAATTTATGAGGCAACCCAGAACATTTGAACACTAGATATTTGATATCTGTTTAATGTGATAATGACAAGATAGTTCTAGTTGAGATTTAACAAAATTAATTTTTCCTGTTTCATCACAGAAAGTCAGTGAAAGTAGGCCAGGCGTGGTGGCTCACGCCTGTAATCCCAGCATTTTGGGAGACTGAGGCGGGCAGATCACTTGAGGTCACAAGTTTGAGACCAGCATGGCCAACATGGTAAAACTCCATCTCTACTAAAAATACAACAATTAGCCAGGCATGGTAGTGTGCACCTGTAATCCCAGCTACTCAGAGGGCTGAAGCAAAAGAACTGTTTGAACCCGGGAGGTGGAGGTTGTAGTGAGCCAAGATTGTGCCACTGCACTCTAGACTGGGCGACAAAGCAACACTCCATCTCAAAAAGAAAAAGAGGGCCAAGTGCGGTGGTTCACACCTGTAATCCCAGCACTTTGGGAGGCCAAAGTGGGCAGATCATGAGGTCAGGAGATCAAGACCATCCTGGCTAACACGGTGAAAACCCGCCTCTACTAAAAACACAAAAAATTAGCCAGGTGTGGTAGTGGGCGCCTGTAGTCCAACTACTCAGGAGGCTGAGGCAAGAGAATGCCGTCCCGCGAGAGGCTGCAGTGAGCCAAGATCGCGCCACTGCACTCCAGCCTGGGCAACAGAGTGAGACTCCGTCTCAAAAAAAAAAAAAAAAGAAATTAAGTGAAATTCTTTTTTTTTTACTGCAATGCCCAGTGGAGAAGAATATGAACACCCTCAGGGCTACTGCTCTGCTTTGAACTCAGGCTCGGCAGTTTTACCCGCCATGGCTTTCACACTATCAGGGCACAGCAAAAATGCAAAATGACAGCTTAGTATGATTGTGAAATGGTTTTGTCCCAGTGGAGGAACATGGTTATATATATATCCAAGGCAGGAGAGTGTGGGGGAGGTAGGTGGGTGTACCAGCAAAAACATACTACTCATGTTTGAAAATGTCCACAATAAATCCTTAAAGGTTATTCAGAAAAATAAGTGGCTGGGCACAGTGGCTCATGCCTATAATCCCAACACTTTGGGACGCTAAGGTTTGAGACCAACCTCGGCAACACAGTGAGACCCTGTCTCTGCAAAAAATAAAAAAAAAAATTAGGAATGGTGGCGCATGCCAGTGGTCCTAGCTACTTGGGAGGCTGGGGTGGGAGGATCACTTGAGCCCAGGAGGTCAAGGTTGCAAGTGACCAGTGATTATACCACTGACTCCAGCCTGGGCAAAAGAGTGAGACCCTATCTCAAAAAAAAAAAAATACTAATAATAACAATAATGGATTATCTTCCTTATTTCACATCAGTTATGAATGCTGCAAAACAGTAAAGGATGTACTAAAAATACATCATGTATAAACTAGCTAATGACACCATTTGTTAAAATCAAGCTTATATGATTTCTAGTCCAGCCCTGATCAATCAATTTGAAGTTTTTTTTTTTTTTTTTGAGACAGAGTCTTGCTCTCTCACCCAGGCTGGAGTGCAGTAGTGCGATCTCAGCTCACTGAAACCTCTGCCTCCCAGGTTCAAGCGAGTCTTGTGCCTCAGCCTCCCCCAGGTAGCTAGAATTACAGGCACGCGCCACCACACTTGGCTAACCTTTGTATTTTTAGTAGAGATAGGGTTTCACCACGGGTCCAAGCTAGTCTCAAACTCCTGACCTCAAGTGATCCGCCCTCCTCAGCCTCCCAGAGTGCTGGGATTACAAGCGTGAGCCACCACACCCAGCTTGAAGTTTTAAAAATGTCAGCTGCATTTCTGGGCTGGGTTTATACCCAGGTGGCTTCTCTACCTTGGCACTACTGACATTTGGAGCTAGAGAATCCTTTGTTGAGGAGCCGTCCCGGGCACAATAGGATGTTGAGCAGCATCCCTGGCTTCTACCCACTACATGACAGTGGCACCCTTCCTCCAGGCACAGCAGCCAAAAATGTCTCTAGATGTCACCAAATGTGCCCTGGAGGCAAGAGCACCACCACTTAAGAACCTCTGGCTCAGCTGGGCGTGGTAGCTCATGCCTGTAATCCCAGCACTTTGGGAGGCCGAGGTGGGCGGATCATGAGGTCAGGAGTTTGAGACCAGCCTGGCTAACATGATGAAACCCCATCTCTACTAAAAATACAAAAATTAGCTGGCTGTGGTGGCGGGTGCCTGTAATCCCAGCTACTCAGGGGACTAAGGCGGGAGAATTGCTTTAACCTGGGAGGTGGAGGTTGTGGTGAGTCAAGACTGCGCCATTGCACTCCAGCCTGGGTGACAGAGCAAGACTCCATCTCAAAGAAAAAAACAAAAAAAAAGAACCTCTGGCTCATAGCAACACCAGATGTTTTTCAAGAGGAGCTGTGACACTCCCCTGCAGGGAATGCTGTGAAATTTCATGGGGGCTAGTCATGTAAGTGGGTTGGGGGTGTGGCTGAAATGTGGGCAGGAGCCATGCATGCTGCAAAGATGGTGAGGAACAGAACCGCCCCCAGTGGACCACATCAACAGATGTGGAATAAGCAGTTTTCAGGGTATGAACTGAGAACCTAACTTGACTTCACACATAAGCACAAGCTAATTGCTGCATGCCTGGAATTTACCCAGAATTTCCCAGAAATGCAATAATAGCACATTGTGTTGTTAAAAACGTTTCCAGGAGTTGGTTACTACTTTGGAAGGTCACGTTCCACCTGGGAAGGCCCCTCACAATATTGCCATGGTCAACATCATACCCTCTACCAGTCCACAAGCAACAGGCTATTGTCCTAGGTCTCCTGGCAAAATTGGGCCCACAGTGACAAGGAGAAATAGTGCACCAAGTCAGTACACATTACTCTACAATTTACTCTACCACAAATTACTTTCATTTTAATGATCCTTTACAAAATGGGGTTGCATACTGATTTCTTGACATTACACAGGTAGGTAGGTTATATTACCTGTGAACTCACTGTGCTGTAATGGAAGGAATGGCACAAAAGATGTCGCTAAAGAGGGCACTGAGTTTGACAGATTTGGACCAACCAACCTTGGGTGCTTGGGAAGCGTCGTTTCCTCAGAAAGTCAGAAGTCACCAATGACATTTCTACCCCCAGCCCCTCTTTTCATGAGTACACTATGTGGACTTACCACATTTTTGTACCTGTGGTTAAAAGTCATCAGCAAAGTTTCTCTCCGATGTGGATTCTCTGATGTCAAATAACATGGAGGCGCCCACAGCAGGCTCTTCCACTCCAATAACGTGCACGGGGTTTTTCTCTTGCATGATTTTTTGGATGTCGAACAAAGCCAGGGCTCTACTTTCCGGCTGCCCTGCCTTTGCTCCGCCTGCAGAGCTCTTTCTGGAGTTCGAGTGTTCATGCTGGACTAGGCGTGAGTTCCTGCTCGAGGGCTGTTCACGCCGGCGGTTTCGCCCGTGAGGCTGCTCCTCTCTGGTGTGAGTTATCTGGTGCCGGATGAGGTGAGAGCTCTGAATGAAACACTTCCCACACTGATTGCATTTGAAGGGCCTGTCGCTCCGGTGAGTCCTCTCATCTTGACTCAAAGGTGGGTCACAGCCCAGGGCTTCTGTCCATTCATGCTTTGTGAGAGCTGGCGTCTGCTCAAAGATCAGCCTCTGGCGGCACTCAAAAGGCTTCTCCCCGGCGTGCTTCCGCTGGTGCTGGGCCAGGGATGAGCTGTGCCTGAAGCCCTTCCCGCAGTGGTTACACTCGTAGGGCCTCTCCTCGGTGTGAGTTCTCAGGTGCAGGAAAAGGCAAGTGGTCCGAGAGAAGGATTTCCCGCACACGCTGCAGGTGTACGGCTTCTCCCCAGTGTGTGTTCTCTTGTGCCGACCCAGGGAGGAGTTCTGGTTGAAGGCCCGCCCACAGTCCTGACACTCATAGGGCTTCTCCCCAGTGTGAATCCTCCGGTGGACGGTAAGGTGTGTACTATGGCAGAAAGACTTCCCACATTCGGCGCACTTGTAGGGCTTGTCTCCAGTGTGGATACGCTCGTGCTGCACGAGGGAGGAGTTCTGGCTGAAGGCTTTCCCGCACTCCTTGCACATATAAGGTCTTTCTCCCGTATGAATCCTCTTGTGCACAGTGAGGTGTGCGTTATGGTTAAACGACTTCCCACAGTCGGTACATTTGTAGGGTTTGTCCTGCGCCTGGTTTTTTGTGAGCTCCGTAACTGGAATGGCCTGACTGGAAGCTCTGTGACAGTCACTGTTTTCACCGGGCTGTTTTCCTGGGGAGCCTGTCTGCTGTTTGACTAAGCTGGAGTTATGTTCTGAGTCTGTACCCTGTGAGTCGTAAGTATAGAAATACTCTCCTCTAGAGATCTCCGGGAATGGATGTGGGCTTGAACTCAGGACGCAGTTTTCCCCGAGTCTGAGAGTTTTGTAGCCTTGATCTTGAACTGGTGCTTCCTTGAGGCCAAATTCCAACTGCTTCAAGTTACTCTGCTCCCTGAGTGCCAGACCCTGGCTCTGACACTCCCCGTCTTTCCCTAACGTGGTGGGATAAGGAGCACCTGTCGGGAATCCTTCCCTTCCCGTGACACGGGATGGCTCCTCTTCAGGAAGGCCCTCTTCCTTGCGTGATGCTTGGCTTTCAGATGGAGGCTCCCAGCCTGAAAGAAAACCCAGAGATCTCTGAGCTGTTGGGAGAAAACAAAGGAAGGGGGACAGGCCTCCAACACCGTAGGCCTGATATTCAACTGGGGTCCTAACCAGCTGCCCTGGCAAGTCCCCGATTCTCTTCTTATTTTAACATCAAACACGGCTTTGCTCATTCAACAAACATTTATTGGGCACCTGCTGTGGGTCATGCACTGGCAATGAAGTGAAGGTATGAGTTCCCTGTTCGCTGCTGTAACTTAAAACACACTTATTATCTCATAGTTCTGGGATGCAGAGGTCCTACAATCAAGGTGTTGGCAGGGCTGGTTTCTCCACAGGAGGTTCTGGGGAAAATCCTTGCATCTTCCCATTCCTAGAGGCCGTCTGCATTTCCGGCCCTTTCCGTCACCTCTGGAGCCGAGTACAGCATCTTCAGATCTCTCTCACTCACCTCTGCTTCTGCTGTCACATCTCCTTTTCTGATTCTGACCCTCTTGCTCACCCAGTATCCGAAATAACCAGTTCTGGGGATTAGGACAGGGACTCTGTTATAAGCCAGGCTCCCCTGCTTTCCCCAAGCCCTCTCAAGCCCTCTCATCTGCTCTCGTCCTGACCAAAATACACGTCATGTGTTCATTCATTCCGGGTCCACCTCACCACACTAGAATGTTCACAGCCAGTGCCTAGAAATGACAAGTAGTAGAAGCTCAAAAATATCTGTCTCAGTGAATGCTGAAGGAACGTTTCAAGGGAATGAATGAACGAGAGCTTGACAACAGGAGAGATGCTGGAGCAGCTGAAGCTGGCCAGGTGCCAGGCTTCCTGCTCAGTCACCTCTGGCCCCCAAATATGACTCTCTGGCTAGGTCCGGTGGCTCATGCCTGTAATCCTAGCACTTTGGGAGGCCGAGGCGGGAGGATCACTTGAGGTCAGGAGTTCAAAACCAGCCTGGCCAACCCTGTCTCTACTAAAAATACAAAAATTATTTGGGCGTGGTGGTGTACACCTGTAGTCCCAGCCACTCAGGAACCTAAGGCACGAGAATCGCTTGAACCCAGGAGGCGAAGTTTGCAGTGAGCCAAGACTACACCACTGCACTCCCGCCTGGGCGACCAAGCGAGACTCTGTCTCAAAAAAAAAAAAAAAAAAATTGACTCTCTACATAGCACCCAGAGGTTTCTTCTAAAATATAAGTCACTTCACACAAAAATTTATACACTATGTTCACAGCAGCACTGTTAATTAACAGGCAAAAATGGAAACAACCCAAATGCCCCTCAACAAATGGATAAGCAAAACATGGTCTATCCACACAATGGGACATTATTCAGCCACAAAAAAGAACAAAGTAGTGACATATGCTACAACGTGGATAAGCTGGAAAACATTATGCTGAGTGAAAAAAGCCAGATACAAAGGTCACGAATTAGAAGATTCCATTCATATGGAATGTCTAGAACAGGAAAATCCGCAGAGACAGAAGGTAGGTTACTGGTTGGCAGGGGATGGGAAAGACAGAGAGTGACTTCTAATGGGTGACTTTTGGGTGACTGCTATGGACTGAATGTCAATAGCAAAATTCCTGTGTTGAAACCCTAATCCCCAATGTGAGGGTATTTGGAGATGAGGCCTTTGGGGGGTGATTAGGTCATGAGGGTGGGGCCTTTAAGAATGAGATTAGTGACCTTATAAGAAGAAATACCACAGGGCTTGCTTCCTCTCTCTGCCATATGAGGGCACAGAGAGAAGGCGGCCTTCTGCGATCGAGGAAGGGGCCCTTACTAGGGCCTGAATCAGCACTGTGCTCTTAGAATTCCAGCCTACAGAACTGTGAGAAATAAATGTCTGCTGTATAAGACACCCAGGCGGTGGTATTTTGTCATGGTACCCCAAGCTGACTAAGATGGTGATGAAATGTTCTGGAATTAGATAGTATAGATGCACACAATCTGAGAATATACTCAAAACCACTGAATGGTACACTTTAACAGGTGAACTTACGGTATGTGAATTGTATCTCGATAAAGCTATTATGCAAAACCAAACAGACCCACCCTCTTCCCCACTGCAAGCCAGTCCTGGTCACTCCTCTATTCACTCTGCAGTCACTTCTGAGGGTGGAGATGACCCTGTGCCCTTCTCCACCATGCCCTGGCTGGCCTGACCTCCTGACTCTTGCCCCAAGCCCACTCTGCTCCACATGGTTCCTCACATCCCTCCAATGCATCCCCCATACTCCCTCCTGGGGCCCTTGGCACCTGCTGCTCCCTCTGCCAAGAACCCACATCCCCAGACATCTGCCCACCTTGCTCCCTGTGCCCCAGCTTGAGTCACTTTCTCAGAGCGGCCTCCCTGCCAGTCCTGGGGCATGAGTGCCCCACCTCGCCCTCCCCAGGTGCCTTTTCCTTTACAGCCTCATCACGGCCTGGCACTGGCATCCATCTCTCAGACTTCCATCTCCCAGATGCTGAGTGAGGGCTCAGCCTTTCCTGTCATTCTTTGCTGCATCCACAGCACAAACAGCAGCACATGGCAGGTCCTCAGGAACATCCACGGAACAGGCTCGTGAGCCAGGATAATGGCTGAGAGACAACATGGATGAAATACGGAGACTGAACACAACACTGTGACCCTGGCCAAGACTAACGCTGCCTGCTGGGAGAGTGCGGAAGAGCATCCGGAGGAGGGGGACTTGAGAACACTAGTGGGGTGAACTGGCCTGGCCAGGAACAGCAAAGAGCGCTGAGATTGAGACAGGCTCCAACTCCAGCCTGACTCCCGGCTGCCCAGAACGACTCACTGAGCCTGGCACTTGGGAAGCCATGGAGTCTCTGGAGAGAGGGTGAGCAGTTGATGAAGAGAGGAAATGGGAGAAGAACTGGGACTGCAGTCAGCCAGGAGGTGACCTGCAGCAGGGGAAGCTGAGCAACCACAAGAGGGAACCAGTAAGGAATGATGCCAGATGAGTGACAGGGGCCAAGGAGGGGCTTGAGATCGCTCAGCCATCCCTGAGCCCACAAACCCCTGTGAGTGCACTGGGAGTGGGAGCTGCCTGGACAGGGATTCTTTACCATTATTTTATTTTTGAGGCAAGGTCTTGCTCTGTTGCCCAGACTGAAGTGCAGCGGCATGATCTCAGCTCACTGCAACCTCTACCTCCTGGGCTCAGTCTCCTGAACAGCTGAGACCACAGGCATGCAACACAACACCCAGCTAATTTTTTCGCATTTTTTGTAGAGATGTGGTTTTGTCAGGTTGCCCAGGCTGGTCTTGAACTCTTGGACTCAAGCGAACCACCCGCCTTGGCCTCCCAAAATGCTGGCATTACAGGCGTAAGCCACCATGCCCGGCCTCTTTTCCTTTATTTTTTTAATGCTCTGTTGCTCAGCCTGGAGTGCAGTGGTGCCATCGTAGCTCACTGTAGCCTTGAACTCCAGGGCTTAAGTGATCCTCCCCACTCAGCCTCATAAGTAGGTACGTCTACAGGCATACACCACCATGCCAGATAATTTTAAAATTTTTTTGTAGAGACGGGGTCTTCTTCTATTGACTAGGCTTCTCTTCCTTAAAAATAATTTAAAAGGCCGGGCGCGGTGGCTCAAGCCTGTAATCCCAGCACTTTGGGAGGCCGAGACGGGCGGATCACGAGGTCAGGAGATCGAGACCATCCTGGCTAACATGGTGAAACCCCGTCTCTACTAAAAAAAATACAAAAAATAGCCGGGCGAGATGGCGGGCGCCTGTAGTCCCAGCTACTCGGGAGGCTGAGGCCGGAGAATGGCATGAACCCGGGAGGCGGAGCTTGCAGTGAGCTGAGATCCGGCCACTGTACTCCAGCCTGGGCTACAGAGCGAGACTCCGTCTCAAAAAAAAAAAAAATAAATAAAATAATTTAAAAATTTACTCTCTCTTTAATCATGTGGTATGCTGAATAATGGCCCCTCAAAGATGTCCCCATCCCAAACCCTGGAACATTATGTGGCAAAAGGAATATTGTAGCTGTGATTAAGAATCTTGAAATGGGCCAGGCGCGGTGGCTCATGCCTGTAGTCCCAGCACTTTGGGAGGCCAAAGTAGGTGGATTGCTTGAGCCCAGGAGTTCGAGCCCAGCCTGGGCAACATGGTAAAACCCCATCTCTACTTAAAATACAAAAATTACCAGGACATGGTGGTGCACACCTGTAATCCCAGCTACTTGGGAGGGTGAGGTGGGAAGATCACTTGAACTACGGAGGTCAAGGCTGCAGTGAACCATGATTACGCCACTGCACTCCAGCCTAGGTGACAGAGGGAGACCCTGTCTTAAAAACAAAACAAAACACAAAACACAAAGAATCTGGACATGCAAGAATGAAATAGAGAAGACGAAGAGCAGGTTCACACATTAGAAACGATCCCACAGAAAGGACAAGCTGAGAAGGATGGTGAGAGAGGGAATGACCTGGAACCTAGAAAGGAAGATGAAGCTGAGAGGGAGGAAGGGGTGGGATTCTCAGCACTGGAGCAGAGGTGATGACCTCTGAGCTTAGAAGATGGGGAGCTCAGGTGAGAAGGCTACGGAGCACTGTGCAGAAAAGATTTAACAGGGCAGGCCCGAGACCAGCATTCTTAGGAGAAGCCTGTTCACAAGGTTAGCCCTTGGCTGCAACTGAGAATTTGGATTTGGGGATGGTTCCCACCACCCTAACTGATGAGAGTGCACACACTATGTGGTTTATTCTAAACACTGGCTTTCTCCTGGTAGCCTGGAACCTTGGTCTGTGCTAGGCAGAGAGTGTCTATGTGACAGCCTCAGTCAAAACTCCTAGCACTGAGTCTCTGACAAGATTCCCTGGGAGAGTTCATGTCTCATGAGGTGTCACACCTGAGTGCTGGGGAGCCTGGCACATCCTGAGTGACTCCACAGTGAGGGGACCCTGGAGGCTCATGCCTGGCTTCCTCTGACTTATCCCCATGCGCCTTTCCCCTTTGTTGGTCTCACTATACTGAGAGCTGTCAGCGTGACTTGATGCTGAGTCCTGTGTACTCCTAGTGAATGGGGTGGTCTTCAGGACCACCAACCACCACTCCTTCCATGAAGTGCGTCTCCAGTGACCTGCCGGGCTGCTCCCATTAGCTGCTCCCACAGAGGGGGTCTCACCTGGATGGCAGCCCTGGATGGTTCCTCTCTCGGCCACCCATAGCTCAGTCCCTTGCTCCAGCTGGGAGATGACTTCAGGCTTCGGGAGCTCAGGACCTGGAAATGGGGAAGAACACAGGAGGCGAGGGGCTGCTCGGGACAGAAACAAGCCCGGGCTCCAGACCAGACTCCCGACTGAGAGGACATGTGGGCGCCTCACAACACGGCGAAGTCGGTGAAGCTCTGCATTGCAATGGAAAAGGGCAGACCTCCCTCTTCATGCACTCCCCACACGGAGTGAGGACCCAAGGTCAGGTCCTCACACCAGAGGCCCCAGGACTTATAACCTGGGGAGAATCACCTGTTGCACCTCGCGAAGCCGGTCTTACCTATGGAGAGCAGGTGCCCAAAGGTCTCCAGCATCACGTCACGGTAGAGGATCCTCTGGGTAGGGTCCAGCTGCCCCCATTCCTCCTGGGTAAAGTCCACAGCCACATCCCGGAAGGTCACTGGTTCCTGAAACATCACACACATTCTCAATCAGCTGGACTGTCTCCATCAGTGCTTTCTGGCAGAGGAAGAATGGAAAAGGAGAAAACAGGCAGGCCCATGTCACGAGAGACTGCACGTTATGAATGATGGGAGTCAGGTCTCACTGGGCACCTATTAGGCCACTACACATAGGTGTGGGTTGTACAGTGAGGACATGTGAGAGGACTCACCAAATCAACGCCAAGCAGAGCTGACCTACATCGTCAAGACAGATGAGGGTACCAGCAGAATGTGGCCTAAACCACCAATTTGCAGGTTTTAAGTAAAACAGATACTGTTTTAGGATAGTGTGTTACACAGCAGCTAACTAATACACTCACTAACACTTAGATACAAAGTGAAATTGGCTGGGCGTGGTGGCACATGCGTAATCCCGTAATCCCGGCTACTTGGGAAGGTGAGGCAGGAGAATCACTTGAGTCCAGGAGGCAGAGCTTGCAGTGAGCCAAGATTGCACCACTGCACTCTAGCTGAGGCGACAGAGCGAGACTCCACCTCAAAAAAAAAACATCCAAAGGGAGGTTCACCATCCTTCCTGAAAAGAGAAGGGCATGAGGCTGGGGTCAGAAATTCACCTGCTTTCAGGGCAAAGCAGGCTCACATGACAGAAGTGGGCCAGTTTCAGAACCCACACTCACCTGTGAGTGGTGGGACTGGAGGTGAGAGGGAGCATGGACCTTGTCTGAAGGAGCAGCCGGGACTCAGAACTGACTGATTATGGGAAAATACAGGCCCCTTTGTCAGAACTGCTCATCTCTAAAGAGAAGCTGAAAATTAGGTCAGATTTTTATGTGAAAAATTATTTTTCTTTTTGAGGTAGAGTCTCGCTCTGTCACGCAGGCTGCAGTGCAGTGGTGCCACACCTCCGCTTACTGCAACCTCCGCCTCCCGGGTTCAAGTGATTCTCCTGCCCCAGCCTCCCTAATAGCTGGGACTACAGGAGCGCATCACCACGCCCAGCTAATTTTTGTGTTTTTAGTAAAGACGAGGTTTTACCATGTTGGCCAGGGTGGTCTCAAACCCCTAGCCTCAAGGGATCCATCTGCCTCGGCCTCCCAAAGTGCTGGGATTACAGGCGTGAGCTGCCGCATGTGGCCTTTATGTGAAGAATTCTGACTTTTATAAGTTGATGCAACATTACCTAAAATGTGTCCCATAAACAAAGCCCTTCTGCAGCCATGCTTGAAAGCCAGATATTTCTGGATCAGAGTCTTGGCTCAGTCACTTCATCCCCAAGAAGCATCTTTGCTTCCCAGTTTCCATATCAACAAAGCATCACCCCTTGGGGGCTGTATAATGATTAAGTGGTTTACAAACACTTCCTACGGGACATCTGGATAGCCACATGGAAAAGAGTAAAGATAGTCCCTGTCTCAGCATATTTTCTGTTGCTGTAACCAATTATCACAGACTGGATAATTTATTGTTTTTTTTGTTTTTGTTTTTTTTTCCTCGAGATGGAGTCTTACTCTGTCAATCGGGCTGGAGTGCAGTGGCACAATCTTGGCTCACTGCAACCTCTGCCTCCTGGATTCAGTTCATTCTCCTGGCTCAGCCTCCTGAGTAGCTGGGACTACAGGCACATACCACCAAATCCAGCTAATTTTTGTACTTTTTAGTAGAGACAGGGTTTCTCCGTGTTGGTTGGCCAGGCTGGTCTCAAACTCATGACCTCAAGTGATCCTCCCACCTTCTCCTCCTAAAGACGAGGTAATTTATAAAGAAAGTTTTGTTCTCTCTCTCTTTCAATAACTTAGATAAAGGAAGTTGATTTCTGGGCTGGGCGTGGTGGCTCACGCCTATAATCCCAGCACTTTGGGAGGCCAAGGCGGGCAGATCACGAGGTCAGGAAATCAAGACCATCCTGGCTAATACAATGAAACCCTGTTTCTACTAAAAATACAAAAAATTAGCCCGGTGTGGTGGTGGGCGCCTGTAGTACCAGCTACATGGGAGACTGAGGCAGGAGAATGGCGTGAACCCAGGAGGCAGAGCGTGCAGTGAGCCAAGATCGCATCACTGCACACCAGTCTGGGCGACAGAGTGAGACTCTGACTCAAAAAAAAAAAAAGTTTACTTCTTACAGTTCTGAAGGCTAGGAAGTCTAATATCATGGTACTGGCATCCAGTGAGGGCCTTCTTGTTGTGTCATAAGATGGTGGAGGGCATCACATGGTGAGAGGGTAAGACTGTGCCAGCTCAGGTCTCTCTCTCCTTCTAAAGCCACTAGTCCCATCAAGGGAGTCCCATCCTGATAACCTTTTCTAATCCTAAATTTCTCCCAAAGGTCACCACCTTCAAATACTATCAACACATGAAATTTGGGGGACACATTCAAACCAACACAGACTTCTACCTTATACTATATATAAAAATTAACTCAAAACAAATCAGGCTGGCTGGGCAGAGCGGCTCATGCCTATAATCCCAGCACTTTGTGAGGCTGAGCCAGGCAGATCACTTGAGTCCAGGAGATCAAGACCGGCCTAGGCAACATGGTAAAACCCTGCCTCTACAAAAAAAAAAAAAAGAAAAGAAAAAAATTAGCCAGGCTGCCTGTAGTCCCAGGTACTTGGGAGGCTGATGTAGGAGGAGTGCTTGAGTCTGGGAGGTAGAGGTTGCAGCCAGCCAAGATCATGCCACTGCACTCCAGCCTAAGCAACCAGAGTGACATCCTGTCTCAAACAAACAAACAAATAAAATAAAATAAAATAAAATAAAAATAAAGCCATAAATGTAAGAGGTTGGGCACGGGGGCTCACGCCTGTAATCCCAGCACTTTGGGAGGCTGAGGCGGGCGGATTGCTGGAGCTGAGGAGTTCGCGACTAGCCTGGGTAACATGGTGAAACCCCATCTCTACTAAAATATGAAAAAGTAGCTGGGCGTGGCAGCGTGCGCCTGTAGTCCCAGCTACTCAAGAGGCTGAGGCAGAAGAATTGCTTGAACCCAGGAGGCAGAGGTTGCAGTGAGCCGAGATCGTGCCATTGTACTCCAGCCTGGGCGACACAGCGAGACTCTGTCTCAAAAATAAATAAATAAATAAAAATAAAATAAAATAAAAAGTAAGAGCTAAAACTATAAAACTCTTAGAGGAAAACAGAGATAAATCTTTGTTACCTTGGATTTGGCAAGGGATTCTCAGATATGAAACAAAAAGCATAAGCAACAAAATGTAATCAAAACAAAAACTTCTGTAGTTCAAAGGACATTAGCAAGAAAGTGAAAAGACAACTCACAGAATGAGAGATAATAATTGGAAATCACATTTCTGATAAGAGACTCGTATCTAGAGTATGTAATGAACACATACAACTCCGTAATAAAAAGACAACCCAGTTAAAACAGGCAAAGAATCTGTATAGTTATTTGAAGAATATATAAAAGAAGATACACAAATGGCAAATAAGTACATGAAAAGATGGTCAACATCATTAGTCATCAGGGAAATGAAAAATCAAAACCACAAACCATCAGTGTTGCTGCTAGGTTAAACAACAAAACAAAACAAAACCACACACACCAAATACTTCAATTTTTTTATTTTTTGAGACAGGGCCTCACTCTGTTGACCAGGCTGCAGTGCAGTAGGTGCAATCTTGGTTCACTGCGACCTCCATCTCCCAGGTTCACGTGATTCTCCCACCTCAGCTTCCCAAGTAACTGGGATTACAGGCATGTGCCACCAAACCCAGGTAATTTTTGTACTTTTAGTAGAGATGGGGTTGCACCATGTTGGCCAGGTTAGTCTTGAACTCCTAACCTGAAGTGATCCATCTGCTGCGGCCTCTCAAAGTGCTGGGATTACAAGCATGAGCCACTGCACCAGGCCCCAAATACTTCAATTTTAAAAGGACATTTCCTTTTAAGAAAAACGTGAGTAGATTAAAAAACACGAAAGAAATGTTAGTACAGGTAGCAGGTGGCTCTGATAGGAAACATACAGAAAGATGCCTTTGGTTGGGAACTGAGGTCTCTGCTCCTGTGTCTGTGTCTTCACTTTCCTCCACTCAGAATGTCCACCAATTTTGATACGTGCTTCCCATGCCTCCTGCCCCCACCTCCCATCATCACCCATTCTGCAAGAGTCACTGGTGACAGCCTAGACACCAGGTCCACTGAGTACTGGTCTGTCCAAGCCATGAGAGTTCTCCGTAGTATCATACAAGTCCTTCATGCCTCCTCTTGGCCTCCTTCTTGGAATTCTAGCAGAAGCCCACTCCTTGCTGTCTCATGATGTTCGTTCTGCCCCACATCAGATCCCTCTTGTCTTGCACTTCTGGGGCCTGAAGGGGTGGGGCTGTGCTCAGATGTTTCTCCTTTACACATTCTTCTGCTGCCCAGGCCACCCCAGTATCAGCCAACACCTGGCCACTGGGCCCTAACCACTCCTCTCTTTTCCCCACTGCCTTAGTTGAGCTGTCAGTATCTCCCTTTCCACCAGCCCCTAATGCATGAGTGGGTTTTTTTCAACCCTATGCCAGTCCTGCTTAAAACACGTGAGTGGCTCCTTCTCATCACTGGATACTGGATGCCTCCTCTCAGCCTGGTATGGTAGACTGAGATATATAATGGCCTCCAAGGATATCCAGGTCCTAGTTCCTAGAACCTGTGAATATTACTATATATGGTAAAAGGAACTGTGCAAATGTGATTAGGATTTTCAAACAGAAAAATTATCCTGGATTATCCAGGTGGGCCCTAATTACAATCACAAGTGTCTTTATGAGAGGTAGACAGAGGGAGCTGTGACTAAAGAAGACATAAAGCAATATGATCACTGAAGCAACATGCTACACTGCTGGCTTTGAAGACGGGCAAAGGGCCATGAGGCAAGGAATAGAAGGTCTGTAGCTCTCACAGAGCCTTGGTAGGGAGGGTAACTCTGCTCATACTTTGATTCCAGCCCAGAAAACCAATTTCAGACTTCTGACCTCCAGAACCATAAGGACAAATGTTATTCTGAGCCACAAAATTTCTAGTGAATTGTTACAGCAGACACAGATAACCAGATAAAACACTGGACCTTGGAGCTCTCCATTCTGGTCCTTGTCTCCTGTGATGGACAGTCTCCAAGATGCTCCCCCACCACCTCTGCCAATGACCTCCAGCCCTGGTGTGGTCCCCTCCAACACTGAACAAGGTTGACTTTGTAACCAGTAAGACACTGTGGAAGTGACAGGAGTGTGAATTCTGAATTCAGGTCATGGAAGGTGTTACAGTTTCTACCTTGCCCTCTCCCAGATCGCTTGTTCTGTGGGAAGCCAGATGCCATGTTGAAAGGATCCCCAACAGTTCCAAAGAGAGGCCTACATGGAGAACGACTGAGGTCTCCCATCAACAGACATGTGAGTGAGCCATCTTGGAGGTGGATCCTCCAGCCTCAATTAAGTCTCAGGTGGGCCGGGCGCGGTGGCTCAAGCCTGTAATCCCAGCACTTTGGGAGGCCGAGACGGGCGGATCACGAGGTCAGGCGATCGAGACCATCCTGGCTAACACGGTGAAACCCCGTCTCTACTAAAAAATACAAAAAAAAAAAAAAACTAGCCAGGCGAAGTGGCGGGCGCCTGTAGTCCCAGCTGCTCGGGAGGCTGAGACAGGAGAATGGCTAAACCTGGGAGGCGGAGCTTGCAGTAAGCTGAGATCCCGCCACTGCACTCCAGCCTGGGTGACAGAGCGAGACTCCGTCTCAAAAAAAAAAAAGTCTCAGGTGACAACAGCTATGCTGACATCTTCACTGTAATTTCATGGGCCTGGACCAGAACCACCAGCTAGGTCATTCCAGTACTCCTAATTGTCGGAACCTGTGAGATCTTTATTGTTGTTCCAGGTCACAAAGTTTTGAGTTACACAGCAACAGGTAACTAATACACTTTCTCTCAAGCCTTTCTTATTGCTCATTCCGTGTCCCCCATCCACAGCAAGAACAAACTAAAATGTGGTAGCATTTCATGCAAATTTGAAGTAACAGACATCTGAAAACCTGCAACCTAAGATTATCAAGTCTCACTTTGTGTACCAAATCTGAAATAATGCAAATCCCCATGAACAAACCAATGACGAAAAAAAAAAAAAAAGTACATAATTTCAAAGTTGCAGAGCTTGAGGAAGTATAATTATTGTTGTTTCCTGCCAGGCGAGGCAGCACTTTATGGAGAACACAGGCAGCAGCCACTTTGTCTAGAAAGTGGAGCTCTCCTGGCCAGATGGCCCTGCAAGCACTGGCCGCCCTGCACTGCAGTTCTCCCACAGTCTCGCAGGGGACGACCCTGGTAGTCCCTCTCATCAAACTCAGTGCGTGGTGACCCATCGTTGCCCCCAAGAGGTCGTGCCCAAGCCCCAGGGCAGGGGCTCCGCGGTGCTGGGGTCCCGGTGGGTGTCGGCTGACTCCACGCGTTAAAGCATCTCTATTCGATGATTCGTGCCACCTGGGCACCCGGCCAACGCTACAGTTACTGTTATCCGTCAACACGAGGACAGACCTTCCTGGAACGGGTAAGGGTGTCGAGGGGCGGAGCCGAACGCGGGAGCTGGGCCTGCCGGATTCTCTCGGGAATGACCGACCCCAGCCCTGGGGAGGACACGGCCGCGTGGAGCATGCGCATTCGGGGGCCTGGCGCCTGGTTGGAACCCCGGTCCCCCCTCTGACCCGCCAGGCTGGTCACCACGCCCCGACCCGCGTCTCAGTTTCCCCACGTGTCAAGGGCTTAACAGCGGTGCCGCCCTCATCGCGCCGCGAGGTGAAAGGGTCAGTCTCAGCGGCAGACGCTTGCCCGGAGCCCGCGGCCGTCATTGTTGTTATTGTTACCTGAAGCCGGGTCGCCGGCGGCCCCACAGACATCACCCCCGCTGCCCCTTCGTCCTCAGAGTCCATGATGGATCGCCCAGTGAAGGACAGCGCCTGAGGTGATCCCCAGACCAGAGAGGCACTCCAGCCAAAGGGGACCACCCGACTCGGCGAACGCCGGACAATGGCGGCCGCACCGGCGACGCGGCGACTACAACTCCCAGTAGGTTGTGCGGCGAGCCACAGCTCTCGGCCAATGGGAGCCTCTGCCGGCCTGGCCTTCGACCAATGGAAGCATTATGGCCGATGGCCAATGGGAGCCTCCACCCGCTGGCGTCTGGCCAATGGGAGCGCTCAGTTGGGGCTGGCGGGGGCGGTGTTGCTCCGGGCTGCGATACCCGCTAGGGTGCGGGCAACCAGAGGCCTCAGTCATGGGTAGGGAGCACGGGCGGACCCCGAGAGATGGCGGATTGTGGGGCTGGGGATCGTTCGCTGGGGGCCGTGCACGTCTCCGCGGGCCGGGCCTGCTCTTCCCGGGAGCTTGCGCAGGAGGAGGCCCGTGGCTGTTCCGCTTTACCCTCTGCTCCGCGGTGCCTAAAACGCACACGCATCAGTCACAGGACGACTTAGGGGTTTGTTCATAAAAAAGATTTTGGGGGTAGCGGCTGGAAGTGGGGAGTCTCGGAGCGCTGGTCCTGTTACAGGAAAGGGATCCGATTCAGACCCCAAGGGAGAGGGTTCTGGGATCTCGCGCAAGAAAGAATTCAGGGCGAGTCCGCAGTGTAAAGTAAAATCAAGTGTGTTAAAAAAGTAAAGTTGTGAAAGAAGAGCTACTCCATAGACAGTAGGACGTTCCTGAAAGTAAGAGGAGGAATGCATGCACCCTAGGCACAATGCTTGCGTATATATAGGCTAAAAATAGATTCTGGGGAGATGTGCTCTGCTACAAGGGTTTGTGAAAAAGAATTAATTTCTTAATTACTGTATTTTTCAAGAATCTGTATTATTTTTAAAGCAAAATTAGGAATGCCTTTATTCTCTAGATACCAGGATTTTTGGACGCTCCCAAGTCTGGGTCTGTTTTAGTAAACATTATTAATTTGTTCCCTTAACCGTAAACATCTAGAGGTTAGGAATACCTACTTTTCTGGGAATGCAGCCCAGCCTCATTTTCCTAGTCCTCACTCAAAATGGAGTCGCTCTGGGTCGAATGCCTTTGACAGTCCTATTGCTTCTCCTTGTGGATGTTCACTTTGTGATGTGTCTTTTCTGTGGGTCTGTTGTAGTCCATTAAAATGTTTATTAAAAGTCGGGCGCGGTGGCTAACCCCTATAATCCCAGCACTTTGGGAGGCTGAGGCGGGTGGATCACGAGGTCAGGAGTTCGAGACCAGCCTGGCCAATGTGGTCAAACCCCGTCTCTACTAAAAATACAAAAATTAGCTGGGCGTGGTGGCAGACACCTGTAGTCCCAGTTTCTCAGGGGGCTGAGGCAGGAGAATCGCTTGAACTTGGGAGGTGGAGGTTGCCGTTAGCCGAGGTCCGGCCACTGCACTCCAACCTGGGAAACAGCAAGACTCTGTCTCAAAAAAAAAAAAAAAAAAATTATTAAAAAGAAAAATGAGAAAGCAGATTTCCATTCAAAAATGTTGCATTCAAACCGCAACAATTTTTAATTTTGTTTAATTTTTACTAAGAGCCAGACACATAGCAGGGAAGAATGTAGTTACTTGTTATTTGCTCACCCCCATGGGGCTGATGGTGTAGTCTGAGGGAATGAAGATCAACCATGACATGGCCCTTCACACAGTGTTGAAGGAGTGAAGAAGTCACCAGTGGGGATGGAGCAGCTGACTCCTGAGGGGCTCGAGCTGGCCACACTCTCTCACATCCTTCTGGCCCTGTACCCTCTCTGCTCTTTGCTGGACCTCGCTCCTGAGAAGGAGCAGGTGTTAGGCAAGTTACACAAAATTATGAGAGGACATGGTTTTGGACTGAGCTCCTGCTCTAGGCCTCATGAGACCATACCAAACCAAGACAGAGTCACTTAGGCTAAATGCCACATAATCAGATTGATACTTTAAGCAGGTAGATCCCTCAACAAACCAGATTTCCAGTCTATCTGCGTCAGCATAATAAGGAAGTCCCCTCTGCTTTAATCCCTACAAGAAAAGTAACCTCGTTAGTTAACTAATTAGCCTTTTCTCTATTGTTCTGTTTCCTTGTTCCCACCTTACAAAAACCACTATTCTACCATTGCCCGGTGGGATCCATCATTCTGTTTTGCAGAGTGGAGGCTGCCCAGATTCATGAATCACAAATAAAAGCCAATTTGATCTTTAACCAAATTTGTTAAAATTTTTTCTTTTAGCTGGGTGCAGTGGATCATGCCTGTAATCCCAGCACTTTGGAAGGCTGAGGTGGGTAGATCACCTGAGGTCAGGAATTTTGAGACTAGCCTGGCCAACATGGTGAAACCCTGTCTCTACTACAAATACAAAAATTAGCCAGGTGTGGTGGCGGGTGCCTATAAACCCAGCTACTTGGGAGGCTGAGACTGGAGAATCGCTTGAACCCAGGAGGTGGAGGTTGCAGTGAGCCAAGATTGCGCCACTGCACTCCAGCCTGGGCGACAGAGTGAGACTCCATCTCAAAAAATAAAAATAAAAATAAAATTCTGTCTTTTGACAGATGTCTTCACTCACCTGAGCAAGCGGCAGCTGCTGTGGGAACTCGATCAGGCAGCCTTCCAGAAGACCAAATCTGTCTTCTATTGGGAGTCCCAAAAAGCTGCCAGCAGCACCCCCTTCTCTGCAGGCAAAGAAGATACTAGGAGGATCTATTGCCTTCCCCTGAACAGTGGCCACCAGTGTTGGAGAGGTAGGGGCAGGTGTGCAAGGATCTATTATCTTCTCTTTAGGGGAAGCCTGTGTATTCTTTTTTTGTTGTTTTTTGAGACAGGGTCTCACTCTGTTGTCCAGGCTGGAATGCAGCGGTGCAATCTTCACCCACTGTAACCTCCGCTTCCCAAGCNTTTTTTTTTTTTTTTGAGATGGAGTCTCGCTTTGTCGCCCAGGCTGGAGTGCAGTGGTGCAATCTCAGCTCACTGCAAGCTCTGCCTTCCGGGTTCACGCCATTCTCCTGCCTCAGCCTCTGAGTAGCTGGGACTATAGGCGCCCGCCATCACGCCCGGCTAATTTTTTGTATTTTTAGTAGAGACGAGGTTTCACCATGTTAGCCAGGATGGTCTCGATCTCCTGACCTCGTGATCCGCCCGCCTCGGCCTCCCAAAGTGCTGGGATTACAGGCGTGAGCCACTGCGCCCGGCCGGGCTAATTTTTATAGAGACTGGATTTTGCCATGTTGCCCAGGCTGGTCTCGAACTCCAGAGCTCAAAGCAATCTTGTCTGCCTCAGCCTCTGAAAGTGCTGGGATTACAGGAATGAGCCACTGTGCCCAAACCTGTGTGTTCATTTTTTTGGAGCCAGTCACTGGGCTCAGCTTTCCTCCTAGTTCTAATGGTGTGGAATCTGTTATTTTGATGTCCTATTATTTCCTCTTTCCTCCTCCTCTTCTTTTTTTCTTTTTTTTAATTTTTGAGACAAGGTCTTGTCTGTTGCCCAGTCCAGAGAGCATCATGGCTCACTGCAGCTTCAACCTCTTGGGCTCAAAGGATTCTCCCACCTCAGCCTCATGCCACCATGCCCGGCTCATTTTTGTATTTTTTTTTTTTTTTTTTTTGTAGAGAGATGGTTTTGCAATGCTGCCTAGGATGGTCTTGAGCTTCTGATCTTAAGCAGTCCACCCATCTTGACCTCCCAAAGTGCTGGAATTACAAAAACGCACCCAGTCTATTTTTTTTTTTCTAGTTCTTGTTTATCTCCTTGATTATAAGGTAGGAGTTTGTCTATTGCAGTAGTTCTTAAAGTGTGGGTCAGGGAGCCCTAGATGTTCCTGAGATCCTTTCAAGGTATCAGTGGGTTCAAAACTAAGTTCATAGTAATAATAAGATGTTGGCATTTTCTTTTGTTGCCAGAGGGCTCAGGAGGGTCACTGGATGCCAGTGGCAGTTGGTGTCCAGGTTCTTGAAGCCATCGCAGGAAAGAATTCAGGGATAAATCAGAATAAGCAGAAAAGCCAGAAGCTTTCATTGCAAAGTGAAGGGAAACACAGGAGACAAGTGTGAGGGAGTGGTTCCTGGCTCCTGAGTCACACCCAACGTTGTTTGCATTTCTCATTTTATGGGTGTTTAATTATGGGTGGAATAGTCACTGGTATCTGGAAAAGGAGGGGATTTCAGGCACCGCGCTCCCCCACCCCCACCCCAGTTACCACCCCCTTTCTCCCGTATTTGGGTTTGCCTGGAAGAGTCATGGACATGTCACCCTGACCAGTTTTGGCTGTCTTCTCTCCCTTATTTTGGATTTTGTTATTCTGTGGTTTCTTTGCCTACTGCTTGTTTTAGTTGTCGTTTGGGTTTTTCCATTCTCCTGGACTACCCAGTGCTATTCCTCTCTCACTCTCATTTTCATGGGAATATACAATACAGTTGTCCAGAGGCTGCTGGATGAGTCATATTGTAACATGCAATGGGGACATGCAGCTATGGGAACTCAGCTGCCTTCAGTGAAGCCAGACATTAAGGAGATTTGAAAAAATATCATACAATGCCACTCTTCTCCCTATTTCTGTTTTGGAAAATGCTGTTTTTCATAAAGTAGGTGATTTAAAAAAATATGTTGTATTAGTCATGTGGGCGCTGGTAACAACGTACCACAAATGGGGTGGCTTAAACAACATAAATTTATTGTTACAGTTGTAGAAGCCAGAAGTCTGAGATCAATGTGTTGGCACAGTTGGTTCCTTCTGAGGGCTACAAGAAAGTATATGTTCCATCCCTTTCCTTAGTTTTTGGTGGTTTGCTGCCAATCTCTGGCATTCCTTGGCTTGTAGATCTCTGACTTTGTCTTCAAATGGCATTTTCCCTGTGTATGTGACAAGCTGTCTGTCTCCAAATATCTGTTTTTATAAGGACAATAGTCATAATGGACCAGGGCTCACTCTAATGATCTCATTTTAGCTCTTTAAAGATGCTGTCTCCAAGGCCGGGCGCGGTGGCTCAAGCCTGTAATCCCAGCACTTTGGGAGGCCGAGGCGGGCGGATCACGAGGTCAGGAGACCGAGACCATCCTGGCTAACACGGTGAAACCCCGTCTCTACTAAAAAATACAAAAAACTAGCCGGGAGAGGTGGTGGGCGCCTGTAGTCCCAGCTACTCGGGAGGCTGAGGCAGGAGAATGGCATGAACCCGGGAGGCGGAGCTTGCAGTGAGCCGAGATGGCGCCACTGCACTCCGGCCTGGGCAACAGAGCAAGACTCTGTCTCCAAAAAAAATAAAAATAAAAATAAACAGCCAATACAGGCCGAGTGCGATGGCTCACGCCTGTAATCCCAGCACTTTGGGAGGCTGAGGTGGGCGGATCAGTTGGAGACCAGCCTGACCAACATGGTGAAACCCCGTGTCTACTAAAAATACAAAAATTAGCCGGGCGTGGGGGCGCCCACCTGTCATCCCAGCTACTCAGGAGGCTGAGGCAGGAGAATTGCTTGAACCCGGGAGGTGGAGGTTACAGTGAGCCGAGATCGCGCCACTGCACTCCAGCCTGGGCGACAGAGTGAGACTCCTCAAAAAAAAAAAAAAGCCAATACCTGGGGTTCATGTCACAGCTATGCAAATGCCATTCCCTGAAGGGTCAATCAACACATCTGACTGCATCTCCTCCTCCTCTATTTAAATTTTATGAGCTTTTTGCCCCTCCAGCAGGAATTACTACATCAATGTCAAGTGAACACTACTTTCTAAAGTTACCTTCACATAGGAACTATAACCCTCTAGCAGGATTTGTATAGTATGAGCACAATTTACCTTGTAGCTTTCAATTACAATTTTTTTTTAAAGTTATGGGTGAATAAACATTCATTTTCTTACCCTATTCCTTTCCTAGATTGAAAACTCTTTTCTCTAGAGAAGGTTCTGCCATGCCATTTGTTCTGTGTTTGTTTTGTGACAGAGTCTCATTCTGTCACCCAGGCTGGAGTGCAGTGGCACGATCTCGACTCACTGCAACCTCTGCCTCCTGGGTTCAAGCAATTCTCCTGCCTCAGCCTCCTGAGTAGCTGGGATTACAGGCGTGCACCACCGTGCCTGGCTAATTTTTGTATCCTTAGTAGAGACAGGGTTTCACCATCTTGGCCAGGCTGGTCCCAAACTCCTAACCTAGAGTGATCCACCTGCCTCGGTCTCCCAAAGTGCTGGGATTACAGGCATGAACCACCGTGCCCAGCCCCAGAAGATGGTAGAATGTCACTATTAAAATGTTGACAGAATTTAATACCAGTCAACCTAGAATTTTATATCTAGTAAAAATTTATCTTCAAATCTGAAGATGAAATAAAGACAAATAATTAGAAAAAATAGAAGAATGAAATAAAATGATTACATTTATAAGAATATCAAAAGATATCAAATACATAGAAATAAATTTAATGCAAAATTGCTACATAAAAATCTACAGATTACTTCAGTAGTAGAAAATACTACTGAAGTAATTAAATAAATCAATATATATGGAAGGTTATATCACATCATAAATCAAAATAATGTAGTACAATTGGCCCAAACCAATCTATGGATCCAACTTAATCTCAGTTGGAANGCCTTTTTTTTTTTTTTTTTTTTTTTTTTTTTGAGACAGAGTCTCGCTTTGTCGCCCACACTGGAGTGCAGTGGCACAATCTTAGCTTACTGCAACCTCCACCTCCTGGGATCAAGCAATTCTCCTGCCGCAGCCTCCTGAGTAGCTGAGATTACAGGCATGCACCACCACACCTGGCTAATTTTTGTATCTTTAGTAGAGACAGGGTTTCACCATCTTGGCCAGGCTGGTCTCAAACTCGTAACCTAGACTGATCCACCTGCCTGGGTCTCCCAAAGTGCTGGGATTACAGGCGTGAGCCACCATGCCCGTCCCTGCCATCTGTTTTTCGTTTTTGTTTTTTTTTGAGACAGAGTCTCGCTTTGTCACCCACGCTGGAGTGCAGTGGCACAATCTTAGCTTACTGCAACCTCCACCTCCCAGGTTCAAGCGATTCTCCTGCCTCAGCCTCCCAAGTAGCTGGGAGTACAGGTGTGAGCCACCACGCCCAGCCCTGACATGTTTTTCTTTTCTCTTTTTTTTGAGACAGAATCTCGCTTTGTTGCCCAGGCTGGAGTGCAGTGGCACAATCTTAGCTCACTGCAACCTCTACCTCTGGGGTTCAAGCAATTCTCCTGCCTCAGTCTCCTGAGTAGCTGGGATTACAGGCGCCTGCCACCATGCCTGGCTCATTTTTGTATTTTTTATTAGAGATGAGGTTTCACCATATTGGCCAGGCTGGTCTCGAACTCCTGAGTTCAGGTGATCTGCCTGCCTCAGCCTCCCAAAGAGCTGGGATTAAAGGCATGAGCCACCACGCCTGGCCTGCCATCTGTTTTTATTTTTTTTTTTATTATTTTTTTATTTTTATTTTTTTTTTGAGGCGGAGTCTCGCTCTGTCGCCCAGGCTGGAGTGCAGTGGCGCGATCTCGGCTCACTGCAAGCTCCGCCTCCCGGGTTCCCGCCATTCTCCTGCCTCAGCCTCCTGAGTAGCTGGGACTACAGGCGCCGCCACCACGCCCGGCTAGTTTTTTTTTTTTGTATTTTTAGTAGAGACGGGGTTTCACTGTGTTAGCCAGGATGGTCTCGATCTCCTGACCTCATGATCCGCCCATCTCGGCCTCCCAAAGTGCTGGGATTACAGGCTTGAGCCACCGCGCCCGGCCCTGCCATCTGTTTTTAATCGTGGTGTTCTCAATTTTCCGTGATGCATGGGTCTTATTAATTCTGATAATACATGGCATGACCTGAAAATTTCCTTGCAGCCCTGGGGAAGTTTCCCCTTTTCTTTTTCTTACTTATTTGTTCAATGTGGAAAGTAAAAGTTCCTCTTCAAAGTTTCTCTTCTTGTTAAAGAATAAATCATAAATGTTGAAAAGTAAGTTTCTTTTATAAACTAACTTCCTTGAAGCCTCCTTGCTTTGTGCTGTTAAGTCTTTGTTAAGCCCTATCCTATGTAGCTGTTAAACATGCTCACAGGCACGTAGTATGTTCTATGTCCTTGTACCTCAACCAAGATATTTGTCCTGGATGTGCCCACAGGCACATTCCAGCTCACAGCGATGCTCCTTCTGTATCTGGCATAAGCAACTTCCCCTTTTCCTTTGTCTTTCCATTACTTTTGCCTATTTCGAAAAGTTTTAAACGTTAGCCAATCTAGTGTTAGTTTAGACTGTGCAGTCTGGCTGCAGCCAATGGAGACATGACACAGTAGCAGGAACAAACTACGTAAGGAATAAAAATTGCTTCCCTCCTTTGATCAGGTGTGCTCTTGCCATTGTTCCATCTGTGATGAGTACCCTTTCTGCAGAAAGTAAAAACGGCCTTGCTGAGAGAATTAAATTTATGTTCGAGTGCTATTTCTTTGCAGCACCAGGGAACGAGCATTCTGTTTCTTAATAAACATTTTACATATAACATTGAACAATCTTACTTGTAAAGTCAAAGAGTCTGTTCTTGTTCTCATTGTTCTATTTTATCAAAATATCTGCATTATTTTTTATTTGTAACACTTTTTTTTTTTGTTTTTTTGTTTTTGTTTTTTTTTGAGACAGTGTCTCGCTCTGTCACCCAGGCTGGAGTGCAGTGGTGTGATCTCGGCTCACTGCAAGCTCTGCCTCTCAGGTTCACGCCATTCTCCTGCCTCAGCCTCCCGAGTAGCGGGGACTACAGGCGCACGCCACCACACCCAGCTAATTTTTTGTATTTTTAGGAGAGACAGGGTTTCCCTGTGTTAGCCAGGATGGTCTCGATCTCCTGACCTCGTGATCTGCCTGCCTCGGCCTCCCAAAGTGCTGGGATTACAGGCGTGAGCCGCTGCACCCAGCTGATCTTGGCTCACTGCAACCTCCACCTCCCGGGTTCAAGTGATTCTCCTGCCTCAGCCTCCCAAGTAGCTGGGATTACAGGCGCCCACCACCACGCCCGGCTAATTTTTGTATTTTAAGTAGAGACGGGGTTTCACCATGTTGATCAGGCTGGTCTCGAACTCCTGACCTCACGATCCACCCGCCTCGGCCTCCCAAAGTGCTGGCATTACAGGCATGAGCCACTGCACTCAGCCTTGTAACCCTTTCTTGACTCACTTTTAGATTAACAAGATGCTTTAAATATTTGATTCTGCCGGGCGCAGTGGCTCACGCCTGTAATCCCACCACTTTGGGAGGCCGAGGTGGGCGGATTACTTGAGGTCAGGAGTTTGAGACCAGCCTGGTCAACATGGTGAAACTCTGTCTCTACTGAAAATACAAAAAATAGCTGGGCGTGGTGGTGGGCGCCTGTAATCCCAGCTACTTGGGAGGTTGAGGCAGGAGAATTGCTTGAACCTGGGAAGTGGAGGTTGCAGTGAGCCGAGATCGTTCCACTGCACTACAGCCTGGGCAACAGAGCAAGACTCTGTCTCAAAAAACAAAGAATATTTGGTTCCTCTGAATATGTATCTTTTCTGCTTTGTCTTAGATACCTTCTTTCATGATGGAAACTTTATCTTTTGCTCCTTGCCTGCCACCTATATTCAAGAGGCTATGAGAAAGCAGACAGGAAGCTCCACAGACAGGCGGGGCTGCTTTAAGAGTACGCTTTGCTTGAGGGTGAAGAGGGCAAGAACCAGCTATCAGGTAAAAAGTTCTGAAATGCCAGAATAAAGCAGCCCTTGCTACAGAGCAAAATACATCAGATTGGCCGGGCGCGGTGGCTCACGCCTGTAATCCCAGCACTTTGGGAGGCCGAGACGGGCGGATCACGAGGTCAGGAGATCGAGACCATCCTGGCGAACACGGTGAAACCCCGTCTCTACTAAAAAATACGGAAAACTAGCCGGGCGAGGTGGCGGGCGCCTGTAGTCCCAGCTACTCGGGAGGCTGAGGCAGGAGAATGGCGTAAACCCGGGAGGCAGAGCTTGCAGTGAGCTGAGATCCGGCCACTGCACTCCAGCCTGGGCGACCGAGCGAGACTCCCTCTGAAAAAAAAACCAAAAAAACAAAAAAAACCACATCAGATTCCGTTGTCCCCTGAACTAATCTTTTAGCATGTGACTCCTTCCCTACTTAACTTTTTGCTAACCCACAGCCAGATAGTTAATGCCAGGCAGGAAAAAAAGAAATGGGGAAGAGTCTGAGTTTCATGGACAGACCTTTGATTAACCCACTTTCTGGTCTATTAATCTATGGCTCTGCTGGGGGCTGCCACATCTGCTGCCACAGCTTCTCCTCACCTGACCCTGTCCAGCTTTCCTCATTCTGTATGTTTGGCTATTGGCTATACTTCCATCTGCTTTTTTTTTTTTTTTGAGACGGAGTCTCGCTCTGTCGCCCAGGCTGGAGTGCCGTGGAGTGATTTTGGCTCACTGCAAGCTCTGCCTCCTGGGTTCACACCATTCTCCTGCCTCAGCCTCCCGAGTATCTGGGACTACAGGCGCCCACCACTAATTTTTTGTATTTTTAGTAGAGACGGGGTTTCACCGTGTTAGCCAGGATGGTCTTGATCTGACCTCGTGATCCACCCGCCTCGGCCTCCCAAAGTGTTGGGATTACAGGCGTGAGCTACCGCACCCTGCACTTTCTTTTGTTGTTTTGTTTTTGAGACGGAGTCTTGCTTTTCGCTTTTTTGCCCAGGCTGGAGTTCAATGGCGCAGTCTTGGCTCACAGCAAACTCCACCTCCTGGGTTCAAGTGATTTTCCTGCCTCAGCCTCCCGAGTAGCTGGGATTACAGGCACATGTCATGACAGCTGGCTAATTTTTTGTATTTTTAGTAGAGATGGGGTTTCACCATGTTGGCCAGGCTGGTCTCAAACTCCTAACCTCAAGGGATCCGCCTGCCTCGGCCTCCCAAAGTGCTGGGATTACAGGCATGAGCCACCGTGCCCGCCCTCCCATTGGCTCTTATCCTGCTTAAATGTGCAGTAATAGCATGCACCGTGGCTCATGCCTGTAATCCCAGGACTTTGGGAGGCTGAGGCTGGGGATCACTTGAGCCCAGGAGTTCAAGGCCAGCCTGGGCAACATGGTGAGACCTTGTCTCTAAAAAAATAAATTTAGCCAGGCTTCATGGCACATGCCTGTGGTCCCAGCTACTTAGGAGGCTAGGACAGGAGGAACATTTGAGCCAGGTTGAGGCTGCAGTGATCCGTGACTGCACTACTGCACTCCAGCCTGGGTGACAGAGCAACAGCCTGTGTCAAAAAATAAATATAAATGTGGCCAGGCATGGTGTCTCACACCTGTAATCCCAGCACTTTGGGAGGCCGAGGCGGGTGGATCACGAGGTCAGGAGATCGAGACCATCCTGGCTAACATGGGGAAACTCCGTCTCTACTAAAAGTACAAAAAATTAGCCGGGCGTGGTGGCGGGCGCCTGTAGTCCCAGCTACTCGGGAAGCTGAGGCAGGAGAATGGCATGAACCCAAGAGGCAGAGCTTGTAGTGAGCAGAGATTGTGCCACTGCACTCCAGCCTGGGCGACACAGTGAGATTCCGTCTCAAAAAAATGAATGAATGAATGCAGACATGGCCTCTTCCACTTTCCCCACAACTGTCAATGTATGCTTTTTTCTTTTAGGGAACATGTTGCTGAGTGGACCAATTTAAATTATGTGCTTGTAACCTTCTGTGAACATACTATTTGGGCTCCTGTTTTCACATCACCTGATAAGTATTTTCCATATTAATATGCTGCCAGTTCTGATTACAATCCAACCAACTGAGCAACAAAGTTTAAACACAACCAAATCCCTGAAATATTCAGAGTCCAATATTTTGTTGTTTTTAGAGATATGGTGTTGCTCTGGTGCCTAGGCTGGAATGCAGTGGTGTGATCTCAGCTCACTGCAGGTGCGACCCCCCACCACCCTCAGGCTCAAGTAATACTCCTGCCTCAGCCTCCAGAGTGCTGGGACTACAGGTGTGCAGCACCACGCCCAGCTAATTGTATTTCTTTTGTAGAGATGGGGTCTCAACATGCTGCCCAGATTGGTCCCAATCTACTGGGCTCAAGTGCTTGGTCTCCCAAAGTGCTGGGATTATAGGCATGAGCCATTTCGGCCAGCTCAGACTCCTTTTTTTTTTTTTTTTTTTTTTTTGAGACAGTCTCGCCCTGTTGCCCAAGCAAGAGTGCAGTGGCATGATCTCAGCTAACTGCAACCTCTGCCTCCCAGGTTCAAGCGATTCTCATGACTCAGCCTCCCGAATAGCTGGGATTACACACGTGTGCCACCACACCCGGCTAATTTTTGTATTTTTAGTACAGATGGGGTTTTGCCATGTTGGCTAGGCTAGTCTTGAATGCCTGTCCTCAAGTTATCTGCCCACCTCAGCCTCCCAAACTTCTGGGATTACAGGCATGAACCACCATGCCTCACCAGAGTCCTTTTTTTTTTTTCTTGAGAGGAAGTTTCGCTCTTGTTGCCCAGGCTGGAGCGCAATGGCTCAATCTTGGTTGACTGCAACCTCTGCCTCCTGGGTTAAGATTCTCCTGCCTCAGCCTCCCGAGTAGCTGGGATTACAGGTGTCCACCACCATACCCAGCTAATTTTTGCATATTTAGTGGAGACGGGGTTTCTCCATGTTGGTGAGGCTAGTCTCGAACTCCTGACATCAGGTGATCCACCTGCCGTTGCCTCCCAAAATTCTGTGATTACAGGCATGAGTCATTGCGCCTGGCCTGTATTTTTTTGTTTTAAGACAGAGTTTCGCTATGTCGCCCAGGCTGGAGTGCACTAGTGTGATCTTGGCTCACTGCAAGCTCCGCCTCCTGGGTTCACGCCATTCTTCTGCCTCAGTCTCCCAAGTACCTGGGACTACAGGTGCCCACCACCATGCCCAGCTAATTTTTTTTGTATTTTTAGTAGAGACAGGGTTTCACCATATTAGCCAGGATGGTCTGAATCTCCTGACCTCGTGATCCACCCACCTTGCCTAACTAAGTGCTGGGATTACAGGCATGAGCCACCGCACCTGGCCCCTGGCCTGTATTTTTAATAGAGACAGTTTTGCCATGTTTGCCAGACTGGTCTCAAACTCCTGACTTCAGGTGATCCACCCACCTCAGCCTCCCAAAGCACTGGGATTACAGTCATGAGCCACTGTGCCCACCCACCTGTGTGATTTTAGAAACTGCAGACTCCTGGATTCTACTACCAGAGATTTTTATTCAGTTGGCTAGAGTGAGCATCATAATACAATTTTAGTGCACACTCCAGGCAATTCTGATGCACATGGTCATGAAGCCCCACTCTGAGAGGCATGTTTTAACCACTTGATTTCTAGTAAAGAGTATGGCAGGGAAATTTCCTATCTTGGTTATTATTTATTTAGAGAGTATCTCACTCTCTCATAAGGCAGCAGTGTGATGGCATGATCACAGCTCACTGCAACCTCCACCTCCCAAGCTCAAGTGATCCTCCCACCTCAGTCTCCTGAGTAGCTAGGACTACAGGTATGCACCACCATGCTAGACTAATTTTTGTATTTTTTGTAAAGACAGGATTTTGTCATGTTACCCAGGCTGGTCTCAAACTCCTGGGCTCAAGCAATCCACCTGCCTTGGCCTCCCAAAGTGCTGGGATTACAGGTGTTGGCAACTGCATCTGGCTCCATCTTCGTTATTCAGAGAGTTTCTTGCCCATGAGCTTTCTCATGTTGAATAAGGGAAGTATCCTAACTGGAAACTTTTCCACATTAACATTCATAGGGCTTCTCTCCAGTATGAACTCTCCAATGCCTGGTAAGTTGACACCGCTGGCTAAAGGCTTGCTCGCAGTGGTCACATTCATAGGGTTTCTCTCCAGTGTGCGTCCTCTCATGTTTACTAAGGGTTGAGCGATCATTGAAGGCTTTCCCACAATCAATGCATTCATAGGGCTTTCCTCCAGGATGCATTCTCTGATGTTTAATGAGTCACTACTGCTGGCTGAAGGCCTTAATACACATCACACTGATAGCTCTTCCCACTGACAGGTGTCCTCTGGTGCATGATGAGGGGAGACCTCTTGCTGAAAGTTTTCCCACAATGACTGCACTCCTAAGGTTTCTCTCCAGTATGTGTCCGCCGATGCACTACAAGCTGAGATCGCTGCCGGAAGGATTTCCCACAGTCACTACATTCGTAGGGTTTCTCTCCAGAATGAATTCTCTGATGGGAAAGAAGGTTAGAGTTCCCTGTAAAGGCTTTCCCACACTGACTGCACTCAAAAGGTTTCTCACCAGTGTGAGTTCTCTGATGCATCACAAGGTAGGAGCTCCTCGCAAAGGCTTTATCGCACTGATTGCATTTGTACGGCTTCTCCCCAGTGTGAATTTGCAGATGCCTGATAAGCTGAGTGCTTCGATTGAAGGCTTTTCCACACTGGTTACATTCATAGGGCTTTTCTCCAGTGTGAGTTCTTTTATGTGCAACTAATTGATAGCTTTGGCTGAAGGACTTTCCACAATGAGTGCACTTGTACGGTTTCTCCCCAGTATGAATTCTCTGATGGATGATGAGGTTAGAGTTCCACCTGAAGGATTTCCCACATTCGATACACAGATACGGTTTTTCTCCAGTGTGAATTCGCTGATGCGTAATAAGTTTGGAACTCTGGGAGAAGGATTTCCCACACAGGTTGCACTCATAGGGTTTCTCTCCAGTGTGTGTCCTCTGATGTACGACAAGATCGTACTTCTGGCTGAAAGATTTCCCACACTGAGTACATTTGAAGGGCTTTTCTCCAGTGTGGGTTCTTGTATGTGTAACTAACTCATAGCTTTGGCTGAAGGACTTTCCACAGTGAGTGCACTCGTACGGTTTATCTCCAGTATGAATTCTCTGATGTACAATGAGGTTAGAGTTCCACCTGAAGGATTTTCCACATTCAACACACTGATACGGTTTTTCTCCAGTGTGAATTCGCTGATGCGTAATAAGTTTGGATCTCTGGGTGAAGGATTTCCCACATAGGTCGCACTCATAGGGCTTCTCTCCAGTGTGTGTCCTCTGATGTACGACAAGGTCATAGCTCTGACTAAAAGATTTCCCACAATGAGTACATTCGAAGGGCTTTTCTCCAGTTTGTGTTCTCTGGTATATGCGCTTACAACAACAGCTGAAAGAGTTTCCACACTGATTACACACAGATGACTTCTCTGCAGTCTGAATGATGTTACAGTCAGAAAAAGATGAGGCCACAGGGAAGGCAGCACAGCCATCCTCACCTCTGAAGGGGGTCCCTCCAGGGTCACTTCTTTCTGTTTGTACAAGGCACAGACTCTCAGAACAGGCTTCTCTGCGTTCATCACACTCATACTGACTTTTTCCAAAATGCGCTGGCTTCTGTTCATTCAGAGACACACTGTGACTGAAGAGATTTCCATAATCCTTACAGTCATCACTTTTCTTCACTGAAAAAGTTTTACCATGAAAACAAAGGGAGGAACCATAGTTCAGAGAGTCACGACCAACAATATGTTCATAAGGGTTTTTCTTTCCTGTTTCAATGTTTCCAAGTTTACTCAAGTAAATGCTCTGACACAAGGCTCTAGCATGCTGATGATTCTCACAGTGCTTCCCACCTGCTCCATTTTTCTCATGATTAATGAAAGTTGAATTTTGTTTAAACTCTTTAACCTGTGAGTTAGGCTTAGGGAAACCTGTACGTGCAGGTAATGTCATAGGTAGAAGGCTTAAAGTAGAAGGTAGAGAATAACTTCCCCCAAGTTCAGGCTCACAGTGTTCTCTTTGAGGAAACAGTCTCTCTGAGGTGAGTACCATGAACCTCAAGGAGTTCTCCTGGTGTTCCCTTAACTGGTTGCTCTGATTGTGCACTTTTCCTAATGACACCAAACAGGGTGGCTCCTCCTGTACACATTGTTTCACTTCCACGTGGTGGGACAGTTCTTCCCTAGCTCGATCTTTTTCAGAATTCAACCTATTCTCCTCAAGGGTAGTCTTCCAGTCTGAAAGAAATCCAAAATGCCTGAGTTACTGGAGAAGCATCAGAGGGGGAGGGGGATGAAGGAGACAACTGTGTAATGGAGGTGTCTCTGGTTTGTTTCCAAGCTACAAACTGTAATCTGTATGCACGCTGTGAAAAGCACAGATGGATCAGCAAACATGGTATCAGTGGTAAAGTGCAAAATACACACAAACATAATAAAGAAGTGACTAAGAAACACTGGTCCCCAAATAGAGGGCAAAAGAATAAGCAGGGAGGGGCCAGGTGCAGTGGCTCATGCCTGTAATCCCATAACTTTGGGAGGCTGAGGCAGGTGGATCACTTGAGGTCTGGAGTTAGAGACCAGCTTGGTCAACATGGTAAAACTCTGTCTCTAATAAAAATAAAAAAATTAGCCAGGTCTGGTGGTGGGCACCTGTAGTCTAAGCTTCTCGGGAGGCTGAGGCAGGAGAATCGCTTGAGCCTGGGAGGTGGAGGTAGCAGTGAACCAAGATTGGACCACTGCATTCCAGTCTGGGTGAGAGAGTGAGACCCTGTCTCAAAAAAAAAAAAAAAAAAAAAAGAAGAAAAGAAAAGAAGAGAATAAGCAGGGAGGTGAAAATAAAAAGAGAAATCCACAGAATGAACTGGGTCTGCAGGATATAAAGCCATTAACCATTGCAAAAAATATGTATGTTCTAAGCCCCTAGACCCTGTGAATGTGAACTTTTGGGAAAAAGAACTGTTCAGATGTGATTAGAATTTTATTATTATTATTTACTTATTTAGTTTTCTAGAGTCAGGATCTTGCTGTGTTGAACAGACCAGATAGCAGCACAGTCATGGCTCACTGCAGCCTCAAACTCCTGGGCTCCTGTGATCCTCCCCCATTGGCCTCCCAAAGTTCTGGGAATACAGCCAAGCCAACGTACCCTTCTGTGATTAATATTTTTATTTAATTTAATTTTATTTATTTTTGAGACAGAGCCTGGCTCTGTTGCCCAGGCTGGAGCAAAGTGGCACAATCTTGGCTAACTGCAATCTCCACCTCCCAGGTTCAAGTGATCCTCCTGCCTCAGCCTCGAGTAGCTGGGATTACAGGTGCCTGCCACCACACCGTGCTAAAAATTTTAAAATGGGGATTTTTTTCTGGATTATCCAGAGGGGCTCCAAATGTAATCACAAGTGTTCCCATAAGAGAAAGACAGAGGGAGATTTGAAACACAGAGGAGAAGGTGATGAGAAGACACAGCAGAAGGTATCTGAAGACTGGAAAGAATGCTGAAACCAACAGGAGAAGGAAAAGACAGAAATGCGTTTTCCATTTGGAGCATCCAGAGGGAGCACAGCCGTATCAACACCTTGATTTCGATCCAGTGACATTGATTTTGGACTTGTAGCCTCTGTAACTTTTAGAGAATAAATTTGCATTGTTTTAAGCCAACAGGTTGGTGGTAATTTTTTACAGCAGCCACAGGAAACAAACACAGACTCCTAACTGGTGCTTAGTCCTAGAATATGTTTCTGCTCCACTTTTGGATCTCATAATTGCATCTCAAACATCAATACTGACTTCATATTCTTAATGCACCAATTCTACCATTTCTTCACGCTGCAAACAGAAAAAGTTATTTAAGCATTCCAGAATTGACCCAATAGACTCTCCAGAAAAGACTGCATGGTCTCCGACGCAGCCTGGGCAGCATGACTGGCTGCACCTGGGCTTCACTGTTTGCCACTTCAGACAGGTCCTTAGCCTCTTAGAGGTTCACTTTCCTTGCTGTAGCCAGAAGAAAGAATGTTTATCCTACAAGATTTATTTTGAGGCATCAATGAATCACTATGTGAGCCTCACACAGTGTCTAGCACCGACATTACAAAACATGGTTGATCTTGCCATCCTTGTTATTGTGGTGGTGGGGATTCCTCACTGTTGAAGATACGGAGCCTCCAAAAATGAGTGGCAGAGGCTCCCAGCTTAGGATTCTTGTCCAGGTCCTAAAGATCCCTCCTCTGCTTGTCACTCTGTTCATTAGGGTTGCATGGCACCACAGTCAACACTACTGAGGCCTACGTCAAGTTCCCATGCATCACTCTCTGAGCACATGAGGACACAAGGATCCTTTGGCAACACATTAACTATACTCTGTGGCCATCCCTTGACTTCTGAGAGGATTTTTCCCTCCTCTCAATCAAAACCTCTCTTCCCTCCTGGGCAAGACCCTTACATGCACCCAGCACCCTCACACCTGGTGCCCTCACACCCAGCACTCTCATTCTTTTTTTTTTTTTTTTTTTTTT